>NC_064858.1:70100758-70412008 GCF_024139225.1 Suncus etruscus
CAGTTTTCAAGATTTTTTATTTATCTTTAATTTTTAGACATTTAACCATATCTGTTTTAGGTATTTTGGATTGATCCTATTTAGAATTTTTTGAGTTTGTTCTATTTAGTCATTGTTTTTATTTTTTAGCACATCTTATCCATTATTTCTATAATTCTGAATATATCCATGTTAACAAAGTTTTAGGGCCCTATAGGTTTCTGATCAAGGTCTCCAGGACTTACCTATGTGAAGTCCTATTTTCTCAGACGTAGAAATCTTATTCATGGTCTCTTGATGTCACTCTCTAAGGAAGTAATAGCTCCCTTACTACTACTACTACTACTACTACTACTACTACTACTACTACTACTACCACGAAGAAGAAGAAGAAGAAGAAGAAGAAGAAGAAGAAGAAGAAGAAGAAGAAGAAGAAGAAGAAGAAGAAGAAGGAGGAGGAGGAGGAGGAGGAGGAGGAGGAGGAGGAGGAGGAGGAGGAGGCGGAGGAGGAGGAGGCGGAGGAGGAGGAGGAGGAGAAGAAGAAGAAGAAGAAGAAGAAGAAGAAGAAGAAGAAGAAGAAGAAGAAGAAGAAGAAGAAGAAGAAGAAGAAGAAGAAGAAGAAGAAGAAGAGATCTCAAAGTGGGCAATTAGTATCAAAGGCAAAAAGTAGGGAGAGCTTAAGAATATTTCATACAAGAAATACTTGAAAAAAAAGAAATACTTGAATACAGGCAAGCGAAGGGGGAGGACAGAAAATAGGGGGCATTGGTGGTGGGAAAGTTGCACTGGTGAAGGGGAGTGTTCTGTTTATGACTGTTTATGACAACTAAAAACATGTTTGTAATCATGGTATTTAAATAAAGATATTATTTAAAAAATAAGACATACTTGAGTTCCCATCCTAATAAATAAATGTCACCACAGAAGTTCTATTATTCTCCAAATATTAGCTGATAATGAGTTAACAATATTCCCTCTGCCTTAAGTTTTTGCTCTATATGGAATGTCTCACATGCAGTTAGTGTTCCTTGCAACAGAATGCTTTAAGAGGTAGGTAAGCTTTTGTTTTACAGCTTAGGGAAGGGAGATTCAGAGTCTTGTTGATGATAAGTCCAGACTTGTATTGAATAGACACTGTCTGAATCCAAATACTGAGCTTTGGCCAGGTTACCATATTGACTTGTTTCTTTCCAAGACAAAACAGACTCCTGTAGAAGAGATCTCTGGGCATCATCTGAATAGTTCAAACCAAACTAAACTGCTGAGAAGTGAAAATCATCAACAATAAATGAGCAGAGAGTCATGTAGGCTGCAGAAACTTCACAGTGAGTGAAGGAGCTATCAAAAGAAAAAATGAAAAAAATAATATAAGAATTTAATGTAGAAGCAGAGATTTTTTTTTTTTTTTTGGTTTTTGGGCCACACCCAGTAACGCTCAGGGATTACTCCTGGCTATGCTCTCAGAAGTTGCTCCTGGCTTGGGGGACCATATGGGACACCGGGGGATCGAACTGTGGTCCGTCCAAGGCTAGCGCAGGCAAGGCAGGCACCTTACCTCTTGCACCACCGCCCAGCCCCAGAAGCAGAGATTTTATTCCTGACAATACCATTTCATTTGAGTCCCTCAGTTTCTCAAACTGGAAAGGAGATGCCAGGAAACAAGAACTGTTCTTTAATTGAGTGTGATATAAAATGCGCAAGCATGATGAATCACAAGACAATGAAATATTTCATGTGGCTTGAACACTCTTGAGCCTGGGGGAAAGTGCATTCTTCATCTATGAAGTGTTCCAAGGCAGTGTATCAATTCTACCTTTTCAGTTACATGAAGCATGTTTCCTATAACCATTAATGTAGTCTTTCCCATGAATCAAGTGCATTACAGTAATATCATTTTTCACATCATTCTTTTTTGTTTTTGAACATATGGCCCCTAGGAGTATCTTTCTACATAAATACTTCCCCTAGGTATTTGAAGATGCAATCGGAGTTGGTCTTTCCTTGCTCATATTCTACCTACTTGTCTCCCTAATTTTCTCAGTCAATCACAGCAAATGTTGTTTGTCTCTTTCTCTCACCTTTTAAATATTATCATGTAATGATGATTAAATGATAATAATAATGATGAATAAACATTCTGGCTGGAACAAATATTTATTCAGAATCAAAACTATGAATATATTCCCACTATGTTAATCTATATGAATGTTATTTTATTTTATATGGGGGTACACTGCCAGTACTCAGGGCTTACTTCTGGCTCTGCACTTAGGGATCACTTTTGACAGTTTCAGGGGACCATATGGGATACCAGGAGTGAACCTTGGTAAACTGCTTGCAAGTCAAATGTCCTCCCTACTGTAGTATTGCTCTAGCCCATTTACATATAGATTTTTTTTTGTTTTTGAGCCACACCCATTTGACGCTCAGGGGTTACTCCTGGCTATGCCCTCAGAAGTCGCTCCTGGCTTGGGGGACCATATGGGACGCCGGGGGATCGAACCGCGGTTCGTCCTAGGCTAGCGCAGGCAAGGCAGGCACCTTACCTCTAGCGCCACCACCCGGCCCCACATATAGATTTTAGAAGAGGAATGGGACAATGTATTCTTCCCTCATCTTATTTAAAATATATTTTGTTTTGTTTGGGAAATACACACAGTGATACTCATTCCAGGCAATACTGGAGGGACCATATGGGACGAAGCAGATCAAAACTGGGTCAACTTCGTGTAAGGCAAGCATCCTTCCCACTATACGATTGCTTTGGCCCCCACTTGTTACCCTTTGAACACTACTTCTAACATTTGCTATGATACTTGTTTTGAGACCTTATGGGCTTGGGGGTGATAGTCCTAAGTTGAATTACTTAGAGAGTAATGAGCATGTTTCCCCTGTTATTTATCCAGGTTTGAAAGAAATAAGCCTAAGGCAAAAATAAAGTTGAAAAACTGTCTAAATTCTATTTCTCCTTTCAACATCTCTTGGTGAGTAAAAAATCACAAATACTGGCATTTTGTGATTCATGATGGTGTCAAAGATATAAAATGAGGAGTAATCATTATCTTGACTGTAGAATAATTGAAGAAATAGCCTCTATACCAAGTTATTTAGCTGTCTTTGGAATTTTCTCATTTCCAACCATCTGCCCATCTGTTTTGAGGGACTGTTAAATAGAAAAACCTGCCAGAGGCTGTTGCTCTTTCGTTTTATTGTCAACTAACTGCAAATTAAACTCTGATTTTTTTGAATCTATGATTGATAGTTTATAAGGTTTTTTTTTTACTTTATTGAGAAAGGGAAGAGAGTTGACCCTGTGATGCCCAGGGTTGAATTCTGGCTGTGTATTATGTTTTTGGAACCATACTTTACTGAGGATATAACCAATTTAGGCCACATGCAAAGCAAAATGCCTTAATCCTGTACTATCACTCTGGGTCCTGCAAGATAATTTCTGTTGAGAAGACATATAGATTTATTGAATCATGAATGTAGGTTCCTTTTCTGGAATAAGAATGAAATTCAGGGCCTGGAGAGATAGCACAGCGGTGTTTGCCTTGCAAGCAGCCGATCCAGGACCAAAGGTGGTTGGTTCGAATCCCGGTGTCCCATATGGTCCCCTGTGCCTGCCAGGAGCTATTTCTGAGCAGACAGCCAGGAGTAATCCCTGAGCACCCCCGGGTGTGGCCCAAAAACCAAAAAAAAAGAAAAGAAAAGAATGAAATTTACAGAAAGACACCCCCAATTCTCTGCTCATCCAGCTTATGTGGCCATGTAGACCTGTGTCCAGGGAATGCTCTAAGCACTAAAGTCCTCAAATCAAGTCCCTTGCAACCCCCGGGATTGCTGACAACAGGCAGAAGAACCAGCCCTGACTCTGTCCTCTGAGCTGAACATACTGCAGAAGTTTATACCCTTGAGTTCTCCTGTCACTGGCTGTTTCCCTTCATCATCATTTTCTTATTCACGTGGCAAACTTTGGCTAGGCTGTGGCACCAGGACTAATACTGCATCATCAGACCATGTATCAAATACAGTACAGAGTTGGCCCTGAGGGGATCATAGTCCAGAAGTGCAAACAATGATTACATATGATGGGGGTGCAGCAGGGCAGCTAGGAGCCTAGTGTTGTAGCGATAAGTGCTTGGTACCTTTAGAGTGGGCATGAAGGGAATTCAGGGAGAAGGGGGTATTAAGCACTTTTCTGAGGAATAAGTAGCTCTTTCCAAGGAAGCCCATAGAGCAAGGGATGGCATGATTGAGGGGAGAAGCAGGGCAGGCTCAGTGATTTTTGGCAAGTAGCAAAGTGCATGTTTTAGGTGCTGGCTGGGTCCTTGGCACTGCCTCCCACCTCTTTCACAGAACCACTGGGTATGGGTATGGTATGGCCTTGGTGGCTCCTGAGCATGGCCAGATACAACCCAAAGGACAAAATAAAGGAGGAGTAAAACCTCTATATGCTGCAAATCTGAACCCACTTGAAAAAGAGGTGGACAAGATTCACAAACTCATGGAAAATGAAAGCTTTTGAACCAATTCTTTATCCCGTTAATATTTTGGAATATTATTCTCCTTTCATTGTAGAAATAATTTGGTGGTTAAGAAAGTCAATTCAGTCCAGAAAAGGGTTTAAAAAATGGCAGAGAGGGTGGGAATTTGAGATACCTGGAGGCAGAATGTCAAACGTTGCTGGGCCTTACACACCTACTCCCTAGCATTCCGTGCCCTAGCTGGCCCTGCCTTGTCTTCCACTGCATGTAACAAGCAATATCGTGATAGATCACAGGATCACAGTCTTAACCCCAGGAGACTCCCCAAGCGATGATGGAGAACATGGTGGGAAAGTGATGCTTATTCAGAGGAAAAGGTACTTTGAACTTTGCTCTTTCCCTTGGCCTAACCCTATGTACTACACTCCTAGGATACAAGGTAGGTAATCTAGGGTAATATGGCTGGTGTGGAGGATTCCAGTGCCTCGTGGCCAAAGGTCTGATGTTCAGTAGGTCAAGTGTTTTATTTTTTTTAACTTTATGTATTGATTGGTTGGTTTTGGGACCACACCCGGTGGTCCTCAGGGGTTACTCTTGGCTCTGCACTCAGAAATCACCCCGGCAGGCTGGGGGACCAAATGGGATCCCAGAAATTGAACTGGGTCCCTCCCGAGTTGGCCTCATGTGAGGTAAACACCCTCCCACTGTGCTATCTCTCCGGCCCCAGGCCAAGTGTTTTAAAGGCATTTGGTTTTCTTGTTTTATAATATTTTTCTTAAAATTATTCAGCCAGCATCCAACAATGCTCAGGGATTAATTCTGGCTCTGAACTCTGGAATCACTTTTGGCAGTGCGCAGGGGATTATATGGGATGCTGAGAATCAAATTAGGTGGGACATGTACAAGGCAAACACCCTCCCCACTGTACTATTGAGTTATATAATTAAATTTTTTAAATGATTATTTTTAGTTTCCCCAACCCCTTTCCCTTAGTCGCTACTATTGCTGTGCTGAAGTTCATTTTGCTCCGTGGTGGCTCACAGCAGGTAGTGGCTCTCGAACACTCTGTCTTGATGCTCACTGAGGTTTATGGTTCTTTAATTGTGGTTGTGAGTCCCTGTGGGACACCAGCACCACTGGGTTTCTGTGGTTCTCAAACATGTGCTTGCAGGAGATGCACTCACACCTGGCTGTGGTCCTGGTGAGTCTTTAGTGGTGGGCTTCACTGGAGTCCCACAAATTCTTATCATATATAAGAACTTTGTATATACCCAGCTGTAATGCAGCTCAAAATCACTTATACTGTTTGGCTCCCAGAAAGCAGAGCTGTCAGAATTGGGCTTTGCAAGCACAGATAGAACATTAGGGTTCTGAACATGTGTCCAGAGGACTGCAAGGAACTCAAAGCTGCTGTGTGAACACTCCAGGTCCTTAAAGTCCATTTTAATCATACTATTTTCAGTTTATGACATGCTTAGTGGGATGTAATCCCATCAAAAGTTGAGGACAATTTGTACAGAAATCTTTGTCAGGGACCAAAATGTGCCTCAAAGGACTGCAATGCTTGCTTACCTTGTGTGAGCCTGGGGCTCAATCCTTGTTACCCCCATGGTTCCCAGAACACCACCAGATACTTAACCCCTCACGGAAGGATTTTTCTTGAAATTGGATCCAGTGAGTGCAAAATAGTGAGTGTGACGTCAGTGTTCACTAAATGCTTCTGTAGACAACAATTTGTGAACTAAGTGTTGCTCTCCTGGGCAAGGGTCAAGACTGATCTCAGTGCCATGCATGCCCAGGGCTTTTTTACAACAAAGTGGTCAAAGATTCTGCCTGGTATATGGCTCTTCATTTGTTGGGTTTTTTGTTTTTTTTTTTTTTTTGAGATGAAATTATTTATTGCTGTTAGGAAGAGAAGTTGGGCCACACTCCATAATGCTCAGCATTGATCTAGAGCATTGTGCAATCAATTTAGCAAGTTGCAACTGGTCATGTTTGAAGTGAATAGAGCAGGATAGGATAGACTAGAGTAAACAGAAAAAAAACCCAAATTTAAAACATGTAGACCATTTAGGAATATCTGAGCATGTAAGCAAGTAGGCTAAAGATATCTTCACAAGGTCAAGGTATTTACTTCTGTGGATTGTGGTTGATGTGTTTGAAAGCTACAGATCTACAGAACAGCCAGGATTTGAGGTGTGTGAGACCCAGGTAAGCCTGTATTGAGACAACAGAATTAATCAGCTTTTCCACATAAAGTATAGAGAGCTAAACAAAGAGATCATTTAAATATAGCTATGCCCCTTTAAATTATTAAATACTAAAGGGTTTTTTTTTTAGGCAAAGTATTTGCAAGGTGAAAATTGTCCAAGTTCTATCTTGTCACACACAGATACTATATGAATTATTCAACTCTACTCTCACCATTACAATTAGAAAAAAATCAGAGATGAAAATCTAGAAGAGATTTTTTTTTTTTGAAGAAATCTCTGTAAGAAATTTCTCAGAAAAATTTTCAAAGCACTTGAGGGCTTTAGAAATGTCCTCACCTCAATATGCAGGCTGTTAAATACTAATATATTTAACAAGTGCCTTTTTAGTGTTTTGTGAAGGAAGGTCAAACATAAAATAATAACAAGACCAAATACATTTTAACCCCACTAATGGATGAAGTCTCATAAATCAATTTTGGAATTTTACCATACAGAAACATGTTCATGGTAATGACATTTTGAAGTTATCTCCATTCATCATCTTTTTAAAAGTTGATGCCTGTGTCAGAGCACCTGAAACCATTCCTTTGTTTCTCAGATATTGCAACATATCACTAACTTAAAACCACACAGGACGCACTAATTACCTGACATCTACTAGTCTGACATTTCTTTTAAATATCTGTTATGCACAAGGGGTATGAAGACGAAAGTCTTTGCACAATCTCAAAGCCATTTTTCTAGCAGAAGATTTTGAGTATTGATAGATGAGACAAGTTGGAGCTAACTTTTTGCATGTTTCAGAAAAATAGAGTCTTAAATTCAGGCTATGTTTTGACTAATTAGAGAGCAGTGAGTCAGTCTACTACTAAGTCCTTTGGTTCACAAACTCCTTGTTCTTTTGTTTGATAATTAAATTATACTTAGATGCTTCCCTTGAAGAATGAACATCTTTTGTTTGTTTGTTTGTTTGTTTTTACTTGTCAGCTGGTTTTGAGTCCAGGGATGAAACCTGCAGGCAGAGCATGTGCTCGACCCAAATGACTTCTTGCTCCCTGCCCTCCAGATATGCAGTGTTAGATTACGGCACCGAAACTTCCATCAGTTGCTTTTCTTTTGTGGGCATTTTGCTTCCGGACACACTCTGTAACTGTTCAGGAAATTATCTTCAGATTCACTGGTTCCTGTAGTGTTAGGAAAGACTGGAGAGTTCAGTGGGCAGAACATGCAGGAGGCCTCGGTTCCATTCCAGAACAATTTCTTGAGCACTTCTAGGGGTGACCTTGAAGCATTGAGCCACAAGTGAACTTCATGTTTCAGAGGCCTTAGCTTTGATGCCTGGACCACAGCTCTCCCCAGCAACCCAGCATGGCCACTGTTGAAAAATGTTCTATTCCTGGGAAGTACCCGAGATTTCTAGGATCTAGAACTTCTAATTATGAATTACTTTAGTGTAGGACTGGAGTCATAGCACAACAAATAGGGTGTTTGCATTATATGCTGCTGACCAGGTTCAATTCCTGGCATCCCATATATTTCCCCGAGCCCTGTCAGTAGTGACCCCTGAGCAGAGTCAGGAGTAAGTTCTGGGCACCACCGGTGTAATCCACAACAAATAAACATAAAGTAACCCCATGAAAATAGCACATATTAGAGAAAGTATCATGGTCTTTTAGTAGAAGAGTCAGCAAATACTGAGTTCTTCATCAATGAACAAATCATGCTCTGTCACTTTTGCATATTTCTCTACTCTCTGTCTCTTGAAACTCTCCTGAAACTCTCCTGATAGGGCCAAGAATGGTCCAGCAAAAACTGTCTCCTAGAGAATACAGAAGAGCACATGTGTTCTTCATGTGCTCCGCTTCACTTTGCAGCAACGAGATCTTTCTAACTAATGAATCCCACCATAACAGGCAGAAAAAAATCACACTACAAGTGTAACAATGGAAAACCACACAGGCAAACACCATGCACATAGAATGAAGATGATATCTCTGATGACCCAAAAAATACTAACCATCAGATTAATCTCTGAGATAAAGAGTTTAGAAGAGAAATATGGGGGATCCTCATGGAAATTAAAGAAAACATATCTCTAGCTGAACAGCACACAAAGATAGAAATCAGAAAACTCCAAAATGAAATAACAGATCGAAAAAACATGGTAGCTGAACTGAAAACTTCAGTAGAAAGCCTGTCCAACAGGGTAACAGCTGCCGATAAAAGATTCAGTAAACTGAAAGATGAAATGCAAAACAACTCCATACAGCAGAAGAGATTGGAAAAGAACCTTAAGGAAAATGATCAGACAATGGAAAAAGTACTCAAAGAAAGTGAACAGATAAAAATAGAAGTCTTTGTGGGGCCGGAGAGATAGCACAGCGGTAGGGTGTTTGCCTTGCAAGCAGCAAATCCAGGTGGTTCGAATCCTGGCATCCCATATGTTCCCCTGTGCCTGCCAGGAACAATTTCTGAGCAAAGAGCCAGGAATAACCTGTAAGCACTGCCGGGTGTAACACTCCCCCCAAAAAAACAAACAAAGAAAATAGAAGTCTTTGATAAACTCAACAGAAACAACATAAGAATCATTGGAGTTCTAGAGGCCCAGGAAGGAGATCCCCAGGAAGAATCAACAGTCAAAGACATCATGTCAGAGAAACTCCTAGAGCTAAAGACTGCATGCAGTCAAATACTACATGCCCAAAGAGTACGAGCTAAAAGAGACCCAAAGAAAAACACCCAAGACACATCCTAGTCACAATGATGAATCCTACAAATAAAAATAGAATACTGAAAGCAGCAAGATTAAAAAGAAAAATTACATTCAAAGGAGCATCCTTAAGATTTACAGCAGATATGTCACAAGAAACTCCCAAGGCCAGAAGACAGTGGTGGGATATTGTGACAAGACTGAATGAAATGGAGACTTCACCTAGAATACTGCACCCAGGCCAACTCACATTCAGGTTTGAAGGAACGATACATATCTTCACAGATAAACAACAGCTTAAAGCTTTACAGAGGCAAAACCAGCCTTAAAAAAAAAAAAAAAACTGAGTGCTCGCTTTAGCAGCACATATACTAAAATTGGAACAATACAGAGAAGATTAGCATGGCCCCTATGCAAGGATGACACGCAAATTCGTGAATCGTTCTATAAAAAAAAACAACTGAAAGGTCTACTTTAAGACAAGACAGATCAGAGACACACCAAACTTATACACAAAATCCCATGATAATCATCTCCCTCAATGTCAATGGACTAAATGCACCAATTAAGAGACACAGAGTGACTAAATGGGTCTAAAAGGTTATTCCAACCTTCTGCTACCCACAAAAACACATGTGACTAATTAGAACAAATATAGACTCAAAATCAAAGGCTGGAGGAAAATCATCCAAACAATACCCTAAAAAAGCTGGGGTGACCATTATTAATACCAGATGACACAAACTTTAGACTCAGAAAAGTTGTAAGAAACAAAGATGGACACTTCGTACTATGTACAACAGAAGGAAATCGCACTACTAAACACATATGCACCCAAAGAGAGACCAGCAAAATATCTAATACAATTATTGGCAAAAATGAAAGAGGATATCAATAATATCACAATAATTATGGGAGACCTCAACATGGCCCTGTCAACACTTGATAGGTCAAACAGACTGAAATCGAACAAAAATATACTAGTCCTGAAAAGAGAAATGGAAAAAAGAGGCCTAGTAGATATAAATATAGGACACTCCATTCCCAGAAACCTGGATATACATACATCTCCAATGTACATGGGTCATTCTCCAGGATAGACCACATGCTGGCACATAAAACATACCTCCATAAAATCAAGAGGATAGAAATTTTGCAGGCTGCTTTCACTGACCACAAGGCTGTGAAATTAAATGTGAACTATAAAGGGATACAGAAGAAGAACTTTAACACCTGGAAATTAAACAGCCTGATACTAAACAACCAGTGGGTCGGAGATGAAATCAAAGAGGAATTCAAAACTTTCCTGGAACAAATGACAATGAAGACACAAACTATCAGAACCTATGGGACACAGCAAAAGTGGTACTGAGAGGAAATTTATAGCTTTGCAAGCACACATGAGGAAGGAAGAAGGGGCATACCTGAATAGCCTGATGATACAGCTTATAAAATTAGAAAATGATCAACAAATGGAACCAAAAATAGGGAGACAGAAGGAAATAACTAAGCTTGGGGCAGAAATCAATGAAGTGGAAACATAAAAAACAATCCAAAATATCAACAAAAGCAGAAGGTGGTTCTTTGAAAAAATAAACAAGATTGATAGCCCATTGGCAACATGCACAAAGAACAAGAAAGAAACTTGATAGCCCATATTAGAAATTAAAAGAGGGAGATCACTACAAATATTGCAGAGATTCAAAGGGTAATTAGAGATGAGAAACTCTATGCCACCAAACATGAGAACCTGGAAGAAATGGATAAATTCTTGGACTCACAACCTTCCACAGTTGAATAAGGAGAATGTAGCATATCTAAACACCCCCATCACCATTGAGGAAATTGAAATGGTAATCAAATGTCTGCTCAAAAACAAAAGCCCAGGCCCAGAAGGATTCACTAATGAATTCTGTCAAACCTTTCAAGAGGAACTACTACCAATCCTGGCCAGGCTCTTTCAAGAAATTGAAAAAACGGGAACACTTCCAAATAGCTTTTATGAAGCCAACATCACCTTGATACCAAAACCAGACAGGAAAAAAAAATTACAGACCAGTATCCCTGATGAACACAGATGCAAAGATCCTCAACAAAATCCTGGTAAAGAGGATCCAATGCCTCATCAAGAAGATCATTCACTATGATCAAGTAGGTTTCATCCCAGGAATGCAAGAATGGTTTAACATCTGTAGATCTATCAACATAAAACACAACATCAACAACAAGAATAAAAATAACACGATCATATCAATAGATGCAGAGAATGCATTTGATAAGGTTCAACATTCATTCATGATAAAAGATCTCAGCAAGGCAAAGGAAAAAAAACTCTCAGTAAGATGGGAATGAAAGGCACCATTCTCAATATAGTTAAGGCCAACTACCACAAGCCAATGGCAAATATTATCCTCAACTGAGAAAAACTAAAATCCTTTCTTCTAAATTCTGGTAAAAGACAAGACTGTCCTTTTTGTTTGTTTGTTTGTTTGTTTATGAGGCTACTCCTGGCTCAGAAATTACCCCCGGCAGGTTCAGGGAACCATATGGAATGCCAGGATTCAAATCACTGTCCTTCTGCATGCAGGGCCTTACCTCCATGCTATCTCTCCAGCCCCAAGACTGTCCTCTCTTACCACTGCTATTCAACATAGCACTGGAAGTACTTGCTATAGCTATCAAGGGAATCCAGATAGGAAAGGAAGAAGTCAAGCTCTCACTGTTTGTAGATGACATGATACTCTACTTAGAAAACCCTAAAGACTCTACCAAAAAGCTTCTAGAAACAATAGATTCATATAACAATGTGCAGGCTACAAAATTAACACACAAAAATCAATGGCCTTTTTATACACCAGTAAAGATAGGGAAGAAATGAACATTAAGAAAATAACCCCGCGGGCCGGGCGGTGGCGCAAAGAGGTAAGGTGCCTGCCTTGCCTGCGCTAGCCTTGGACGGACCGCGGTTCGATCCCCCGCGTCCCATATGGTCCCCCAAGCCAGGAGCGACTTCTGAGCGCATAGCCAGGAGTAACCCCTGAGCGTTACCGGGTGTGGCCCAAAAACCAAAAAAAAAAAAAAAAAAGAAAATAACCCCATTCACATTAGTGTCACAGAAACTCAAATATCTTGGAGTCAACTTGACTAAAGACATGAAGTACCTATACAAAGAAAACTATAAAACCCTGCTCCAAGAAATAAGAGAGGACACACGGAAATGGAAACACATACCCTACTCATGGATTGGTAGGATTAACATAATCAAAATGGCAATACTCCCCAAAGCATTGTACAGATTTAATGTGATCCTCTAAAGGTACCCATGCCATTTTCGAAGAAGTGGATCAAATACTTCTGAAATTCATTTGAAACAATAAACACCTTCAAAATAGCTAAAGCAATCCTTGGGAAAAGGAATATGAGAGGCATTATTTTCCCCAATTTTAAACTTTATTACAGGGCAATAATTATCAAAACAGCCTTAGAGTAGAATAAAGACAGACCCTCAGATCAGTGGAATAGGTTTGAGCACTCAGAGAATGTTCCCCAGACATACAGTCCTAATTTTTGATAAAAGAGCAAGAAATCCTAAATGGAGCAAGGAAAGCCTCTTTGACAAGTGGTGTTAGCACAACTGGTTAGCCACTTGCAAAAAAGTGAACTCAGACACCTAGATAACACTAAAATCCATTTGGATTTTACCTTGATATCAGACCTGGAACACGTAGGTAGTCGAAGAGATAGCACAGCGGCGTTTGCCTTGTAAGCAGCCGACCCAGGGCCTAAGGTGGTTGGTTCGAATCCCGACATCCCATATAGTCCCCCGTGCCTGCCAGGAGCTATTTCTGAGCAGATAGCCAGGAGTAATCCCTGAGCACTGCCGGGTGCATCCAAAACACACACACACACACACACACACACACACACACACACACACAAAAATGAAAAGAAAAAGAACACGTAGGTAAAACACTCCATGACATTGAAACTAAAGGCATCTTTGAGGAAACAGCACTCTCCTAACAATTGGAAGCAGAGATAAACAGATGGGACTATATTAATCTGAGAAGCTTCTGCACCGCAAAGGAAATATTGTCCAGGATACAAGAGCCACCCACTGAATGGGAGAAACTATTCACTCAATACCCATCAGATAAGGGGCAAATATCCAAAATATACAAGGCACTGACAGAAATTTACAAGAAAAAAAATCTAATCCCATCAAAAAATGGGGAGAAGAAATGAACAGACATTTTGACAAAGAAGAAATACAAATGGCCAAAAGTCACATGAAAAAATGCTCCACATCACTAATTATCAAAGAGATGCAAATAAAAACAATAAGGTACCATCTCAGGCCACAGAGATTAGCACACATCACAAAAAATGAGAACAAGCTGTATTGGCGGGGATGTGGAGAAAAAAGAACTCTTATTCACTGCTGGTGGGAATGCCATTTAGTCCAACCTTTATGGAAAGCTATATGAAGATTCCTCCAAAAACTGGAAATTGAGCTCCCATACAATCCAGCTATACCATTCCTAGGGATATACCCTAGGAACACAAAATTTCAATACAAAAATCCCTTCCTCACACCTATATTCATTGCTGTACTATTTACAATAGCCAGACTCTGGAAACAACCAAGATGCCCTTCAACAGATGAATGGCTAAAGAAACTGTGGTACATATACACAATGGAATATTATGCAGCCATCAGGAGAGATGAAGTAATAAAATTTTCCTATACATGGATGTACATGGAATCTACTATGCTGAGTGAAATTAAGCCAGAGGGAGAGAGATAGACACAGAATAGTCTCACTCATCTATGGGTTTTAAGAAAAATAAAAGACATTTTTGCAATAACTCTCAGAGACAAAAGAGATGAGAGCTGGGAGGTCCAGCTCACAATGTGAAGCTCACCACAAAGACTGGTGAGTGTAGTTAGAGAAATAACTACACTGACAACTATCATAACAATGTGAATGAATGAGGGAGGTAGAAAGCCTGTCTTGAGTACAGGCGGGAGTAGGGTGGAGAGGAGGGAGATTCTGGACATTGATGATGGGAATGTTGCACTGGTGAAAGGGGGTGTTCTTTACATGACTGAAACCCAACCATAATCATGTTTGTAATCAAGGTGTTTAAATAAAGATATTAATAAAAAACAAGAAATTGAATTTAAAAATGGTTTTGTATTTAAAAACGAATTTTAAAAAAGAAAAAATCATGCTCTGTTTTGACAGGCGATGTTTTTATTTATTTATTTATTTATTTATTTATTTGGGTCACACCTGGCAGCACTCAGGGGTTACTCCTCGCTCTATGCTCAGTTATCTCTCCTGGCAGGCTTGGGGGACCATGTGGGATGCCGGGATTCGAACCACTGTCCTTCTGCATGCAAGGCAAACGCCTACCTCCAAGCTATTTCTCCAGCCCCATGACAGAAGATGTTTGATAAATTCCCCAACTGCCTCTGTCTCTCAAGGATACTTTTGCCACTTTCCTGCTTCTATCCTTCCAACATTCCACCTTATTTTTTTTTCCTATAGCACTTAACACCATCTGGGGTCATTATTTGCCTTTTTGTGCCCTGTACCCTGTCATTGACAATAGAACTTTCTTAGGCTGAGATTTTACATCTTCTGTCTATTCTCATTTCTTCCTCACCTAAGAGTGATGCACTCAACAGATCTGTGTCAAATTAATGAATCTAGAGAATATGAACAACTTTGCAAAGAGTGGAGGGAAATGCAGTCATACCAGATGGTTTGAAAATGAAGACTTATGTGTACAAGCATAGACATTGTAAACAGAAGATACACAGACCCATTCACTCATCTCTACCTACATGCATTTCTGACTCTCTTGGAAGGCTTTGCTGGATGTTGTTACCTGTGGCTGTCCCTGGGAGCCAGAGGGTATAATTATATGTGGAGAAGTGTTAATGGTGAGATGAAAGAAAGTGGGGTTTTCACAGTTTTCCCTTATAGCTTTTAAATATCAATATGCACATATATTAAATAGTCAAAAGCTAACTTTCGCCAAGTGTCTGACTCCTAATAGAGATAGAATGAGTAGACAGAAGCCCACAAGGCAGACAAGGGGGTTCAGTTTTCCAGGGTAAGAGGGAAGAAGACTCAGAAAGCTGGTAAGGTCTTTGTACCTTTGGTCCAGAAGAATTTAAGTACCTTCATCCTAAAGCCCACACATGTTTCTTTTGGCTTATCTTTGTCCCCACTCCCAACTTTCACAGGGGCCATTCTCCCTCCTTTCTGTAGGGACTTTACAGTTCTGTGCCTTCACATAAGTGATTCCATCTGCTCTAGTGTCTACTTAAAAAAATTCTATTTATTAATGTGTTTGGTTTTTAATATCACACCCTACAGGGCTTAGGGCATTCTCCTGGCTCTGTGTTTGGAAATCATTCCTTGTAGTGCTCTGGGGACCCTATGCCATTCCTGGTATGTGTACAAGGCAACATACCATTAACCCTTGTCCTATCTTTCCAGCCCTTTCTTATTCTTAAAGTTATATCCTTTCTCTCTGTGTGTTTTTTCCCAGAAACCTGTTTTTATTTCAATGTAGAACAGAATATCATTTTTACAAGCCTCATGGATCTTTGTGTGTGTGTGTGTGTGTGTGTGTGTGTGTGTGTGTGTGTGTGTGTGTAGGTGTTTGTACTCCTCCAAGTGACTTGCTAGCTTGAGCTATCACTCACCCTTTTACGTATTCCCTGCCTAGTGTGGAGAATAAGTGCCTCTTCTGCCTGACAATTACTCTGCTCCTTTGCATCCTGGAACTGATCTGTTAAATTTTCGATTCAGAATAATTTTGCTAACAGGTCAGGGAACGTCACCTCTCTAGAGCAGTTTTAGGAAGTGAGAGTCCTGAGGACTCTGCCATAGAAGAATGTTCACCTGGACCCTTCTGGAGGGGAGGGAGAAGGCAGGGGCTGGGCCTCTGCATTTGAGCCCTTCCCACCAATGAATGAGACCTGGAGACCCAACACCTATACTCAGTTCAAGGAGCCACAAAATAATCGTCATCAAAAAGTTGTTTTCAGAAAAGAGATTTCTACAGAGCTCTTCAGAGTCCCCTTAAAAAGGGTTAGATTTCAAACAAAGACAAAAAGCAGATTAAAGGCATGAGCAGATCCACAAAAAGAATGTTTCCACCAGCAGGAAAAGAGCACTCAGGCTCCTTAGCAAACAAAGATTGCAAAGGTCCTGGGGCAAGTTGGGCCATGAGTTCACCTTGGCAGGATTTTTCTTAGTGGTGGGAAAACACCCTGCACACTGGGCTCCTCTCATGAACTTGACTTGTACATTTGCCAGATTCACCAAAAACTTTCAGTCCTGCCTCCTTCCCATGTAGGTCTCCCTGGAGAAGACAGGCTGCTCATGATGACTTTAGAATTCCTTCTGTGACCTTCATAGTTTTCACTGTAAATCAGCATCTTCTGGCTTGTAGGCATCAGACAAGCTGCATTCCTGTGACTGTGTCCCCAAGACTTCAGTGTTCTGGTAACTTGCTGATTAGATCAGCATTCTGACTCTGCAGGGCTGAGGAACAAAGGTTGGCTAAACTAAAGGCACTGGAATCATTTCCCTACCCCCACCTGGCCCCCTCCTGAAGCCCTGAGAGATCACTCCCTAAAGCTCCAGAGATCTGGTGGACAAATGTTTATACAGGAGTACTAGTTCCCTGACAGGCACTGGGCACACCAGGGCATATCTCAAGCTCCCCAGTGTGGGCAAGCTAGTACAAGGGTAAGGGGTTTGCCTTACAAACACAGCTTACCACATTTTGATCCCCAGCATTGAATATGATCCCCTGAGCACTATTGGGCATAACCCCTAAGCACGGAGCCTTGAGTAACCTTTGAGCATCACTGGGTATGGTCCCAATGTGCCCCCTCCCCGAAAATAATAAGTAATCATAAACCTTAACAGATAGTTGAAAGCAAAGCAAATCTTTTGTTGTTGTTTTTCATTTGATTTGGGGGGGGGGCACACATATTTGTTTATTTTGGGGCCACACCTACCAGTGCTCGGTGATCACTTTTGACTCTGCACTCAGGGAGCACTCATGGTGAGGCTAAGAGTTATGTGTGGTGTTGGGGATTGAGCCCAGGTCAGCTGAGTGCAAGGCAAGTGCCCTCCATACACTCTGGTCCTGCAAAGCAAGTCTTTCACAGAAACTGTGCAGACTCTAAGCTGTTTGATTAAACAGTTTCTCTTCTTGCTTTGACCAAGTTAGTGTAGGGCACTGTGCTGTAACCACATAAGTGTATACTGAAGTTCTTGGTTCCTCACACACTATGTTCAGTACTAGGCAAGGCTATCTCTTGGTGTCTACCTTTGTCTTCTATACGAAGGGAAGCAATGTTGTTACCCACTCCGAAGTTTGCTTCAAGTGACAGGTATGGAGATACATCCTTTGCTGGTGGGAATGATGTCCAACTCTTCCTGTCGAAGAGCTGAGCAGTCATGTGACCCCATAATTCCACTTTAGGGCATCTACCATCAGGATTTAAAAACATTAATTCAGGGGCCGAATCAATAGCACAGCGGTAAGGCATTTGCCTTGCACGAGCCAACATAGGACAGACCCTGGTTGGAGTCCTGGCATCCCATATGGTCCCCGAGCCTGCCAGGAGTGAATTCTGAGTGAAGAGCCAGGAGTAACCCCTGAGCACTGCCGTGTGTGACTCAAAAACAAAAACAAATAAAAAACATTAATTTAAAAGCACGTATGCACACCATTATTCACTGCTGCAATAAAATACAATAGCTAAGACAGGGAATCAGCCTAGATGTCCAACCACAGATGAATGGATTATGAAGATGTAGTATATGTGCACAGTGGAATATTATGTGCTACAAGGAATGATGAAATCAGGCAATTGGCTATAACCTGGTTGGTACTGGAAGAGAGCATGTTGAGTAAAGTCAGCCAGAGAGGAAAGACAAACACAGATGATCTGACTTATCTATGGTATATAGAATAACTACATAAGGAAATATAGTCAAGGAGGGATGCCTAGATAACCCTTGAAGCCAGAGCTTAGAGAGAAGTACAGAGAAGAAAAGAAATCAAGGAGAGAAGGAAAATAAGAAAGGGAAGAAATGGGACAATAGGGCTTCAGTTATACTGGTGAGATGGGAAAGTGGTATATATATATATAAACCCAAAGCATAGACTCAACAACACTGAAAACATGAGATGTAAGCTGCCACCATTTAACTTTGTAATGTGTTTGTCAAGGTGACAGGCAAGGGCTTGGGGTGAGGTTGTGGATGAGGAAGTATCTGGAAGGAAGGAGTGGTGAGATCAGTGTTGCTATATTATATGCCTAAAATTCAACTATTTTAATTAATCTATTTTTATTTTTTTGAGGCTTCATAGCTACTCATTAAGGGTGATCAGTTTACAAAGTGAGCCTTTTAAAATAATAATTGCATGTATTATTGGTTGGCAATACTTTCAATTTCTGGAGTATAGCCTTTCTCTTCTGTATTGTACAAATTATCGCACCCACCACCACAGTTCTGACACTTGCCAGGATCAAAGTCACCTACATTTTTTTTCCTTTGGGGGATCTGTTTCAGGAACACAAGCTATGGATCATGGGCTATGAAACTGGCCAAAAAAATGTGAAGAAGAAAATTAGTAAGTTTACAGAGGCAAACCCAATAAATTTGACTGTTCATTTCTAAAAAAAGAAAAAGAAAAATGCAGCCATTGTATACTGCAAGACTCAGATCTGAAGAATATTTGTATCATCATATTTGTATCATTCATGTGTATATTTGTATCATGCATTGTGTTCAGTCAATGAGAATGGTGATATAAATATAAATATATAAATGTAAAAATATAATGTTTAGGAGTCTCAGAGTAAGGAAAAGAGTTGTAATGAGAGTTAATGTTTTCCAACATTAGGAATTCAACAAAAGGGCCCGAAGAGATAGCACAGCGGTGTTTGCCTTGCAAGCAGCGGATCCAGGACCAAAGGTGGTTGGTTAGAATCCCGGTGTCCCATATGGTCCCCTGTGCCTGCCAGGAGCTATTTCTGAGCAGACAGCCAGGAGTAATCCCTGAGAACCGCCGGGTGTGACCCAAAAACCAAAAAAAAAAAAAAAAAAAAAAAGAATTCAACAAAAGATGTCAAAAAGTGAAAGAAAGTGGTAGAATAGTGTGGGACTACTGGGATTGATCTGATTCTCCCTCATTCAGTATATGATTTGTTAATCACTGGTTGGAAACATCTTTGAAAGTAGCATCTTGGATTGATGTTTAGACCACCTGGTCCCGCCTCTAGATGTGGTTGTGGTCCTTTCCCTCAGATTAAATACTCAGGTTGAGAGGAAGTTGGTCTCTTGCACCAGACCTCCAGGAGCTGGCTGCTTTATAGAAGCAAAGGGCAAAGGTGGGGAACTCCTGAAAATCCGTTTCTCCCTCCATGTGTATGCGTGTGAATTATTCTCCAGACCTCCATTCACTTCCAGACCCACATCTCTTCAGTGTTCTGGTGTTTGAATCTGAGGACTTTATTCAATAGAATGGCAGTTAAGAACATTAAAAAGAAATCCAAAGATCTACATTACCTATTATGGACTTTATTTAAATGAGTTGTCACTTGTGGGAGCAGAGTGATAGCACAGACAGGTAGGTCATTTGCTTTGCACACAGCCGACCTGGGTTCAATCCCCAACATCTGATATGACCCCACAAGCCTGCCAGGTGTGATCCCTGAGTGCAGAGCCAGGAGTAAGCAATCCCTGAACGCTGTCAGATGTAGCCCAAAAAGCAAGCAAAATAAAAAAAAAAATTAAGGAGTTCTCACTTCTGGTTTGTTTTGGGGAGTGGGAAGGTAGGTAAGAAGAGAGTACTCTCATTTTATTTCATGTATAATTAAAGTACTTAAACCTATATGTGTATACTATTGTTATTTTAGAGAATAAAGTATGAAAAATATCTACATTGGAAATAGTTATTTCTCATTTTTTCCTTGATTTGGAGCCACACTCAATGGTGCTCAGTGACCACTTCTGACAGAACCTAGACAGAACTTGACAGAACTTAGAGGACCCTACATAGTGCTGGGGATTGAACCCAGGTCAGTGCCTTACTACTATTAATTCAGAAATATTCCTACATTAGCTCCATAAATCCACTGTCTTGAAAATATCTAACATTTAGAATCACCCTGACAGATTAAAATAAATTTTTGGAGGGTGTATGTGAGGGGAGTGTCTTGTGCCAGTTTAGTTGATGTTCAAGATTCATTCATGATCCCTGCTCAGGATCCATTCATAATCCATCTCACCTATACCTACATGGGTGCCAGCATCCATCCGATTGTGGTCCCACCTGAACCCCTATACCATTTCTCAGTGTGCCCCACCCAAGTAAATCTTTGTGTCTTCATTATCTTGGTTGTTCATTAAAGTGCAAATGGGTCACCAAAATTAGTTGTAGGCAAGTTCAGAGGTTCTTAACAATTGTAGATATTGCCCCCAGAGATCAGAGACAATGTGAGTCCTCTGAGTGGGTTCTAAAATTTCAAAACCCTGCTCCTAACCTAGAGGTGCCTGCAGAGCGAAATAGAAGGAGCAGGAATGATAGCACAATGGGTAGGGCATTTGCCTTACACGCAGCCAACCTGGGTTCGATTCCTAGCATCTCATATGGTCCCCAGAGCCTGCCAAGAGTGATTTATGAGCAGAGTCAGGAGTAAGGCCTGAGCACCACCAGATGTGGCCCCAAAGCAAAACAAATAAAAACATTAAAAAAAAAAAAGAACACAATAGGAAGGTTGAATGAGAGGTAATCATTTCGCAACTAGGACTGACTCAGCTACAGATCTTAGTGCAGTGCTGGAAGCCTCTGCCTGTGAAAGAAATCTGTGGGAATACTGAAAATTGAAAGGCAAAGACAAAGGGTATAATAAATGATAACAATAATAGCATAAGGTGCTTTGTGCCTTCATCATCTCTTTCATCCGTGGTTCTTAGGGCACTTTATAGACGAGTAATAAGCACTGTGGTGGGACCACTCCACCTTTTATCAAAGGATCTCGGACACTTTCCCAGTCTCTCACAATGTAGGAAGCATTATTATCCCCATTTTATATGAAAGTAAATAGAGGCAGGGAAGTTAAGCAACGTGCCCAAAACTTGGCCAGGGTCGCTGACTCAGCCACTGCTGATTCCGGGGAAACTGGTCTGAGACAAGTGATGAATGGATGTGACTTAAGTATTGACTGAGTTCATTTAAAGCCTATGATTTCTACATGAATATTCAGTGCTTGACTCCCTCCCTCCTTTCCATTCCTCTCCACACTGTCCCATTTACACTAGACACTGATGTACCTTTTTTGAACCATTCTCTCATGGTCAATTATACCAGCCTACTGTGAGAAGTAGCTGTGTGTGAGCTGATTTCATAGTAAAGTTGAATTTAAGGTGATTATTTTTTCTTCATATTTTTTGGGGGGAGGATTACACCTAGCATTCCTCAGGGATCACTGCTGGTGGTGCTGAGGGTTTCATATGGGGTGCCAGGGTTGGAACTGAGGTCTTCCCCAGGGAAGGTAAATTCTTTATCCCTGTATTTTCTCTCTGAGAATTTAAGCAGCATGTCCACCAGCTCTCAACTTAACTTCAGGCCTTTTATATATACATGACGACCTTTCTAAGAAAAATCGCTCTTGATAACACACACGGCACATATTACCGTAACTGTTAAATGCTCAGTTCCATTTTCTCTCCATAAAACTCAGAAAAGCTTGGGTCATTGACGCTCTAGCGGTGTACCCAGGTTAGCACCTGCGAAATTCAGCCTCTTTAAAGCATTCACGGGGGAAGGTGTTCATTTCCTGACAACTTTTCCAGGGAAAGCCAAGAGGAGAGATCGCGGGGAAACGCGTCGCCCTCTTGATCTTGAGCTGATTCCCGCGGCCTTCTGCAGCCGCAGAGAGAGTCTACCCACCTTCTTCCCTGCTCCCCCGAAGCCGATAGAAAGCAGATAGAGGTGCTAGGTAAGTGCATGTTGGGTGCTCTGCTAGGTCCTAAATTGGTGATTCGACCCGCGATCCCGGGGAGAAGACTGCGCCCCGGTACTAATGATTAGAAGCCCGAAGCCTATCTACCCCTGACCCAGCCAATTAGGGGACCAGTATTCCAGGATCCCCGGGCCCGTGAAGGCTGGGGAGGGAGCCTGAGCATCCTCAGCACCAAAGCCAGTCTTGGAGCTCGGGAGGAGAGCTTGGCTGAGAAGCCCGAGTCTCCAGGAGGAGGCGTGGAGACGCGCCGGTAAAGAGGAGAAGTCAGTGCGGCGGGGAAACTCGTGTTCACGCTCGTTGCGCGCTCTGGAAAGTTCTTCTGTCCGGCCTGGTCTTCCCACCGGAGTCCCCAAAGTTCTGCCAGGAGGGAGCGGGGACAGGCTGCAGTCCTCGGCGAGTGTCCCCGACCCGGAACCAGCGCCAGGGCCCTTTGGGAACCACGCTAGGGAGTTTCCCTGCCAGACTCGGGGTTGGACTTTAAAGGGAGCGTGGGGGCGCGGGGCACCGGGGCGCAGACGCTGGCGCCAGCCCAGGAATGCGCGGCCCAGCTCGAGCCGCCAGCGCCGGCACGAGCGGCCACAGCGTCGCGCACCTGAGGCCGGGAAGCGCCGGAGAGGGGCTAGGCCCGCCCCGTCCCCGCCCCTTACCGAGCAGACCACGCCCCTACAGACACGAACCCGCCCACTCCCCAGTCTCCGTGCCCGGCTGGCCGCGCCTAGGCCACGCCCGTCCCCGCAGGATCACGCCCCAGACCTGCCCCCTTCGCCCCGGCCACGCCCCTTTCGCGCCGCTCGGCAGTTTCCGCCGCGCTTCGGCGCTGCTCGGCTGCGCTCCCGCCCCGCGCTCCGTCCGTGCGTCCCGCCGGGGTAGCTGGCGGCGTCCGTCGTTGTGTCCGGTCCCACGGCTGGGGACTGCGGCGCGCGTGCGGCCGCGCGGAGCCTCTGAGCGCCCCAACCCCTACAACGCCCCGTTTGATCCAGGTGAGCCCCCGATCGCCCAGACCCGCAGGTCCCGGCGAGGGCAGCGCGTGGCGCGCTCCGGGCGCTGCTAGGGCGCGCGGGGCCGGGGCCGCGGCCAGGGCGGGCTGGCCGAGGATGGGGACAGGCCCGGGCAGGTGTTCGGTGGCGGCCCGCGCGGGCTGCGGGTGCGGGGTTCGGCGCGCGGGGTCCCCGGCCCCCTGGCCCCGCGGCCGCCCTGACTCCCCTTTGTGTTTTCCGCAGCGCCCGGCCGTCGGGGGGTGTTCCCGGGCGCTCCCGCGCTGCCCCGCCGGAACATGGCGACGGGCGGCTACCGGGCGGCGGGCGGCAGCACGGCCGACTTCCTGGAGGAGTGGAAGGCGAAGCGCGAGAAGCTGCGCGCCAAGCAGAGCGCCCCGGGCCCGGCCGGCGCGGACGCGGGGTCAGGGTCCGGGGCCGGGGCCGGGTCCGGGTCCGGGGCCGCCGCCGCCGCCGCACCTGCCGCCCCTGTGCCCGGGAACTGCAGCGCGGGGCCCGGCGGCGCCCGGCGGCCCGAGGACGACCCCGCGCCCGCAGCTGCGCCGTCCGGGGCGGCCGGCGCGTCTCCCGTCCCCGCCGACGACGACGAGCGCGACGGCGGCCCCGAGCCGGGCAGGAACTCGGGGCCCAGCGCCAGGAAGGGCAAAGGGCAGATCGAGAAGCGGAAGCTCCGGGAGAAGCGCCGCTCCACCGGCGTGGTCAGCATTCCCGCCGCTCAGGTGAGCGAGCTCCGGGGGCGCGGTAGGGGAAGGGGGCGCCACTCGCGTGGCCAGCGTCCCCGTGCCCCAGGGGGCCCGCAGGGGCCAGGGGAGCTCCACCGGAATGGTCAGCATCCCCGCTGCCCAGGTGAGCCGGGCATGTGCGACCCCCACCACTCACCCCAACTCTCCCCTGCCCCAATTTCCCCATCTCCAACCCCCCCAACTCTCCCCAGCCCTGACTCTCCCCAGACCCAACTCTCCTCCTACCCAAACTCCCCAATCAACTCTTCCCCGCCCCACCTCTCCCCCACCCAACTCTTCCACACCCCCACTCTTCCCCCACCCAACTCTCCCCTACCCCAGCTCTTCCCCACCCCAACTCTTCCCCCACCCAACTCTCCCCTACCCCAACTCTCCCCTACCCCAACTCTCCCCCACCCCAACTCTTCCCTCACCCAACTCTGCCCTACCCCAATTCTCCTTCTGCCCCAACTGTCCCCCTACCCCAACACTTCCCACTTTTCAGGTCCTGCTTTCCTAGCGCCTGCGCCTTCCCAGCTCCTGTGTGTGAACCCCAAGTCAGCTTGTCAGAAAAAGAGCATGGGGTGTGCTCCATAGAAACTGGTTTCCAAGCAGTGCATGCACCCAATGGTACTGTGCGCCCATGTGAATACACATGCCAACGCCCATGTGAATACACATGCCAACATGCACATTAACGTGCTAATACACACAAACACACCAGCATAAACATCAACATACATGCCAGTGAACACATGCCAACAGGCCGACACACAAATGTCAACAAGCACACATGCCAACACACTCTAGTATGCTAAGCATGTACCGACACACCAATGTGCAATACACACTAATATGCACACATGCTAACACAGATGACACACTAACACATGGATTAACATGTACAGATGCTAGCACACACTAACACACAAGACGTGTTAGCTTGCACACAGGCCAGCAAACATGCTAGCATGCATGACGCCATGATGTATGCTAACATGCTAACTTATGCACTTGCTAACATGTGCCAGCATGCACACTAACATGGGTACACTAACACAGACTCATATGTTCACATGCTTCCATGGGAACATGTGCCCTCGTAGTGACTGGCATTAGCTTGTCATGTGATTCAGTGCTCATCCTTTACCCTATCTGGAAGTATTTGGGAAGGTTCTATGGTACTTGCACTGCACTTCCATGCCTTTTGGAAGAGCCTGAGAGGTTTGAGGGCCCCAGTGTCCCTTTGTGTTGAGAAGCATGTTGTGCGGGCATAAAATACCTGCCTCTTTCTACTCCCATTACTCCTCTGGATCTTCCCTTTGCCCAGTAGACTGGGAATGATCACAGCCTGAAGCTCATGTTTCTCAGCAGCTTTTCAGGTTGTTCTTATTTATTTTTAAACATCTAGTCTTCTGATTTGCTGAATTTTTTGTATACAACCTATCATTGAGAGTTTATTAACTTTTATTGTGGCTTAAGTAAAAGCACTTGCGGGGTTAGCTAACCTCTTCCCATCCCCATCCTCAGATTTTCAGATTGATGTGATTTGCTGTACCTGAAAAACTCAGGGGTTTTTAGGGAGGGTTTCAGGGAGATTTCTATCAGGCAGCAAAACTATCCTCTGCGGTTAGATCTGTTACTCATTAAATTGCTTTAAAAGGAATTCATCAGAGTGGTAATCAGATTTCTAGGGCTTTTCTCTTTTTTTTTTTGGAGTTAAAAATATGAAGATGAAGGGAAACCGAATACAAAGTTTAAAAAAAAAAGACATTCCTCAACTTTCTTTTTCTTTTTAAAAGTTCAAATAAAACAATTTGTCATTTTCAATCATTTACCCACTGTTCATCTGACTAGGAGGGTGTGTGTCTTATTTTGGGAACTAGCTTGGCAAGCCTTAAACTGGCTGCCAGGGCTGAAACTCATTTTTCAAGTACCTTTCTTGCTTTTCTAGAACATGGTACTTGTTTACTGGCCCTGGTCAATGCAGTGCATCTTGTGAGACCCTAAGCAGCACTCTTTGTCAATCCTGGCGCTTTGTTTTTGTGTCCGGAAGCATAGTGCTTCCACTATCATTGAGCACAGTACTCTGGAATGTTTTTCATTTGGGTGTTGGCAACTCCTAAATTTAATCTTCCTTAAAAACAAACAACCCAGGGTACCATTTTTTTCTTTTTTCCTTTGGTCTATGGAATTTGAACTTTTTTTTTTTTTTTTAATAAACTAGGGAACTAAGGACTACTTTTCTTTTCATGGTAACTATGGATCTATTGCATGTGGTAGGACCCAAGAGACCATGGAAATGTTTTCACTACAGTATTTAGTGAGCTAGACCTACTTCAGGAATGCCTGTCCTGCATATTTCTGGAGTGTGTGTGTGTGTGTGTGTGTGTGTGTGTTTGTTTTTAAACAATCAGTGTTGTCTTTAAGATAGTTTAATAATGATGAAGCACATTACACCAAACTTTAAGGGTGAACCACTTTCATGTCTATACATTGTCACTTTGTTCCATTTATTTTTTCTAGTAGTAGTTTCAGCATTGAGATTGGAATTTTTGTTTAATATTTAAAAAAGCCATCATACACGATAGAACTATTAGGTATAAAAATATTGTAAAAGCTGAAAAGCACCTGTCTATTAAAATTCAAAGTAGGTTGGCTTTACTTGTAAAATTGAGGTGCCTCTTTTGTTTTCATATAGTGTGCCCTATCCAATATTGATTGTTAGATTAGCATGTAACTAGTTTGCAAATAGTCCTATTGGGATGTTTGATAAATAACACGTTCCTTTTAAAAACTAAGATCTGGAGAGATAGTATAGTGGGTATGTGTACTGTAATACAGTGAGAAGGGCACTTGTCTTCCAAGCAGCTGACCTGAGTTTAATTCCAGACATCCCATATGGTTCCTTGAGTATTGCCAGGAGTGATCCCTGAGTGCAAAGCCAGTAGTAAGCCAAGCTTCACTGGACATGGCCCCAAACAAAACAAAACAAAACAAAATAAACTATTAAACTGTGATGCGTTTATTAGACTTCCATCAGCTTTCTTGATAGAGGAGTGTTCAGAATTGCTTCAGGAGCAGTGAGTTTGGCTAGGAGGCCCTGGGTCCAGTCCTCATCCCAACAAAAACAATTCACTAAAAATAGAACCAAATAAAATATAATAAAGGTGTCAGCTGAATGGGGCCGGAATGATAGCACAGTGGTAGGGCGTTTCGTTTGCCTTGCACTTGGCCAACCCAGGGTTTGTTTCCTGGCATACTATATGGTTTTCTGAGCCTGCCAGGAGCAATTTCTGAGTGCAAAGCCACAGTTGTTCTTGCTATTTTTTCTTACGAAGAGCTTTCCTCAAAATATTTGACTATATTGGGGGATGGTGATAATAGCTTAAATTAGGTAATTTTGATGTGACACACTGCCAGTATTTTTTTTGGACCACACCCGGCAGCATTCAGGGATTACTCAGAAATCAGAAATTGGGGTTGGAACGACAGTGCAGTGGTAGGGCATTTGCCTTGCACACAACTGATCCAGGACAGACCTCGGTTCGATCCCTGCGTCCCATATGGTCCCCCAAGCTAGGAGCGATTTCTGAGTGCATAGCCAGGAGTAACCCTTGAGTGTCAAGAGGTGTGACCCAAACAACAAAAAACAAACAAACAAAACAAAAACAAAAAAAAGGAAATCTCAGAAATTGCTCCTGGCAGTTTCGGGAGATCATATGGGATGCTGGGGCTCGAACATGGGTCCATCGTAGATTGGCTAAGTGCAAGGCAAATGCCCTACCGCTGTGCTATCGCTCTGGCCCTGCCAGTAATTTTGTGTCTGTTATTGGAGCAGTCAGACCCCATGACACTGCAAAATGTGCTAAGTACAGAGAAGAGTCACATATGATCTCCGGGGCCAGGCTCTGGGCAACAGAATGAGGCCACAGTATTAACTCTGGAAAAGTTAGGGTTCTGGACTTCAGGGCTGTGGGGCTGGACCAGGGCTTTGGGGAGTGAGTGCACTTTGGACTCACAGTATGCGAGTAGAAACAAGAGTCCTGAAGGAGGCTGAATTGGAGGGGACCCGAACCCCGATGTCACTGCCAGAAGAAACTGGGTGGACCTGCGCTCTCTCCATGGCTCTGGACTAAAGTGCTGGATTTTTGCCCCAACAGCAGCCCTGTGTGGCCCCCAAGTATCTCTTCCTTTGCTGGGCTGCTGCACTCTCTAGGAGTACCTCCTGCTCAGCAGGCCTAATAGCACATGTCTGCCAGGCGTTTCCAGTGCTCGGACTTGGTGATGCACAGTGGCTCCAGCTTGAGGGTCTTGGGACCCTACAGCAACTGCACAGTGGCTCAGGGCCTCCAGGACCTGAGTGGTGGTGGTGGTGGTGATTCTCTCTGGGACAGGGTCTTGAGGTGCTCTAGGGCCACTTGGTGGGGGGGTGGGTCGGACTGAAGCCTCAAGGATCACTCTGAGGTGGTTGGTGGTTGGTTCCTTCTTCCCTCTTCCTCTCCCTTCAACCCTCCATTCCTATTCTCTTTTTTCTTCACTCTCTTCTCTCTTCCTCTCCTTCCTCCCTTCCCCCTCCTTTACTTTCTCTCCCTTCCTCTCTTCTTTTTCCTTTTTTCCTCCCCTCCTTTCTCCCCTCTTCTCCCTTCCCTCATCTTTTCCCCTTTTCCCTCCCCTCTCCCTCCTCACCTTCTCTCCTCTTTTCCCCTTCCTCCCCCTCCTTTTCCTTTCCTCCTCCCTCACCTGCCCTCCTCCCTCTATTCCCCACCTCTCTTCTCCATTAATATGCTGGGGATTGAACTCAGCAGCCTCCTGTGCTCTGATCCCTCCTTCCCTGCTGTGCTTGCTCTCCAGCCCAGTTTTCTCTTTTTAACCCTCTTTTCCGGGGGAGAAAATGGGGGTTTAGAATGTATATGATTCAAGTCACAGGAAAAGTAAGTGGCTAAGCAGAATAGTATTTTATGCATGTGTACATCTACAGGAAGGAGGTGACTTTTTCTTTTTCCTTTTTATTTTTTTGTGTCACACCCTGTATTGCTCAAGGCTTAACTCTTGGCTCTACTCTCAGGTATCACTCTCAGTGGGTTCTGGGATTCAAACCAAGGCTAGCTATTGCCCTGTGGTGCCCCACTCTGGCCCCCGAAAGGAGAATTTGACCTGTCCTGTCCCCTCTTGAGGACCCTATTTCTTTTGTGCTGCAGATACCAGGTGGCTGTGCCCTTGCTCTGGCCTCTAGCCTTGCCAAGCACTTCAGCTCCTGTTTGGGAGTTTGCTTGGGTTGGTTTTGGGGCCATGCCTACGAGGCACATGGCTCACTCCTGGCTCTGCTCAGGGATCTCCTGGCAGTTTGTTGGGGGGGGAAGGGCTTCTGGTTGTGGGAATGGAACCTGGGTGGGCAAATGCCCTCATTGGCCTAAGCCCCTCTTTAGTGACAGTGTCTGTGTGTGTTTCTTGGGACACTGCATCCCAATGGAATGTCTTTCTCCCCAGTCTGACTTCAGTGCTTTCAGAAGCTTGCATTACTGACCACATGCTTTGACTTCATTTAATTTAATTTTATTTATTTAACTATTCTGAGGCCCAGGCGATGCTGGAGAAGCAGAGTTTGACTATGTGAGGCAGGTGCATTAACCCCTGTACTGTCTTTCCTTCAACAAATAGGATTGCTGAGGATTCACTTATATTATTTAAGCTTCATTTTGTTAGTTCTTAATGTGTCTTCTTTTTAAAAATACCTTTATTTTAACTAGTTTAAACATCTAAGTGGGGACTTGGATGGATTAGAGTAGTGAAAATTAAGGTCAAATTTGTAAACACTAAGTACATTGTCAGGTATATAGTTTGACCACCAAGCCAACAGCAAGGTATTACTCTGTGTCTGACTCAGTCCATAAATCTGTATCTTGAGTTGACTTAAGTCATGCTTTGGCCTTTTGTCAGGGTGTAGTTGGAACACACCTAGCCAGTAGTTTGAAGGAACATATAAGCTTAGACAGAACTTTTAAGTGAACCCAACATAATTTTTTTAGCTGCTTAGCTAGTCCACTGCATGTTATGTAAGAGGAGATTAGTAAAGCTCATGAATGCAGGCAGATTGGGAAATGCTTCTTGGGATGGCCATTATATTCCAGACCGTCTACCTTTCTAGGTGGTGAGTCAGGAGAGGAGCTGAGAGTGAGTCAGAGAGGAAGAGAATTGGCTCTTGAGCAGAGGAGATGTGGCATAAATATTGTGGCTGATCATGAAGAAAATAAGTCCAACTTCTCTGAGAGTTTGGACTCATTGATAACATACCTTGAAAAGATTACCAGTATTTTTTCTGAGTTATCTAAGCTGTGATGGCTTTTTCCATAAAAATAATTATGCAACTAGAGGATTCTTGTTTTGTGCTTCTTAAATGCTAAACCTTTTTTTTTTTTTTTTTGGTCACACCCAGTAGCGCTCAGGGGTTACTCCTGACTCTACACTCAGAAATTGCTCCTGGCAGGCTCAGGGGACCATATGGGATGCCAGGGTTCGAACCACCGACCTTCGGCATGCAAGGCAAATGCTTTACCTCTGGCCCCACTAAACCATTATTTTATTTTATTTTACTTTCTGGGAAAATGGAACTGAGGAGGTGAGTTTTACTTGCTTGAAGTCACAGTGTCTTTGTTCAGTGGTCCTAATGCCAACCACAGTTCCTGTCTGTACTGTATCTGATATGTGTGAGCAACTGAACTCTGTGCTCCTTCAGTGCTCTGTGAGCCCTGGGGCAAGGAAGTCTGGCTTCTAGGGAGAGAGAGCTGTGGGTCCCACCACCTTGTGACTGTCCTGGTGGTCTCTGGTAGGCTGTAGCCCCTGAACTTACAACCCATAGCTAAGTAAACAGCCTTTTAGAAACCCATGTGGAAGTGTCACAGTCAAAGGAGCACAGGCCCAGTGAGCACTGTACCTGAAGCAGGCCACACGTGTGGATCTCCCACCCTGCCTGGCTTCTGTCCCCCATCATGGCTTTGGCTTCTGCCCAACTGGAAAGAGCACCATGGGAACAGAAATCTGCCAGCCAGCAGCCTTGTTTCTGCCTCTCTCTTATTTTATAGCACCTGGGATAACTAACTCAGACAATATTTAGGATCTGCTGAGTGTTTTCTCAAAGTTTTGAATTTTTGTTTGATATCAGCATTGAACAAATTTTCCAAGTGTGTGCGTTTCTAAATAGAAATCATTTACACACCATCACATTTCCTTTTTTGGTTTATTTTTACTTTGGGCCACACTCAGGGGTGCTGAGGAGCTGTTCCTGGCTTAGTGCTCGGGGGTTGTTCCCAGTGTTGCATGAAGGACCATGCGGTGCTGGGAATCAAATTTGGGCCTCAGCCATGCAGGCTTGGATTCTAGCCCTACAAGCAGTCTCTGCCCAAAATGCACTCTGTCTGTATTGATTTAGTTGTTTACTTAATTTTGGGGCCACATCCAATGCTGCTCAGGGGTCATTCCTGGCTCTGCACTCAGGGATCCTGCCTAGTGTTACTTGGGGCCATATGGGATTCTGGGATCGAACCCTGGTTGGCCATGTAAGAGACAAGCTATCTCTCTGTCCCTCACTCAATAAAAAGGTTATGGATCTCTGATATATTCACAGGTTGTTTCCTGCATGCTTTTATAATTTCATCTTAAAGTTTTTAATTTTTTTCCATTCCTAGAACTTACGGTTTCTTTGTTCTGAGTTCCCCAGTTAGTCAAGTGCAACAACGGAAACACAAGGGTTTGTTTAATTAAGGATCTTTTCAATGTTTCCTACATCTTACCGAGCAAATAAAATGATGGTCCCATCTCATCTTTCTTGGGGCGTGAACCCAGGCCCTACCCCACAGTGCTCAGTAGTGCTGGGACTGTATGTGGTGCCAAGAATTTGAACCTGAGTCAGTGGGATGCAACAGACCCGTAACCCTTTCTCTAGCCCCTCACTTGAAAGTTTCTAAATGTTTGAAAGCCGACTGCTGTACGAATTGGGGTTCAGCGACATGAGCGCTTACAAGAATGGAATATTTGGGGCAGGAATCATAGTACAGCAGGTAGGGTGTTTGCCTTGTATACCAGGTTCAATCCCTGGAATTCCATATGGTCCGTCTAGCCTGTCGGGAATAATTTCTGAGTGTAGAACTAGAGTAACCCCTGAGCAACTTTGGGTGTGGCCCCAAACCAAACCCAAACAAAAAACCTCCAAAGAATATAATATTTTCCATTGAAGTTTTGGATGGATGTAACTTCCATGGAGTTCCACCAAGGTGCACAATACATGGCATACAGTTTTCTTGGGTTTTGGGCACCACTGGTGGTGGGCAGGGGTACTCTAAGGTGGTGTGCTCAGTGGCCACTGCCAGTCATGTCTTAGTGGGGGATCAGACATGGACCCCTAGAATGCCAGGTCTGTTCTGGTTCTCTGACCTCCCTCCCTCCATATTTGGACTTCAAGGAACATTTTATTGCCAATAGAATTTGAGGTGGCTTTAAAAAACCTTATTTATCTGTCAAAGGAAAAACATCTGAACAGGGCTGTGATGTAAATCAAATGAAGTGCTATGAAAAATAGTCAGAAAATGAGTTGCATGGTTCATTGAGTTAGAAGATTGTAATCCATGGATACATGGATACAAGTATAACTTCATTAAGAATGGAATTTTGTTTAGTTTGGTTTGTTTTGTTTTTTAGTTTTGGGGCCACACCCGACAGCGCTCAGGAGTTACTCCTGTCTCTGTGCTCAGAAATCGCTCCTGGCAGATTCATGGGGGAATCATGGGATTCCAGAGATTGAACCCAGGTCAGCTACATTCCAGGCAAATGCCCTACTTACTGTACTATACTCCGGCCCCATGAATGGAATTTCTTGATGGGATGGTAAACAGTTTACTTTTTGCTTCTAATTTAAAAACATCCATTTAGTACATATTATAAATTTGGAGTTCAGCTTCATGCCTTCCATACATGAACATGCCAAAATTCACTTTGGCAAATTGGTATTATCTACCCTTTCCTCTTGCCTCTCTTCCCCTATGATTATCATTCCTATTTTTCAGAAGCTGAACCATTTTTTTAGTACATTTGCTTTGCTTATTCATAGTCCATATTTGAGCAGGTCATCTGGCAGAGTCATTTTCTGACTTATTTTGCTTACATAAATCACCTCAGGTTCTTTCTATTGTCACAGAGACAAGATTTTATCTTTTAATCACAGAGTAGTTATCCCATATATAGGCACATACCAGTTTCTTTGTCTAACCGGCTGTTATTGGACAATAGAATGTTTTTCATGTCTTGGCTATTATGACTAGTGCTGCTGGGAGCACATTTTTATATATGGCATTCTGTACAACATTTATCTCTTATATTATTTGGATAAATATCTAGGAGTGCTGTTGTTGGGTTATACAAAGATCTGGGATCTTTAATGTAGGGTAGAAAGGGTTTTTCTCACATATAGCTTGTCATGACACTTCACTCAGTTCTGAAACATGTGGAGTGAGAATGAGGGGTACCCCAGGAAGGGCCACATTGACAGTATCATCTCTGCTATTGATTTCACAGTCAGATTTCTGGGTTCCCCTCCCTTAGCTGGATTCTCTGAGATTCCATTGTAACTGATTATGAATGATTCTTACATATCTGAAAATTGGAAAAAAAAACTGCTTATAAAACCTTGTTCATCTGTCAAATGAAATGAATGCTGATTATCTGAGCAGAGCCATGAGGTTAATCAAGTGAAATGCCATAAAAAATAGATGGTAAATTGGATGATTCATTGGGTTACAGGATTGTATGGGCCACATGGGTAACTTGTTATGAATGGAGTTTCTTGGTGGCAAGGTAAACATTTCTATTTTTTGCTTCTAATCAGAAACATAGAGCTATTTTCACAGGCAGGATGCTGGGGAAAACCAGAGTCCTGGAATCATTTTGGTAATGTGCTATGCTCCAGGCAGTTAAATGGGCCACGTCAGGAACTCAGCTAGCGTGGGCTGGGGAGAGAATGCAGGGGTGATAGCATGCGACAGGGGTCACACAGCTTCTGAGTTACCTGAACCCAGGGCCAGGAGTAGCCCATGAGCATCTCTTAGAAACAGGGACCACCAAAAAACCCTCCCCCAATGCTTCTAATGTATAATTCGAGCATTCACTGTTAAATGGAAAGGCCCATATGGAGGCTCTTAGGTCCCAAAAGGCTCTGCCGAGTCGGTCTGGGGTGAAGTATGCTGCTGAGTATGCTGCTGAGGGTTCAGTTCAGGTCAGGGCATGTGCCCTCCCACTTCTCTTCCACCCTCAGCTTCCACGCACATACATGTGAGAAATAGAACATAACCCCTAGCCCCTCTATGTAGCTAATGATATATTGATCTATTTATGTATGGATCTGTCTACCTACGCATCTACCTCTCTTTCTTTCTTTCTTTCTTTCTTTCTTTCTTTCTTTCTTTCTTTCTTTCTTTCTTTCTTTCTTTCTTTCTTTCTTTCTTTCTTTCTTTCTTTCTTTCTTTCTTTCTTTCTTTCTTTCTTTCTTTCTTTCTTTCTTTCTTTCTTTCTTTCTTTCTTTCTTTCTCTCATCATCTCTTTCTATCTCTACCTATCTATAAATCAATAAATCTTTTGATCTATCTATTCTATATTTACCTACCTACTTACCTACTGATCTGTCTACTTCTCTAGCTATCTTCCTATTTACCTGTCTATCTTTACCTATCTATGTATTGATCAGTTTCTCAGTAGGCTATTTTTTAAATTTTAATCATAGTTTCTTCCATTGTGCAGAAATGACACAATTTATATTTTAATGTTAAGTCTCTTTTGCTGCTAAAATGTACTTAATGAATAATTTTATTCTAATTCCTTCAGAAAGTTATCAGAGAAAATGATCACTTGTTGCCTTAAATGTTTTTCATGTTTGTTTCTAGTTCTTTTTTTTTTTTTTTGGTTTTTGGGTCACACCGGGCGGTGCTCACAGGGATTACTCCTGGCTGTCTGCTCAGAAATAGCTCCTGGCAGGCACGGGGGACCATATGGGACACCGGGATTCGAACCAACCACCTTTGGTCCTGGATTGGCTGCTTGCAAGGCAAACGCCGCTGTGCTATCTCTCCGGGCCCTGTTTCTAGTTCTTTTGCTGTGTATGTAAAATGCAAGGAACTGTACTCTATAGACCTGTATGTGATTAGTGATTTTACTCTGAGATTTATTTTTATGGGGCTTTGTTTACCTTTTAGACAGGGATGAGGGCAGGCTGGAGACTGAGTTCTATTCCTGCACCACCTGGTCCCCTGAGCATTGCCAAAAATGATCACTGAGCTAGGAGTAGTCCCTGAGCACTGATGGGTGTGGGTTCCCATTTCTAGTGAAAAGCAACACGGATAAATTTTTTTGCATGGTAAAATTGGGAAGTCTCAGGCCCCTCCTGGGGATTCTCTTCTAACTTGCTAGTTCTGTGCAAAAATCTGAGGATGTAAATTGCTGGCTGTGTACTTTTGCGGTGACCTGGGCTGCATTTAGTGATGCTGGGGGAAGGGTATCTTTAAGACTGTATCCCACAATACTCCTGGGCCAGGGTTGGCCATATTAATTCCATTCTCCTAAGTCCTCTAGGAACCGCTTGGCTCCCTGTGTGCTGAGGCATCAGTTAAAGCTGCTGTCATAGAACAGCTTTGCCTGAGTGTCACCAACATCACACCCTGACCTTCTGTCACTCTTCATTTTGGCTCTGGAATCCTGAATTTGTTTCTCTTGAATTTAGAAGCTGTGCAGTCTGAGATCAGTAGTCGGTACAAAACTTGATGAGGACCATCTCCTTGCTTGCTCATTTTTTTTTCTCTCAGAGGGATCAAAATGGTGAGAGAGATGCTTGGACTCCGTATTTTATCAGGGACCTGATGATACCTGATGTGAAGCCTATTCCTCAGGGCTGAGCCCTCCAAAGGATGCTACCTCAGAATTATCATTGCATTGGCCAAGGAATGAATTCTGTGGACACACATGCTTCTCTCCTAATCATAATTTAACTTTTGTGTAGTTCGAGTTCCAGTGGAGGATAGAACACCATGCGATGCTGAACTGGCTTAGGAGAGGATCCTCTAACAAGGGGCTTGACTAAAAGAGATGCTAAACCCAAGGTGTGAATGAAGAAGACTGGGGACAGCTACTTGCTAAGAAATATTCTAGGTAGAGTGAACAGCGTGGGCAAATGCCAGGGAATCAAACATGCCATTGTGGCTTTCCCTGGGCTCACTGCTGTGCCAGGGGCTTTCCGGGCAGGTTATCTGATCTTTGCATAAATCATAGGTGGATATTTTTACATTCCTCATTTTATAAAATGAGGAATTTGAGCCTCATAGAATTGTTTGTTTTTGTTTTGAGGGCCAAACCTGCCTGTGCTCAGGGGTTACTCCTGGCTCTGAGCTCAGGAATCATTCCTGGCAGTGCTTGGGGGGACCATATAGGATGCCTGGAATTGGCCCTAAGTCAGCTGTGTGCAAGGCACAAACTCAATGTTTGTAAGGCAAACTCCCCACTGTGCTATTGCTGTAGCCCAGAGCCTCAAAGAATTTGGGACTTGCCCAGAGGCCAGCCTGACAGTACTGAGATGTGGTTCTACGGGGGTTTGGGTCCAACCTTCACACGGATTCTCCTTGTCTGAGAGAAGGAACCTGCGTGGTTGGAGAAAAGGAGGGTCCCTTTAATAGGGCATGGTTGGAGAAGGGTCCTTCTGGCAGGAGCCTTTCATGGTGCTGTGTTCTGGTTCCTGGTGAGGAGTGAAAGGCTCCCCTGGAGGGATGCCTCAGCCCCTTGTCATAAATCTGCCTTCTGTTAAACTCTTTTGTTCCCATTGTTGACTGGGTAGTTCATTTGTCCCTACTGTTTATATAGTAACTGCAAACTTGGGAAATAGAAAATGTTTTGCCTTTCTAATTTGAAATCAATAAGACCTTGGTGGGTAGGAGAGGAGTTCAGAAATGTTATGGATTCAAGACAATTAAAACTAGAAACATTCCTGGCTACTATGTATTTTTAGATCCAGATTTTCTCCTGGGTTCTGAAGAACCAAGAGGGCCCAGGAGTAGCTGAGCCCTGAGAAGTACAGCCTACTGAACCGAGCAAGAGTGGCCCTTGAGCACTGAACTAGGAATAGCCTCTTGGTGTTCTAGGTGTACTGAATGGGCTTTGTCCCCTCTCATCAAAAAAGGAAGGAAAAGAAGTGAGTGAATATATAATCTCTATTCAGGGATCCCCAAAGTACTGCTCATGGGCCGGATGCAGCCCACTGAGAACATTTATCCTGCCTGTGGGATGTTTTTGTAACCGCTCTCTGTCTTGCTTAGCAGTTGACTTGTCCTGGACCATAGTGTTCATAAACAAACAACTGCCACAAACAAGCAGCTCCTCTAAGGAAAATAGACACGGCCAGCTAGAAAGATAGCGCACAAGTAGAGTTACAGGCCTTGCCAAAAGCTGATCGATCAGAGTCTCGACTTCTCTCAGTTTTAAGGTCTTCAAACTACGGCCCGCCAAAAGCAGGTCCATAGAGACCATTGAAATACTGGTAAGCTTGTTAGTTAGTTAGTTAGTTAGTTAGTTAGTTAGTTAGTTAGTTAGTTAGTTCGTTTGTTCGTTCGTTTGTTTTTGGGTCACACCCGGCAGCACTCAGAGGTTACTCCTGGCTCTACACTCAGAAATCGCTCCTGGCAGGCTCAGGGGACCATATGGGATGTCGGGATTCAAACTGCTATCCTTTCACATGCAAGGCAAACACCCTACCTCCATGCTATCTCTCCGGCCCTAAGTTTGTTAATTTAACTTTACTTTTTCTTCATTTTAAATACTGTATTTCTCTCTCTCTCTCTCTCTCTCTCTCTCTCTCTCTCTCTCTCTCTCTCTCTCTCTCTCTCTCTCTCACACACACACACACACACACACACCCTTTTTTTTCCTTCAAAATGAAATGTACAGTGAGTATAGGAATTTGTTTGTATTTTATTTTTAAACTATATTCCTGCCCTCCAACCGTCTCAGGGACAGTGAAATGGACCCCTGTTTAAAGAGCTTGAGGACCCTTGCTCTAAGCTAAAGTTCTCCAAGTGACTATTTTGATCATAAAACTAATTGATAGTAAAGGACGTTTCTTGATGCCAGAAGAGGTATGTCCAGAGAGGCATGTCCTAGGGACACTGCATTCAGGGTCTGTGCCCGCCTGAGGAGATACCTGGGTGGCAGAGTGTTGGCAGAGGCTTGCACGTTGCTCTGTACTCCATCCAAAATTGGGTGTTTCCTTCAAGCCCGGAATCATTATTTGTCTTAGGGTCCGGATCCCTGCATGTAGAAACCCAGGCTCTTTTCTTTTCTACTGCTGCTTTAACTCCTCAAATCTTGCCTTTCTTTCTCTCTTCTGCACTTCTCTTTCTTTTTGGTCCACACTCAGCAGTGTTCAGGGATCTCTTGGCAGTGCCTGGGGGAAAATTATGTGGTACTGGAATCACATTGGATCAGCTTTTGGCAAGGCTACACCTTAACTTCTGTGCTATCTTTATGGCCCTGTGCCTATTTTTCTTAGATGAGCTATTTTTTGTGGTGGTTGTTTGTTTTTGGGCTACACCTGGCAGTACTCAAGGTCTGCTTCTGCTCTGCACTCAGGCATCACTCTGGTGGTGCTCAGGTTACCATTTGGGATACCAGGGATTAAACCTGGGGTAGGCCTTATGTGAGGCAAATGCCATCCCTGCTGTGCTATCGTTCCCCTCCCCACCCCGCAGAATGGCTTATTTATTATCTTAGATCCACGATAGTTTTGAATACAATAATTAAACAATAAATCACTCGGTATGAGATAGCTTGTAGACTGTTTACTTTTATTATGGGTGAAGGTCATTTGCAAGAGTAGCCTCTCTGCCTACTGGGCCTGCTACCTTTTTTCTGTCTCTGCTTCCAACTTCAACACTGTCTTGGCTCTGTCTTGGCACTACCTTGAGCTAAGATGCCAGCCTTTGCTAAGTTGGCTTCACATTTCGCCATTCATTAGGCAGGTTCCGAGTCTTCCTCTTTCCAGCTTTACTCAGAGGTAAAGACCAAAGATGACAGAAGAGAAAGTTCAGAGGTTTGATTGATAGCTGAGACTAGGGACAGAGATTCTCTTTGGATGGTAGAATTAAGGAGGTTGTTGTTGTTGGACTGGTTTTTGAAAAGTTTTTGGTAATGAGATTTTCTTTTTATCCTGCTACTGGGGAAGTTTCTGGAATGACACAGAGGTGCTTGAAAAGATGGTGCGAAATTCAACATCATTTCTTATGCTTACTTTCCAAATTGTGTTATTTAAATCCTCTAACCTTATTTTGTCTGGCCGGTTGTTTTCCTTAGACTATGTATTCCCTAATGTTTTCCATTTTTTTCCTATATAGAGTTGTGTATGTACAGTGATGCCTGTCAGTTTCTTCTAGAACAAAATTACATTTAATTTAATTAATGTGTGAAGCATGTATTCTTCTACTATCTTCAATGTCAGTTATTTCTGATAAGCAGAAGAACATTAACAAAATCTATATCCTAGGGCTGGAGAGATGGCACGGAGGTAGGGTGTTTGCCTTGCCAGCGGCCGACCTAGGACCTACGGTGGTTCGAAACCCGGCATCCCACTTAGTCCTTTGAGCCTGCCAGGAGTGATTTCTGAGCGTAGAGCCAGGACTAACCCCTGAGTGCTGCCAGGTGTGACCCAAAAACCAAAAACAAAAAACAAAAAAAGAAAAAAATATATATAGAGAGAGAGTCATTTTCAAACACCTACTGGAGAAAGGGGTCACAAGTATGACATACAGTTGATTTTTAGGTTCAGTTTTACCTTCAAAGAGTTTGTGTGGTTCCTAAAAGGTGAAAAGGAACATGAAAAGTGTCTGCCATAGAGGCAGACTGGGGGACTGGGGGAAAAATGAGAATGGCAGTAGAGGGAAGTGTACACTAGGGGGTGGGGTCTGGAGAACTGTATGCCTGAAACCCTCCATCAACAATTTTGGAAAGTGCATCTTAGGGTAAGTCCATTATGAAAAGAAAATTCTTCCTTCCTTTCCCCATTCCTTACTCACCTTCCTTAAGGGTTGGATTTTTGTTTTGTTTTTGTGTTGGGACCACACCTGGTGACGCTCAGAGCTTCCTCGTGTGCTCAGGGGTCACTCAGGGCTCCAGGAACCACATAGGATCAGGGATCAAACCAGGTTAGCTGCGTGCAAGGCAAACACCTAAGCTGACTGTGTTTAAGTCCAGTGCCTTATCAGCTCCACTCTTCATTTAAAAGGAGCAATAAACCAAAGGGATAGTGGGAGTGTGCTGTGCGGGGTAGGGTGTTTGCCTTGTATGCAGATAACCTGAGTTTGCTCTCCAGCTTCCCATATGTCCTTGAACTTGCCAGGAGTGATTTCTGAGCACAGAGTCAGGAGTAAGCCCTGCGCACCACTGTGTGTAGCCCCAAAACAAACAAACAGAAATCAAACAAGGGAACATACAGGTACTTTTTTGTGAAAAGACATTTAAAACTTAGGCGAATTGTCATATTTGACATTTTTACAAATTTTCTTGTAGTCAAGCCTACAAGAAAATAATAGCTGTATTCTTACACTGTCTTTTATTGTACTATCATATACCTTGACTCTCTGGAAACTTGCAATGTGCACAGTTGGTTACAGCTTACTGTAGTGATCCTTCTGCCGGAGGGCCAGATAAATAGTACAGCAAGTAGGGCATTTTACTTTTGCACATAGACAACATGGTTACTATCCTCGACATCCCATATAGTACCCCGAACCTACCAATGTAGCTAATTTCTGAGTGTAAATCCTGGAGTAACTCCTGAGTGCTGCCAGGGATAAAAGTTTTGCTTTCCCAAACAAAACAAAACAAGTATTTTGACCTCCTGGCTCTGTGGAAGAGCTTTTGGGATTCCTGGTCCCTAATGAGGCTTTGGATGTCTAGTTAATTAGCTATAGGATTTGATTTGATTCTTTTTGTTGTTGTTGTTGTTGTTGTTTTGGGCCACACGGGTCGGTGCTCAGGGGTTACTCCTGGCTCTGCCCTCAGAAATCGCTCCTGGCTCAGGGGACCATATGGGATGGGGGGGATCGAACCCGCATCTGTCCTGGGTCAGCTTCGTGCTAGGCAAACACCCTTGCACTGTGCTACCACTCCGGGCCCCTGATTTGATTCTTATTTTGTGGTTTGTTTGTTTCATTTTGCTAAGAGCTTATTTTTGACTCTACTTAGGGTATTACTGATAGGACTTGGGGGGCTCTTTAGGATTCTGGGGGATCAAATTTGAATTGGCTGTGCATAAGGCAAGCTTTTTACCTGCTGTGCTATCTCTCTGACCTCTGTAATTGTTTTTTGTTTGTTTTAAAGTATCAGTTTCAGTAGCCTTGAAGCTTTTTCTCAAATGCAGAGCTGTTATCACAGTCTTTTCATCACGATTATAAGATCCCCCACTATGGTCCCCCTTAAAATGATTTGTTTTTAAGTAAATAAGGTAGTGTGGATGACTGAGTCTCTCTGTAATGTAGACAGAATCTTTATTACCTTTGTTTTACTGTGTGAGAGAGACCCAAGAAACCCCCCCCCCTGTTGTCATTTAAATCACCATAGAGACTTTGAAGAGAAAGGGATTCCTCTGCTAGCATTCCACTTGAATTGCCCTTACAGAGAGCTGCATTTTGTATCTTCCATTTGTTATTTTTGGGTCACACCAGTCTTAGGGTCACTCCCAGTGTCCTTCCTGGGACTGTCATGTGAGGGACTGAATCAGCCTCCCTGACACAGCCCATATTCTGCTCCCTCCTGCCTGCCTTTTGTACTTTTAGTTGTTTTATTATAGTAGAATATTTGAGTAACAGGGGCCGAAGAAGCAGTAGGGCATTTGCTTTGCATGCAGCCGATCCAGGACAGACGATGGTTCGAATCTCATATGGTTCCCGTGCCCGTGCCTGCCAGGAGTAATTTCTGAGTGCAGAGCCCGAAGTAACCCCTGAGTGCCACCAGGTGTGACCCAAAAGAGAAAAAAAAAAAAAAGAAAAGAAAAGAAAAGAAAAAAGAATATTTGATTAACAGTGGAATCACCCCCCAAAACTGCTGAAAGATGATTCTAAAGAGCCTGGGAATACCCCTTGTTGGATGCTTTCACTTCTGGGCTTTTTTTTTTTTTTTTAATTACAGAAATGTAAAATAATTGTGTTGGACTCTTGGACTAGCTTTGAGCCCTTCTCTGCTGTGATATCTTTAATGTTTATCTTATAGAAAGGAAAACCCGGTTTTACAGGCTCTCAAGTTTTCCTGCAATTTCAGTTTAGAAAATTGCACTTCTTAAATTGCCTCCCAAATTTGAGCACTTTTGGAAGGAAGAAGGAGAATTGTAAACTGTCATAAATGATTAAACCCAGAGATTTGGGATAAGTCTGGGGAGAAATGTGTGTCTGTGTAGCATAAGCACATCAATCAGGCATAATAAAAATTTAATTCTTATTCTTACCAAGGAAAGGGGGAAGCTGTTCTTAATTCCTTCCTTGTGTTTACTCGAGATGAAATTTAATAATTTTTATTTTAATTGACCTGGAATTTTTATGCTAGAATAGAATCTGTTGAGACGAGTTTATTGAGTCACTATCTATACATCTTAAACTCTTTGGCAGTTTAAGTAGTTATTTCATATAGGTTAGGAGTGAGAAGGATAGGGGAGTTGAAGGATGGGAGGAAGCTGGACTAAGCAGAATAATCTTTGCCAGCAAAATAAATCTTTTCCAATTAGATTTAATCACCCATGGTTTTTGGACCTCATGAAAGTTGTGTTTGAGATTAGAATTTAATAACATAATTCTGGTTTGAAGGTATCGATTTTAGTTTTGTATTTCTAAACAGTCAGAAAATAAGAATATCTCTTATATGTGTCAGGGCACATATCAAATCTCTTTAGAGTTTGATTGCAAAATATCAAATATTGCTTATATTTTTGGTAGAATATGTTTTGAACTGACTTCTTTTAAGTTGGAAATGGAAGAGTTGTCTAGGTGTAAATGATGAGTGTGGGACTGAATGCTCACTACAAAGTAAGAAAAGTTTTTGCTTTACTTTAGTAATAAGTATATATTGTGCTTGTTCAGTTATCAGTATGTTAACTATTCCCATTTTTTAAAATGCAGTTGTTTAAAGTATAAGGGAAGTAAAGCTCTTTTGATTTTGAAATAATTTGGTGTCTCAACATTTAGAACTTGTTTTTTGTTTGTTTGTTTTGTTTTTTGGGGGCCATACCCATTGACACTCAGGGGTTATTCTAGCTATGCACTCAGAAATTGCTCCTGGCTTGGGGAACCATATGGGATGCCAGGGGATTGAACCACTCGTCCTAGGTTAGCCTCATACAAGGCAAATGCCCTATCGCTGCATCACCGCTCTGGCCCCAGAACTTGCTCTCTTTCCATGTGGTCCCCTGAGCATGCCAAGAGTGATTCCTGAGGTGTAGAGCCAGGTGTAACCCCTGAGCACTGCTGGGTGCCCAAAACAACAACAGAACCTCAAACAAAAACTTAGTTATTGTATTTGTAGTCATTAATATTCTAAAGATATAAATTTAGAGAGAATTTTAAGAATTTAACCTCTTTAACTATTTTTAATTTATCATTTTCAATAGTGGGAAAGTTTTGCCTAGGTGTAGTGGTAGAAAAGGATTATCCTGATTACCTTCCCATCCTGCCCTGCCCTTTTTCCTCTCTTCAAATGCTTTTGAGTAATTAAAACCCCTTTCTGGGGGCCGGAGTAGTGGTGCAAGTGGTAGGGCATTTGCCTTGCATGCACTAACCTAGGACGGGCCACAGTTCAATCCCGGGTGTCTCACATGTTCCCCCAAGCCAAGAGTAATTTCTGAGCGCATATCTAGGAGTAACCCCTGAGAGTCACCAGGTGTGGCTCCAAAACAAATACAAGACCCTTTTCTGAAAAAATGCTGGAGACTGATTTTTATTTTTTATAAGGACTTCATTTATTTATTTGTTTGTTTATTTTGTTTTTTGGGTCACACCCAGCAGCACTCAGAGGTTACTCCTGGCTCTATGCTCAGAAGTTGCTCCTGGCAGGCTCTGGGAACCATATGGGATGCTGGGATTTGAATCACCATCCTTCTGCATGGAAGGCAAATGCCTTACCTCCATGCTATCTCTCCGGCCCCATGGAGGCTGATTTTTTTTTTATATTTTTTTTTAATATAATTTTTATGGAGGCTGATTTTAACTCCAGATCATGAATTGGTGGTTCTTAATGGGTGAAAAGTATTAAATGAGACATCTGGTTTAAGATTTTTTTTTTTTTTGGTTTAAGATTTTTATTAGACAGAAAAATTTTGGGTGGGGTCCACATCAGGTCCTGGCTCTAGGTGTGAGGCTCTCCAGATTCATGAGTACATACTTGTTTAGAATTAACATCTATTCCATCTGTGGAAAAAGCTGTGATATGGATTATTTTATTTTATTTTATTTTTTTATTTTATTTTGGGGGGGTTGGGGCCACACCCGGCAGTGCTCAGGGGTTACTCCTGGCTGTCTGCTCAGAAATAGCTCCTGGCAGGCACGGGGAACCATATGGGACACCGGGATTCAAACCAACCACCTTAGGTCCTGGATCGGCTGCTTGCAAGGCAAACACCGCTGTGGTATCTCTCCGGGCCCGGATTATTTTATGATCAGGCTATGGACAGGGTCTCTGTTAAGACTGAGGTAATATGTAACCTCATGAGGTATTCATGTAACAGAAATTGCTTCTGGGTCCCCTTGCTCCTTTCACCATGAGAGGAGATTAAGAAAGAAAGAATCAGGGGCCAGAGAGATAGCATGGAGGTAAGGCATTTGCCTTGCATGCACAAGGACGGTGGTTCGAATCCCAGCATCCCATATGGCCCCCCGAGCCTGCCAGGAGCGATTTCTGAGCATAGAGCCAGGAGTAACCCCTGAGAGCTGCTGGGTGTGACCACCCCCACCCCAAAGAAAGAAAGAATCAGGGGCCAGAGTGATAGCACATCGGTAGGCCATTTGCCTTGCATGCAGACACCTGACTCGAATTTGATCCCTGGCATTCCCTGGAGCCTGCCAGGAGTGATTTCTATGGAGTAACCCTTGAGTGCTGCTGGGTGTGACACAAAAACAAACAAACAAACAAAAGTAAAAAAAGAATCCATGGGCTTCCTGAAATGAGCATCCATGTACTGATGCCTTGGTCTTGGATGTGCCATCCCTGGAGTGGTCAGAAGTGAGTTTTTGGAGGTTGGTAGGTAGGACAGTAGGAATCACACCATTTGCTGGTGCAGGAATGGAGCCTCTTAGGCATGCAGAGTGGAGCTGGGAGAGGGACTGGACGGCAAGGCAGAGGGATTACTCCTATGCAATATAAGGAAACCTGGGAAGGAGCAACAAGTGGCCAAAGGCAACCAAAGCCAAGCAAAGTGAGCGAGAGGGGAGGGGTCCCCAGCACAGTGGATGGAAAAGTGCATTTAGAGGTGAGTGTTGCATTTATGGGTGAATGTTGACTTGGAACATCGTATGCACAAAGCTTTCACTGACTATTGTAAATCAGGAAACAATTAAAATTGGAGGTCCTTTTTTTTTTCCTTTTAAATAAGCTGCCTGCTGTGTGTGATTTCTCTCTCTCTTTTTTTTTTTTTGTAGTGGCAGCCTACCATCCCAAAGAGATGTGATAACTTTTATGGGCTGGATCATATTTGCTGACTCTATACTTTCCCTGGAATGCCTGTTTTACAGTTCACTCTATTTTTGTTCCTTTATTACACTATAAGTACACAGCCTACTGAGTCGTGTCTTAGGCTTGTTTGGTCCCAGGGTGTGGCCCAAACCAAATTCCAAGAACATTGTTCAAGTAAATAGCTACTTATTTATTGAAATTCTCATAGAACCCACATTTTGAAGAGACCAAGCAGAACCCTAAGAAGAACATGCCCCTGCCCATCTGGGCTTTAGTCTTAGGACCCAGATGGTCCCTCCAAGCATTACTAGGAATGATCTCTGAGCATGGAGCCAGGAGTCAGCCCTGAGTACGACAGATTGTAGCCCCTCAATCTCCCCGTCCCCAGGTCACTTTTTTATGATTGTGGAATATTGAGTAAATTGTATCTGTAAACTTCAAAAATAAAAAAGGCAATGAAACATGTTTTAGGTATGAGTTTATTGCTTTGAGAATGGCAGTGATATGCATAAATCTGTGGTCATTTGAAGAGAATTCAGTACATTTAATTTGCTGATTCTACTGATGATGTGCATCTGTTTGTAAACATAAAGTTTTATTCTAATATAAGGCAAAATAATTTTGTTCTGCTTCTTGGTTGGCTGATAAGAATATAAATAACTATTACTCATTAAAAAAGACTGGAAGAACTGTGAGTATTTAGCTTCTTAGCAAATATAGATGGAAAAGATAGACTTCCTACTTGGACTTTTCCTCATGTATAATGAGTATATGCCAAATTAACTCGTGGTTTTATTCTGATTTAGTTTCTTTTAAAGATTCAATTAAGGACAATTATGGTTGTTGTTGACGATAGCATATTGATTAGGCAGATGACATGGGCAGATACAAAAGCTCTCTTAAAATTAAGAATGATTTTAATTAGCTGCCAAATCCAAAGCATATTGCACTCTATATCTTATTTTTTTCCAGTTAAAGTGGCAAATTTTGAGATAAAAATATTATGTTGCCACTTTACAATATGCCTCTTCCTTTGTCTTTGGCCATTTTGTGGCTCCTTTCTCTCTCTCTCTCTCTCTCTCTCTCTCTCTCTCTCTCTCTCTCTCTCTCTCACTCTCTGTTATCTTTTAACCAATTTTTGGCTCCTTTCTCTTTCTTATTCTGTTATGTTTGGCCATTTGTGACTCCTCTCTCTTTCAAACTCAGAAACTCCTTTCTTAATTATTTTGTGCCTGATTTCCAAGTGTTTGTTTTGCCCCCTTTTTCCTTTGTGGTTTATTTTCATTTCAAAATACTGTGGACTGAGGATGGATGGTTGATCTGATTTCTATGTTTCTGATTCCATGTTTTATCATCTGCTATGTGGTTTGACTTGAGAATGTCCTACGAGCATGGGAGAATGGGGAGAATGTGTACTTAATTTTGGGTGCATAAAGGTCTCCGTGTATGTCTGTTAGGGCCATCTCTCTGTTTCTTCCCTCAAGGCCAGAGTTTCCTTAGGGGCTCTTGCCTCATTGATCTGTCTAGCTGTGGCAGAGTGCTAAAATCAGTCTTATTCTTTTTTTTTTTTGGTTTTTGGGCCACACCCTGTGACGCTCAGGGGTTACTCCTGGCTATGCGCTCAGAAGTTGCTCCTGGCTTCTTGGGGGACCATATGGGACGCCGGGGGATCGAACCACGGTCCATCCTAGGCTAGCGCAGGCAAGGCAGGCACCTTACCTCCAGCGCCACCGCCCGGCCCCGTAAAATCAGTCTTATTCTACCGTTATTGCTCTCCCTGCCTTTCTTCATCCATGCCTGTTAGTGATTGGTTTCTCTCCTTCCCTCCCTCCCTCCCTCCCTCCCTCCCTCCCTCCCTCCCTCCCTCCCTCCCTCCCTCCCTTCCTTCCTTCCTTCCTTCCTTCCTTCCTTCCTTCCTTCCTTCCTCCCTCCCTCCCTCCCTTCCTCCCTCCCTCCCTCCCTCCCTCCCTCCCTCCCTCTCTCCCTCCCACCCACCCACCCACTTTCAGGACTCACTCTTGTCAGCCTCAGGTGACAATATGGGGTGCTGGGGATTGAATCTTAGTCAGCTGCCTGCAACACACATACCCCATCCTCTCTACTATTTCTGCAGAAATATATCTTAATTTCTTTTGTGCTGTTTCTAACATATTTATTTTCATAAAATTCTATTTAGTTTAAATTTAATTAAATCACTTGATATTTTTTTATTTTCTACAGTAAGTATATGTTTTAATTTTTAAAAACTTTAATATAAAAATTAAAATATAATCCTTATGAAATTTCCTTTTTACCTGTATGCTTCTTTAGGTTTTACTCAACAGTAAAGCTGTTTCATTTATATTTCCAAAATGATGGTTGAAGGTTTCCATGCAAGTAACTATCACATTTTCTCTCTGCTCTTAACATAGCATAACTTAAAAATTAGTGCTTTGATGGTCCATCATTCGGTGCATTTGTGTACAGGAGTGTGAGTTCTGGTTGATGCACTGGTATCTTAGAGCCCTCTGGAGGTCTTTGCATCTGATACAAGAGTAATCTGTGCTGTCTGGTTAAGGGAATTATTTGTAAGATTGTTTTTGAGCCTTTGACTTTGGGCCTGTATTGTATATACCTTGACTACTTAGACATGTCTTTTGTATCAGGAAGTTAGTTGTTTTCAGGGGCTGAAGCAATGATGATAATATTGCTTGCCTTGCACATCACTGGTTCAGGTTCTATTCCTAGCACTCCATGTGATTACCCAAGCTGGCCAGAAGTGACTTCTGACTGTAGTGCCAGGAGTAATCCTGAGCACTATTGGGCCCTAAAACCAAAATGAATAAAAAGAAAGTTGGTTTAAATTTTCTCATCTGTTCTATCACTCTGTCTCTGGATTGATGAGTTCCAGACATTGAGATTTCCTGAAATGAAGAACTTTTTTTGCCACCACTTTGTAGAAATTGTGCATGTTTACAAGTTTGTTTTGTCTTTCATCTTGCAAAACTAGTTTCAAGGCCCTAAACTCTGTACAGTGATGCTAGTCCACAAAGCTTTGGACTTCCAGTCAGAATCTTAAATTTACTGGGTTGAGTTCTCTCGCTGAGGTGTTTATCTCAGGGAGTTTCTTAGAACCATTGCCCACCATTCTCTTCTCTCCTGTTGAGTCTCATTTGACAGATCTGCTGGAATATTGGAACTTCTTTGTAAGGAAGTTCTTTGCTTGATTTTGTCACTTGCATTGGTATGTCTCTGTCTTTTGTTATAATTACAATGAGTTGTGGATTTTTCAATTTGAGGTCTATTTTTGCCAAGACTTTTCAGGCCTCTTGAATATAGGTGTCTACACTCCTCAACTTGAGAAATTATTATCTATGATTATATATATGTACATCAATATTCAATATTCGTGAATATTTTTATTTTATTTTTTCAGACTCAGTTGTTTTTAACATATTTGACTACTTAAATCAATTGAGCTTTTCAGGAAGATTTGAGTTTTACATCATTCAATACCTCTAGATGGGTCTCTTATTTCTTTTCTTTCTTTCTTTCTTTCTTTCTTTCTTTCTTTCTTTCTTTCTTTCTTTCTTTCTTTCTTTCTTTCTTTCTTTCTTTCTTTCTTTCTTTCTTTCTTTCTTTTCTTTTCTTTTCTTTTCTTTTCTTTTCTTTCTACAAATTTGGATCTTTTAAAGTAATTGGGACTTTTAGGCCCAAAAGTGATGTTTTGTAGGCCATTAGCAGGGGTTACTCCTGGCTCTGTCCTCTGAAATTATTCCTGGCAATTCGGGGGACCATATGGGATGCCAGGGGTGGAAGCTGGGTCAGCTGCATGCAAGGTGAACACCCTCTACGATATGCTATGTATGGCTCTGGCCCTCATAACAGGCTTCTTTTGATCAGGACCAATATGAATTGAGTGAAAACTGCTTAAAGAGATGGAGCTCCTGTGAAACAGTAGAATGGCCTCCTCTAAGCAGGCTTTGCTGCCCACTGCTACTCCCTGATCAAGCTGCCTGCTGCTAGGCACCTGCCTCCCAGTCTCATGCCCATGGTGTGGTACTTGGCGTGTTTGTGGGATTTGTGTCTGGTTGCAGCATACTGCACATCACAAGTGATGCATATAAGGGTGAGAACTTGATTACTGAGTCATCCCCACTGTTCATTTTAGAGCTGTTACTACATTTAGTTTGATTTGTAATTAACTTATTTTTCACTTTTTTGGGGAGGAGGGCATACCCATCACTTACACCTGGCTCTGTGCTCAGGGATACTTCCTACCCACTTGAGTATGCCAACACTCGAACCCAGCTAAGCCTGATCTGCTGTACTATTTCTTCAGCCCCCAGAGTTTTAAAATTACTTTTTGTTTTGGAGCCATATCTAGTTGTGCTAAGAGGACTGTATGGGGTGCCAGGAGTCAAACTGGGGTATTATCTCATGTATTTTCTATGGCCCCTCATTTGAGAGTTTGAAAGTTAACACAACTAGTTTAAGCAAAATTTCCTGTGGTTAGGATAGTTTAGTGATTTTTCTAAAAGTAGAAACGTGATTTGGGCTACTAAATTGATATAGATCAATAAGTAAAGATAATTTTGAAGTACAATTTCATAGCATTTTGCTTTTTTACAATGGATCAACGATATATCCATGTGAAAAATCAGAATATTTGCATTCTTCTGTAGAGAAACTGTTGATTCCTAAACCTAATTTTTTGTCTTTAAGTCCGGTTTCAGACCCTCACACAGCTCATTTAAATCCGTGCAGGAATGCAGTGTCCTTGCCAAAGTTTCTTACATGGTGATTGATGTAAAGGTTCGCTCTGGAATTTGCATTCTTTGTAAATACATTTCGGGAACAGGTTAATCTAGAATTTGGAAAAAGAAGTCAGGGCCTGATGGTCCATATTTTTTATCTGATTTTCTGATTGTACTCCTTCCAAAAAACTTGGGAGAAGATTTTTCCGTACAGAAGCCCAAAGCTGAAATGTTTTTCATATAAAAGCTTTAAAGTGACTATTGAAACTTTTCTCTAATCAGCTCAAATCCTTACATATATCAGGTTGTGTGGTTTGGATTACAGTATATTTTTAACCAGTGAGTATATTTTATTAGCAAATGAAAGAGTTTAATTCCATAAATAGTGTTGAAAGCCTTTTAGGGTTTTTTTTACATTTGTAAAATTAGTTGGTCCCCCTCTTTTTTTGTACTGTGCTGAAATAGGCATAAAATAAAACATACTTTAATTGTGTCTGTGTCCAATTCCATGGTATTAAGTACATTTGCACATGCTGCATAATCATTACCAGCATTGGTCTTTAGAACTGGTTCATCTCAGACAGAAACTCTGTGACTCTGTTTTCCTCTCTTCCTTGTCCTCCCTTAGTATCCATTATAATACTTTGTCCTTTGCTTGGGAGCACAATTGGTTGTGCTCAGGAATCACTTCCTGGTGGAATCTGAGGACCACACGGAATGCTGGGGATTGACCTCACATGGGCCGCAAGCAAGGCAAGAGTCCTCTTGGCTGTACGATCCTGCTGGCCTTTGGTTTTACTTTGTTTTACTTTGCCTTTATGAATTTGACTCTTAGGTACTTGATGTAAGAGAATTTGTGCTAAATTTATCCTTTATTACTGGCTTATTTAACAGTGATTTCAAAATTTTATTCATTTTGTATATCCTTATTAAAGCTAATTGAGTGCATGTGTGTGTGAATCCCCTTTTGTTTATGTATTGATGGATTGAGCAGTATCATTCCTTTTAGTGTCTAAAAGGACTAAAGTTCTTTTCCCAACTTTACCAATGATTCAGACACCCACTCTTGAAGAAATTGAGGTATTTAAACTATTCCCTTCCCCATTTGTCTTTCTCATTGTAACTTGGCTCTTTGCTTTGCCAGTGCCTTCTGGGTAGCAGAATCACCTCATCTCTGGCTAGGTCTGAGCTGTGAGACCAGATGAGACAACTATTTGGGGGAGATTTTTGCAGAGCTATGAAGGATTAAGAGCTGAGATTCATGATTTAGACCTATGAAGGAAAATTTCTTTTTTTGGGGAGGGGGGCCACATCCGGTGCCACTCGGGTTACTCCTGGCTATGCACTCAGAAATCGCTCCTGGCTTGAGGGACCATATGGACGCCAGGGATTGAACTCAGGTCCATCCTGGGTCAGCTGCATGCAAGGCAATTGCCCTACTTCTTGGCTATCACTACAGCCCCAAGGAAAAGTTTTTGAAATGCACATTAGATGCCATAATTTCTTTTTTAATCTTTATTTAAACACCGTGGTTACAAATATGATTGTAGTTATATGATTTCAATCATATAAAGAACACCCCCTTCACCAGTGCAACATTCCCACCACCAAAGTTCCAAATCTCCCTCCCCACCCCACCCCTGCCTGTACTCGAGACAGGCTTTATACTTCCCTCATTCATTCACATTGTTAGGATAGTTCTCAATGTAGTTATTTCTCTAACAGCACTCATCACTCTTTGTGTGAGCTTCATGTCGTGAGTTGCACTTTCCAGCCCTCATCTCTTGTCTCTGAGAATTATTGCAAAAATGTCTTTCATTTTTCTTAAAACTCATAGATGAGTGAGACTATTCTGCAACTGTCTCTCTCCCTCTGACTTACTTCACTCAGCATAATAGATTCCATGTACATCCATATATAGGAAAATTTCATGACTTTATCTCTCCTGACAGTTGCATAATATTCCATTGTATATATATGTACCACAGTTTCTTTAGTCATTCCTCTGTTGAAGGGCATCTTGGTTGTTTCCAGAGTCTGGCTATTGTAAATAGCACTGCAATGAATATAGGTGTGACGTAGGGATTTTTGTATTGTACTTTTGTGATCCTAGGGTATATCTTTAGGAGTAGTATAATTGGATCATATGGGAGCTCAATTTCCAGTTTTTGGAGGAATCTCCATATCGCTTTCCATAAAGGTTGGACTAGAGGGCATTCCCACCAGCAGTGAAAAAGAGCTCCTTTCTCTCCACATCTCTGCCAGCACTGCTTGTTTTTCTTCTTTGTGATGTGCGCCAATTTCTGTGGCATGAGATGGTACCTCATAGTTGTTTTGATTTGCATCTCCCTGACGATTAGTGATGTGGAGCATCTTTTCATGTGCCTTTTGGACATTTGTATTTCATCTTTTACAAAGTCTCTGTTCATTTCTTTTCTCCATTTTTTGATGGGGTTAGATTTTTTTTTTCTTGTAAAGTTCTGTCAGTATCTTGTATATATTAGTCCTTTATCTGATGGGTATTGGGTGAATAATTTCTCCCACTCAGTGGGTGGCTTTTGTATTCTGGACTCTATCTCCTTTGAGCTTCTAAGTTTAATATAGTCCCATCTGTATATCTCTGCTTCGACTTGTTTGGAGAGTGCTGTTTCCTCCTTAAAGATGCCATTAGTCTCAATGTCATGGAGTGTTTTACCTACATGTTGTTCTATATACGTTATAGTTTCAGATCTGATATCGTCTTTAATCCATTTGGATTTTACCTTCGCACATGGTGTTAGCTGGGGTTCTGAGTTCGCTTTTTTGCAAATGGCTAACCAGTTGTGCCAACAGCACTTGTCGAAGAGGCTTTTCTTGCTCCTTTAGGATTTCTTGCTCCTTTATCAAAAACTAGGTAGTTGTATGTCTGGGGAACATTCTCTGAATACTCAAGCCTATTCCACGATCTGAGGGCCTCTCTTTATTCCAATACCATGCTGTTTTGATAACTATTGCTTTGTAATACAGCTTAAAATTGGGGAAAGTAATGCCTCCCATATTCCTTTTCCCAAGGAGTACTTTAGCTATTTGAGGGTATTTATTGTTCCAAATGATTTTCAGAAGTGTTTGATCCACTTCTTTGAAGAATGTCTTAGGTATCTTTAGAGGAATCATGTTAAATCTGTACAATGCTTTTGAGAGTATTGCCATTTTAATGATGTTGATCCTGCCAATCCATGAGCAGGGTATGTGTTTCCATATCCGCGTGTCCTCTCTTATTTCTTGGAGAGGGTTTTATAGTTTTCTTTGTATAGGTCCTTCACATCTTTAGTCAGGTTGACTCCAAGATATTTGAGTTTGTGTGACACTAATGTGAATGGGGTTGTTTTCTTGTTGTTGTTGTTGTTGTTGTTGTTTTTTGGCCACACCCAGCATTGTTCAGGGGTTACTCCTGGCTGTCTGCTCAGAAATAGCTCCTGGCAGGCACGGGGGACCATATGGGACACCGTGATTCGAACCAACCACCTTTGGTCCTGGATAGGCTGCTTGCAAGGCAAACACAGCTGTGCTATCTCTCCGGCCCGGGGTTGTTTTCTTAATGTCCATTTCTTCCCTATCATTATGGGTGCATAAAAAGGTCATTGATTTTTGTATGTTAATTTTGTAGCTTGCCACATTGCTATATGAATCTATTGTTTCTAGAAGCTTTTTGGTAGAGTCTTTAGGGTTTTCTTTACTTTTTTTTTTTCCTTGTTTTTTTTTGGGTCACACCTGGCAGCGTTCAGGGGTTACTCCTGGCTCTTACTCAGAAATCGCACCTTGCAGGCACAGGGAACTATATGGGATGCCGGGATTCAAACCACCATCCTTCTGCATGAAAGGCAAACACCTTATCTCCATGCTATCTCTCCGACCCCTGTCTTTAGGGTTTTCTAAGTAGAGTATCATGTCATCTGCAAACAGTGAGAGCTTGACTTTTTCCTATCCTATCTGGATTCCCTTGATATCTTTTTCTTGCCTAATCGCTATAGCAAGTACTTCCAGTACTATGTTGAATAGGAGAGGTGGGAGAGGACAGCCTTGTCTTGTACCAGAATTTAGAGGAAAGGCTTTTAGTTTTACTCCATTGAGGATAATATTTGCCATTGGCTTGTGGTAGATGGCCTTAACTATATTGAGAAAGTTTCCTTTCATTCCCATCTTGCTGAGAGTTTTCATCAAGAATGGGTATTGGACCTTATCAGATGCTTTCTCTGCGTCTATTGATATGACCATGTGATTTTTATTTTTCTTGTTGTTGATGTTGTGTATTATATTGATAGATTTATGGATGTTAAACCATCCTTGCATTCCTGGGATGAAACCTATTTGATCATAGTGAATGATCTTCTTGATGAGGCATTGGATCCTGTTTGCCAGGATTTTGTTGAGGATATTTGCATCTGTGTTCATCAGGGATATTGGTCTGTAATTTTCTTTTTTGGCAGAGATGCCATAATTTCTTTAGTAAATTCTTGGAGGAGCATTTAGTTAATTCTCTTTGATATTGTAGATGTTAAGACAAAATAGTTGTATTATTTTCTGAATTAGCTGTTCATAATATATTTTTTATATTTTTATATAACTCAGTCATGGTATAAAATATAAGTGTGGAAAAAGAAAAACATTTTAAATTTCAAAAATGTGATATTTTGCTTTATTTTAAAAATTCAGCTATCTGAGGGATAGTACAACGAATTAAGACACTTGCTTGGTGTCTGATATGGCTGATCACAGTTGAATTTCCAGCATGCATTTGGTTTTCTGGGCACTGTCAGAATCACCCCCTGAACACTGTCAGAAACACTCCTGAACACCCCTGCAAATCTATTTTGTGTTTTAGTTGTATAAATTTCTCATCTCTACTTTTGTATGTGGGATCTTGGTGAGAGTATTAACCAGCCAGCATTGTCTTCAGCCACAGCCCTGATGGTGTTTCGGCTCATTCTCAAGTTCAAAGTTTCCCTCATTTTCTCATGTATCACTTTAGCACACCAATGATTCTATATGTTGGTTTTCAGGCCATATGTGGTGGTGCCAGGTGATTCTTTTTTTTTTTTTTTTTTTTTTTTTTGGTGCACTCTCTGAGGCACGAACTCTTTAGCTCTGTGATTGCCACTCTTAATTGTGTTTCGGGGACTGTCCTTATGACCCTCTGACCTGATCTGCCAGCCCTGCACTGTGTGTGTCTGTGTGTGTGTGTGTGTGTGTGTGTGTGTGTCTGTCTGTCTGTCTTGGCGACTGTCCTTATGGTCCTCTGACCTTATCTGCCAGCCCTGCACGTGTGTGTGTGTGTGTGTGTCTGTCTGTCTGTCTGTCTGTCTGTCTTTCTGTCTGTCTCAGGGACTGTCCTTATGGTCCTCTGACCTGATCTGCCAGCCCTGCACCGTGTGTGTGTGTGTGTGTGTGTGTGTGTGTGTGTGTGCTCCCCTATGGGATATCAAGGATTGAACTCAGGTTGGCCATTTGTAAGACAAAAATTCTACCCACTGTGCGCTCTGGCCCCAACCCCACTTCCATTTTAAAAGTGTGCTGGGGACCAAACTTGGGGCCTGACACTTCTAAGGAATGCATTCTTCTCCAGTGGCATCCCTGATCCAGACTTTGCTAAACAGTGAAAGTTTCTTCTCTCCTTTTTAAAATTGGTGCCACCCCAGTGGTACTGACCAATGTGCTGGGCTTGTTTCCATGAGACCCAGTGACCCATTGAAGATGTTCCAGTGGGCAGAGCGGGGCCGAGATGTGGCCCTTCCCCTGGAATCATATTTCTTGCCTGGCCTCTTAGTTCTTTCATTGAAGTGTTTAGCTAAATGTTTGTTTGTATATTTGTCCTTGTATTTTTGCTCACTGCAAAAACCTCCATGTCTGATTGGAATTTAGGCTCTACGTTCCTATTTACTCTTCATTTTCTTTTTTTTTAATGAGGAGATGCTGGCTTTATTTTTTTTTTAAGTCAGAGTCTTAGTTTTGCAAAGACCTGATGAATCTTCGAAAAGGAATGTGTCAGGATCTAAATTTAAATGGAACTACCATGATTTAGTAGCTCAGGAAGGAGCCCACAAATGGCAAAAATTCCTTGTTTTCCCTCTAGTCAGTCATTTTCCTCTGTTGTCATGAACCTGGGACAGTATTGAGGACCCAGCATCCATGCTTAAAAATGTTGGAGAGGGGCTGGAGCAGTAGCACACCAGGTTCAATCCGTGGCACTCCCTATGGCCCCCTAAACCTGCCAGGAATAATTTCTGAGAGTAGAACCAGGAGTAACCCGAGCCTTACTGGGTGTGGCCCAAAAAAGGCAAAACAAAAAAAAAATGTTGGGGACTCAGCATTTAGACTTAAAAGTCAGTAGGGAATGAATTTACAAAATCAGATCTCTTTGAGACATAAGATTAAAAATAAAAACCCTAAAAGCCTTACTTTCTGAGCTCAACAGTACATTGTTTATATTATATTGCTTATCCTCATTTCAAAAATACAGTCATGGTTTCAGTTTAGGTCTCGAATTTTTGTTATGTTGAATGTTGAGTCTTCAATCTGAACTTTTTTTTTTTTACAAACAATATAAATATGAAATGTTTTTGCTGGTAGCTTTAAAAAATTATCAATCATTGATGAAAAGTTATTTTTTGAGAAAAACTTTCTGAAGCAAGACACAACTTAAATTCACTTTTCTTTTAGGATGCAAAGAAGTAAAATGTGGAGTAATGAAGTTTTTGCTCTTACTGTCTTATTTAAATCTTCCACTTAAGTGAATTACTCACCAGTGTGTTCTGAATACTGAAGGAAAGTATGTAAATGAATGCTTCATGCTTGTTGTAATTACTAGGCATATAATTTGATCTGAACTGTATAATGGGCAAGGCATATTATCATTCTTTAGCAGGCTTTGAAAAGTATGCTGCACAAGAGCATTTTCAGTAAACATCAGAATTGAAATAAAATGAACTTGACCACTTTCTCAGACACTTAGTTTTCCTTCATTTAGAGTCTTGTTCATTTCCTTTAACTTGGTATCAGTAACTTTGGACCTTTTGAGAATACATAAAATCCAGTGATGATTTTTGCTGTTTAAGCAGATTTTAAATTAAAATGACTGAGAAAAGAAACCACATGATCAATGCACTTATGCCATGGGGGTGGGGATACTGAATTGTTATTTAGAAAAGGAAGTGTTTATTACTTTATTTGGGTCAAGTCACCATTTTGTTATTTGCTTTCCCATTACATTGTTTTAATTGATTGAGAAATACAGATTAATAATTTAAATGTTTAATAAATAAACTACCTTTGCTCATGGATCTGTTCAGGTCATTTCAGTGTCATTGAAATTTTTTTCCCTATTGTTAGAACCCTAACTAAATGTTTAGATACATACCTTGCTTTTATTTTTTGCTTCATTCGTGGGTTCCAAGCCAATGGTGTCTAAGAATTGTGAAGTGCAGAGTATAACCCAGACCTCCAGCCTGCAAAGCTTGTGTCTTGGACCTTAGAGCTGACTTTTGAAAAACAGGACTAATTTCTTAAATGGTTATACCGTTTTCTAGATTTCTTTCGTGGATTGTTTCCTACTTACGATTCATCATTCTCATAGGATCCAATTACTCCAGCTAGTCTTTACACTTTGGGCTTTCTTTCGTTCTCACTCTGTCCTCTGACTTTGAGTCCAAATTATTATCCACCCCCAAATTGAACTGTCTCATGTTTTAACTTACCTTCTCATACCTAAGCTCATTGTCGCCTCTTTTGATGCTTGGAAGGGCAATGGTCAGGTTTGGATGATGATGATGATGATGATGATTTGGTTTGGGGGCCACACCCAGCAGTGATCAGGGGTTACTCCTAGATCTTCACTCAGAAATCATTTCTGGCAGGCTCAGAGGGCCATATAGGACGCTGGGGATCAAACCCTGGTCCCTTCATGAAAGGCAAATGCCTTCTCCACTGTGCTTTCACTCCAACCTCACGGCTTCTGATCATTTATGGGCCTTTGTGTCTAATTTCTGCACCTCTTCAGTCTGTGTCTCTCTCCAGAACTAGGCACATGAGGTTTCCTGCTGCCTGACTGTGAGTTCATGGGTCCTGGCAAAAGTCTCCTGGCACCAATCAAGGGCAACTAATTGCTAAAGATATGACAGCAACAGTAGTCAAAGTTTTCCTACGGTGTGGGGAAGAGGTCGTTTGAAAAGTTTAATATGTATATAAAGGAAGAAAAATAGCTTGAATAATATAGCATTTATCACATTATTAATAGAATTAATTACTTACTGCATGTGATATGAGTATTGAAATATGCTTTTATTTCCCTTTCCTTTATGTTTATTTTTAATAGAAACCTGAACTTGGTAGATTTTTCTTGTAAAATAAATATTGTGTGAATGAATTCTTATTTAAATCACTTCTTTAATGTCTGAAGTTAAAAACTACCAGCCTGACACTCTTACCCCCAAATGCATTAGCAATATAATATAGCATCATTTCTTTTTGCAAAAAAATTTCCCCTAAAAAGGGGGAAATTTTACGTATAGAAACAAGCTCTTATCTACTAGGGATAAGAACTCATACATTTTACAATGTAGGGGCGCCTCCAACCTTCAACATATGTCATGTGGTCCCAACTTAGACTCTAGTGATTAGACAGTGACCATCCAACCCAAACCCTAGATCTCAGACATAGAACCGACACAGTTCTCTGCAACAGCTCCAGGAACCAAACTCCCTCTGGGGCATTCTTAATACTGCTCTGACATCAACATGTGCCAATTTTGATATGACATTCTGACAATGAGGAAATGACAACAACTTGATCTAAGAGCAGGTTGTCTTATCTCACCACCTAATGATAAGATGAAATCAGAGGACATGTCATCCTTTGATCTGTGCAAAAGCCAAGATCGCTAACTATAGAAGACTGACTGTAACAACCATGACTGGGCAGAATTTATCCTGGGACCAATAAAAAAGACCCTAGTCTGGGCTTTGGCCTATGACCTGTACAACAACCAAGATCTCTAATTCCAGAGGTCTGACTGAGACAACTGCAACTGAGCAGATCTTCTGGAAACATAATGAAAGACTCTATCCTAGGCTTCATCCTAGGATCAGTCCAAAAACCAAGACCACCAACTACAGAAGACTGATTTAAACAACAGTGACGGAACAGAACTTTTAGAACCATAAAGAAAGACTCCATCCTAGGCTCCATCTTATCACCTGTGCAAATACCAAGATCTCTAGTTACAGAGGCCTGATTTTATCATCCACGACTGAGCAGAAAGTTTCCATACACCATAAAAGGACCTAGGGGAGAGTAAAAGAGCATGTATGGAGGCTGGAGTTATTTCTATGACAGGACGGAGAAACCTTGTATCTCTTAGGCCAAGGGAATTCCCTTTCTTATCTTCCCAATATTTACTGGGGGGGGGGGGGCGGAGAGAAGGGAGAGAGAGAGGTGGTGAGAGAGAGAGGAGAGAGAAAGAGAGGCTCAAATTAATTCTTGTTGTTTGGTTGAGTTTTTTTTGTTTTGTTTTGTTTTTGAGACATGGTTATTTTTGGTTGTTATCTTTATTGCTGTGGTGCTTTTTGGGTTTTTGTTTGTTTGATTTTTTTGTATTGTTGTTATGTTTTTCTTCATTTTTCCCTTTCTTAAAATGATATTTATAGCCTCTAGAACAGGGGTCCTCAAACTTTTTAAACAGAGGGCCAGTTCACTGTCCCTCAGACCATTGGAGGGTCTGACTATAGTAAAAACAAAACTTATGAACGAATTCTTATGCACACTGCATATATCTTATTTTGCAATGAAGAAACAAAACAGATACAAATACGATATGTGGCCTGTGGGCCATAGTTTGAGGACCACTGCTCTAGAAGGACTCCTCCTGGTTTTTGCTTGTTTGATTTTTGCCTTTTTTTTCCCCTTCAAAAACAGAACCACATAACTTGAACCATCTTGTTCTGCCTCATAAATTGAGGGGGAAATAATGGAGGGTACCAAGACCAAACAGTCATATGAACATTGAGTAGAAATAAAAAATGATCAGACTGGGGCCGGAGAGAAAGCATGGAGTTAAGGTTTGCCTTGCATGTGGAAAAATGGTGATTCGAATCCCGGGATCCCATATGGTTCCCCAAGATTGCCAGGAGCGATTTTCTCAGCGTAGAGCCAGGCGTAACCCTTGAGTGCTGCCGGGTGTGACTCAAAAATCAAAAAAAAAAAAAAAAGATCAGACTTAAACACCAAAGCCAACAGCAACAGAATCAATACCCAATCTACAACAAGCTAGACACAGAGGGGACCACTTATACTATCATCCCGGGGGTAAAGAAGAGGATTATGGGATGCATCCTGGGAATAGGGTTAGAGGGAGGACAACATTGGTGGTGGGAATGCCCCTGATTCAATGTCACTATGTACCTAAAATATTACTGTGAAAGATTTGTAATCCACTGTGGTCAAAATAAAAATTATTAAAAAACAAACAGTAAAAACTACCAGATAGGGCCCGGAGAGATAGCACAGCGGCGTTTGCCTTGCAAGCAGCCGATCCAGGATCAAAGGTGGTTGGTTCGAATCCCAGTGTCCCATATGGTCCCCCGTGCCTGCCGGGAGCTATTTCTGAGCAGACACCCTGAGCACCCTGAGCACCGCTGGGTGTGGCCCAAAAACCAAAAACCAAAAAAACTACCAGATAGGTTCAAAGGTGAAAATGCTCAAATAGACTGACTTCCATTAGATATTACTTATATTTGGCCCAGAAAAAAATTCTCATTACCATTCTCCCTCTAAAGAAAACCTTATTAGAACATTCTCAGATTTGAATTTTGTTCCAAATTTCATGTTTGGATCAACTCCTTGATAAGAAAGAATTCTATGATCAATGTTGCTTAGAATCAATCATATATAATCATGACATAGCTAAAGCTTATACTACAAATCAGTTCATTATAAACTGCTTTTATTTAATATCAATTGAATTTATTATAAGTTACTAAGTATAAACTGCTTTTATTTATAAAACATAAAGTAAATATATTTAACTCTTACTTTTGTGGGGGGTTGGGCCACACCCACTGATGCTCAGGTTACTCCTGGCTATGCTCTCAGAAATCGCTCCTGGCTTGAGGGACCATATGGGATACCAGGGGCATCCAACCGCAGTTTGTCCTAGGTTAGTGTGCACAAGGCAGACACCTTTAGCCCTGCGCCACTGCTCCGGCCCCAACTCTTACTATTTGGAAAAGAGTAAAATGGTCTAGTGGTCTAAAGCTTCATAGTCAAATTTTGCAACACTTAAAAAAGAGACTAGGTGACTACTAATTTAACTCAAAGTATATTAACACATATACCTTCCCTGTTTATCACCTTTAACTTATCATCTTGAGAACTTGCAAAAAGAAAAATGTTGACATTTATCATCATATGTACTGAGGAACTAGAAAGTTTAGTGTATAGGATGCTTGCCTCTGCATAGTCAGCCTAGATTCAAACCTTGGCATCTCAGATGGCCCATGAAAATCACCAGGAGTATCACCTTAGTGCAAGGAGTAAGTCATAAACATTGCAAGTTATGCCTCCCTACAAAATAAACAAACACAAACAATAGATCAAATAATATTACAACATATTTTCTGCATAGAAAATCTTCGGACATAATGTTGATTGTGTTGTGAACATAAAGATATACAAATATTCTATAAATTCATAAAATAGAAGGCCTAGAAGGGCCTTGTTGGGCTTTAGTGATCTTCTGTCACCCTGCCCAGCCTGGGACCACTTCTGGAGTATATTTCTGATTCCAACTTGACCTGTGATGACCACCCAGACCTGGATGGCCTGGGCATGTCTCAGGGCCCTCAGTGGCAGGCCCCTTATTCCCAGTTAGTGCCTCTTCCTGCCTTTCTGCCCCCCTGTGCTTGACTCAGCACCTTTGTGTTTGGAACATGCTATTAGAGTTCCTTTCCTGCTCTCCCTGAACCTCTTAATTTCTGTTATTTTGGGCCACCCATGGCTTACTACTCTGACCCTAGGCTCAGGGACTACAGTGGGAATAATTTAGTCATAATGTTGTAAAGAATATAGTAATGTTATATTATTTAATGTTATATAAGAAAGTCATAATGTTGTAAAGTCATAAAGAATCAGGAGGTGGATGCTTGCTAATGTTTATCAAGATTGTTCAAGCATCTTGAGCTCCTCAAAGCTTTTCACATGCTTTTTTCTCTCTGAAATTTTTTTCCTCTACCCACAATTTCAGATGATTTCCCATTCTTTAAATTATAAACTCTTCTATGGAATACTTAGAAAATGACTTATCCTAGGGGTCGGAGCGGTGTTGCAGTGGTAAGGTGTTTTTGCCTTGCATGCCACTGACCCAGGACGGACCTCGGTTCGATCCCCCAGCATCCCATATGGTCCCCCAAGCCAGGAGCGATTTCTGAGTGCATAGCCAGGAGTAACCCCTGAGCATCATTGGGTGTGGCCCCCCCAAAAAAAAGACTTACCCAAATAAAAATATACTTTCTGCATATACTCATAGGTACTATGAAATGAGAAAATAACCTTTAAGTGCTGGAGCAATAGCACAGTGGTAGGGCGTTTGCCTTGAATGAGGTTGACCTAGAACGGACCTTGGTTCAATCTCCTGGTGTCCCATATGGTCCTCCAAGCCAGGAACAATTTCTGAGTGCACAGTCAGGAGTAACCCCTGAGTGTCACTGGGTGTGGCCCAAACCTCCCCCCCAAATAACCTATATTATTATGTTACATACATATATATTTCTTGAATGAATATGTGGTTTATTTTCCCACCAGAATATAAATGGTATGTCTGTTTCTCTTTTACTAACTCTCAGAAATTTAAGGTTGCGGACCCGTAATTTGTTTGCCATTTGAATAAATAAGTAAAGCATAAACCCTACCTTTAGAGTGGACACCATCAAAGTATAAAGAATGAAGGGAGGCTCCAATATATGTATGTATGTATGTGTATATGTATATATGTATATATATATGTATACATACATACATACATACATACACACATATTTGTTTTGGGGGCCACACCCAGGTTACTCCTGGGGTTATTCCTGGCTTTATGCTCAGAAATCGCTCCTGGAAGGCTCTGGGGATCATATGGAATGCTGGGGGATTGAACCCCGGGTCCATCCTGGGTCAGCCACGTGTAAGGCAAACACCTTACTGCTGTGCTATTGCTTTGACTCCAAGACTCAGGTTTTAAGTATATGATTTAGTGTCCAGGATTTAAATATCTTTTCTTGCTGAAAACAACTTTGAGTTTCTATACATGCAAATTAACTTGAAAAAGCAATCTATTTTGTATATTATCAATTTACTGTCAATAAGTGGAAATAAACTAGAAACTGTTCTTTCAGTGCTTGGATGAATATGAAGATGATGAAATGGGGCAGAAAGAGAGGAAACGAGAAGATGCGATTACACAGCAGAACACAGTGCAGAATGAAGCTCTGAGCTTACCAGATCCCAGCACCTCCTACCTGATTCAGGTGAGTGTTCATAAGTGGTCGTTCCGGGAAAGACAAAGACCTCCACACTCTTGGTTCAATGCAGCACCCTTTGCAATAGCCAAAGTCTGGAAACAACCCCCAGGATCAAAAACAGAAACTAGGGACAGCTGCACAATGGGTTACAAAATGGCTGTAGAAAAGGGATATCATGCAGTTCACTTCTGTGTATATGCAATGGAAGAGTAAAGTCAGAGGAGTGGACCAGACAAAGAATGACTCTTCCCTCCCCACTTCCCATGCAGGACATAAAGAAGTACTTAATAAGGAAAAATATGCCATAGGTGACAGGAACAGAGACTGGTCTATGCTGGGAAAAAAAGAATTGGAAGGAATTGGATATGGGTGACTTGATTTTTACAAGAAACCCTCCAATTGACAGTACTGTAAACCCTGGAGCGTAAAATAAGATAAAATTCAAAAGAAAGGTTTTTAGTTGTACTATGAAATCACTAGTTATTTAAATTTTTTAAGTTATTGTGTTCTTATTAGTACTTTTTAAAATCTCCTTTGGTTTTATCAGCTTCATTTCAGAATATTTCTATAAAGTTAAGCATAGATTTCTCTTGTATCCAAATATGAATCCTTTTTTGTGTGTGTGGTGCTAGAGATGGAACCCAAGAGTGTGATTCAAGGCACATGTTCAGCCATTAAGCAACATCCCAGGATCACAGGCCCTCAGATACTTTATGTCTTAAATATTATTTGGTCCATGATTCCTGATCAGTGAAGATTGGCTGATATCCTATAAATAATATTAATCAGTATTTCTCCAGAAAAGAATGGTCTTTTTCCTATTAGAATGGCAGAATTAGTAAGTCTGAGTGAACGGTTCTGCTTCAGTCTAATATTTGCATTAGAATCACACAGTAAATAAAAGAATTAATAGCAAATTTCTATAGTCAAAAGGTTTAGCATAATAATAAAACATAGTGTGTTGAATTATGAATTGTTAGAGTACTTTTGTATAATTATTATGAAATAATTTTAAATATAAGATCTTTATTTAAGCATCATGATTACAGACATGATTGTAGTTGGATTTCAGTCATAAACAGAGCATTCCCTTTACCAGTGCAACATTCCCACCACCAATGCCCCCCTTCCCAACCCTTGCCTGTATTTGAAATAGGCATTCTATTTCTCTCACTCATTAAGATTGTCATGATAGTTGTTAGTGCAGTTATTTCCCTAACTACACTCATCACTCTTTATGGTGAGCTTCATATTATGAGCTGGTCCTTCTGGCCCTCATCTCTATTGTCTCTGGGCATTATTACAATAATGTACTTAATTTTTCTTAAAACTCATAGATGAGTGACACTATTCTGTGTCTATGACTCTTCTGCTGACTTATTTCACTCACTATCTCTCCAGCCCCGGCCATCAATAATCTTAAATATCTCTGGGGCTGGGTATAACCCAAACACCCAAAAAAAAAAAACAAACAAAACCATTTTAAATATCTGTTTTATGCTCTGTGTAACAAAGTCAAAGTTTAAGCGGAGCATAGAATACTACTGATTGAGGGGCCGGAGAGATAGCACAATGGTAGGGCGTTTATCTTGCACACAGCCGATTCAGGACAGACGGTGGTTCGAATCCTGGCGTCCCAGATGGTCTCCTGTGCCTGCCAGGATCAATTTCTGAGTGCAGAGCCAGGAGTAACCCCTGATCACCATTGGGTGTGACTCAAAAAACCCCAAACAAACAAACAAAAAAGTACTGATTAAGTCTAGGTTGGTTTGATCTCCTGACTGACCCCACTGTGGCATATTCAATTAACATTAGTCAGCAGTTTTTGCTGATTATAAAAGAGATGACTGGTTTATTCATGTTGAAAGGGCAGGGGAACTGGGGGTCAGTCAACAGTTTCCCCAAATACACACTTAGCTAAGCTCTCTTCGAGGCCTTGTCTGTCTTGCATTTGTTGCCTTTTCTGTGACCTTTCTAATGTCTTCCCAGGCTTGCTTTTCATTTTTCACCCTGTTGTTTATTTGCTTCATGGATTTTAGGATATGGCTCATCGGGGTATGTACCAAGGATGGAATTGAGTCCAAGACTCCACTGGGCCTTAGATGGTTTTGCTGAAGGGAGAATAAACAGGAATTCCTCTGCATAGTTCACCTTTGTGTGAATTATATACAACCCCTCATCTATTCTGTTATTCATCTTTTAGTCATTTGCTCAGCATTTCAACTTCAAAAAGAACAAAGAGAACACATCCACCTACCATCATCATTAGTTTCAAGGGTCTTTTTCTTTTTTCCTTTTTGTTTGTTTGTTTGTTTGTTTGTTTGGTCACACCTGGCTCTGGGCTCAGAAATCATTCCTGGCAGGCACGGGGACCATAAGGAATGCTGGGATTTGAACCACTGTCTGTCCTGGATTGGCCGCATGCAAAGCAAATGCCCTACTGCTATGCTATCTCTCCGGCCCAGTTTCAAGACTCTTTTCAAAATAGGACATTTTGTGCCTTCATATTATTGTTATTTGGAGGTGGGTGGATTGGGGCTACACCTGGTGGCACGCAGGGCTTACTTATGGCTGTGTGCTGGCAGGCTCGGGGAATTAACTAGTTGGCCAGGATTGACTCTGGGTGAACCACATGTAAAGCAAGCACCCTCTCCTCTGTACTATCACTCTGGCCCTATGTGTGTGTGTGTGTGTGTGTGTGTGTGTGTGTGTGTGTGTGTGTGTGTGTGTGTGTCTATATATATATATATATATATATATATATATTTGTCTTTTACCATGATATTGGTAAGTGATACTTTTGCTTCTCACCATAATCTTTTATTTGTTTGTTTGTTTGTTTTTGTTTTGAGGCCATATCCCACAGCGTCAGGGATTACTCCTGGCTCTGTGCTCAGAAATTGCCCCTGGCAGGCTCAGGGGGACGATATGGGATGCCAGGGATTGTACCTGGGTCCATCCCAGGGCATTTGTCTTGCATGTGGCTGACCCAGGATCCTGAATGCCACTGGGTATGACCAAAAACCAAAAAATAAAAATGTTTAAAGGGAAGGAAAAACAATTACGAATATGCATATGGCCTAACAGTAAGTTTTGCAACAAGTTTTTAGAGTAGTTAAAGATTTTGCTTGAAATATTTTAGTCATGTAATCTAGTGCTAGTACAAAGTAAACATTTAAGCAGTTTTCTTTTACTGCAGCTTGGATATTATACACATTGGCAGAGTTTTTCTTCTAGATGGTCATGGCTATTTAGAAATGAATAATTCGGGGGCTAGAGTGTTAGCACAAAAGGGAGATCATTTGCCTTGCATGTGGCAGACCCAGGTCAGATCCTTGGCATCCCATGGGGTCCTCTGAACCTACCACGAGTGATTTCTGAGCACAGAACCAGAAGTAATACCCCTGAGCAACACTGGGTGTGCCCCCCCAAAAAAGAATAATTCACAAATACATGAGGAAATGAGGGCATCAGAGAGATAATTCACAGATGGGAACAGGTGGGAAAATCTTTTTTTTCCTTGCCCACACATAGACTTTCCTAGCATAAGCACCAGGGCTTATTTTTAGATGGGGCCCTCTTGTGCAGATGCTCAGAAGATGCTTTTCATCCTGCCCGAATTACAACTCTGCTTCTATTCAGTGCCCCACAGGGCTATTTCTTAACTCACTCACTTCTGCTATTCTGTGTTCCAAGCTTAGGACACCCCCCCCAACACCTTGCTGTGTTCTTGAGCAGACTGGAAGCCGGCCTGCTGCATTGCCTATGAGTGGGGACCTTGTACCAACCTGTTTGGGGTTGGAAGTCTCCAGGCCAGGCTATTGCTGTGTAGACTGTGAGTTCACTCTCTCTCTGGGCTCTGGTCTTTTGCCTGCAAGAAACTGCAGACAGCCCCTAGGTGAGCACATTGGAGAATACATCTTTCCCCCTTCTGAGACTTCGAAACCGCACTGTGGGTGGTGCCCTGGGTACTGTGCAGTGCCAAGGGTCAAGCCCAGGGCTCCCACATACGCAGTGGGCTTTCTACCCCTTTGTTTTTGTTTTAGTTGTTTTTTTGTTTTTTGGGCCACACCTGGCACCCCACTGTGCTCACTCCAGATACTCTCCAGACTTGTGAACTAGTTTCCTGGCCTGCAGGATGGGCATTTTAGTTAGTTTGTTTTTCAGAAAACGTTTTACTGAGGACTATGGCTTTGTTGACCGATCAGGTTTTATTGGAATAGTTTCAGCATGATTTCTCTTTGTCCTGCTGGCCTTGTATGTGCCTGATCTTATTTCATCTGCTTTTATATTTGTTTATACTTGGCAAGTTTCTGATCTGTCACTGCACCTGTAATGCCAGTGTTGATGGGATTTCCTTATTGACCTGGTGAACCTTGAATGAAGTGGAATGTTTTATTTCAGCAGAAAATACCCTGTGCTCTGCCAGCTTTTTCTAACCTTGCTGCAGCTCTCTTTCTCTCCTCTGTGAAATCAGCCATCCCATGATAAGGAATAGTATTTTCATTGTATAATCGGCCTTTGGGGCTGTTGCAAGGTCTACTTAACATGGTCTAATACTGGATCATAACATCACACAGAGCATTTGTAATTTTTTTCTGTTTTAGTGATACTAGCATTTTCCTCCCCCCCCCAACATTTAAAAAGGAATTTGTCAGCTCTGATAGTAATTATTAATTGCTCACTTTGATTTGATTGCTTTTAGAGGTAATGAGTAAAAATTAATTGACAATACCTGTGGTTTAAAATATTATGTATATTCTATATATTTAATAATAATACTACCAAGTTATCACTTTGTACTCACAGTGCTATACCCTGTGTAAAGATTCCCACACCCCCACTAATTATCCCAAAATTTCTCCCACCCTTGGTATCTTTAGGTTTCATTGACCTTGGCTCAGGGTTGCTTTGTTTACCCTCCATTCTTATCTGATCACTTGCTTGATGTCTTCATGTTCCATACATGAACTAAGCCATCAGATCTTTGTTCTGCTGAGTGGCTTACTTCACTCACCATGATACTCATCTGTTGTGTAATTTGGTTGTTTTCTTGGCTATTATTGTAAGCACCACTGCAGTGGGCATAGGTCTACCACTGTTCTTCTAAATTATGTTGTTTATTTTGTTTTGTTTTTATTCAGATGGATGCCTAGGACAGGGATTGCAGGGTCCTATAGACACATACACTTAGGTTGGTTGTTGTTGTTGTTGTTGTTTTTTACAACATTCGTTGTTAATGAATGTTTTTGGACTTGTTCATTATAGCTGATTTTTGCTTATGTTGGGTGAAATTATATTTTTGATTTATATTTCTCTGGGTTTGGGGCAAGGGGTAGTTGTGACCTTGGATGGTTATACCATACTGTTTTGATATTTATAACTTTCATCTAAACTGAAATTGGAGTAAGATACAACCAATTCTGTATCTTTCTGCCTCGGGATTATTTCATTTATTATTCATGATCTTTTGATTCCATAACATTTTTTTTTTTTTTGGTTTTTTGGGCAATACCCGTTTGATGCTCAGGGGTTACTCCTGGCTAAGTGCTCAGAAATTGCCCCTGGCTTGGGACCATATGGGACACGGAGGATTGAACCGAGGTCCTTTCTTGGCTAGCGCTTGCAAGGCAAACACCTTACCTCTAGTGCCACCTTGCCGGCCCCTCCATAACATTTCTAAGGACTTTCTCCAATTTCTGTGAAGAATGCCATTGGGATCTTAATGGGAATTGTACTGGGTCTGAATATTGTAAAAGTACTTTTTAAATAATATTTTTCCAGGTACCTAAAAGATAATACTGTGGTGAGGCACTTGCCTTGAAAACAGATACCCCGTGTTTGATCCCTGGTACCACATATGGCCCCTGAGCACAGCTCAGTGTGGCCTTCAAATGAAAACCATAAGTTTATTCTTCCAGTTCATGATCATAGAATGGCTTTCCATTTCATCATGTCTTCAGTTTCTTAAAACAGTGTTGTATAGAATTTTTTTCTCCCCTGAGTTGGGTTTGGGCCATGTTGAAAGGTGCTTGAGGGTTGGTTGTTCATGGTTTTGCTCTCAGGAATGACCTGTAAGATGAAAACTATGATGATACTGATAAAAGAGGTTAGGAAATACAAACAAATGTAGATAATCCTGAGATTATTTTGGTGTGGCCCCAAAACAAAGATAAGAAATTACTACTTTTATCTTGTTCCTGATCTTAGAGGAAGAAAACCCTTTAATTTTTTGCCATTGAGTACGATGTTTGTGAAGTAATTAACACCATTACGGCCTTTTGTATTTAAGTGTGTTCCTTTTATTGGGAGTTTATAGCAAATGGATCTGATCTAGTGCTTTTTCTTTGTAGAGATGAGCCTAGTTTGAGATGATCATCTAGTTTTTCCCTTTGTTTTGTTGAGATGATATAATCACAAGTTTGTATATATTGAACTTTTTTGGTGAGGCCAGGTAGTTTTATAGAAACTTAATTAGATATGAGTGAAGATAGAGGAAATACATGGTCAAGAGTGAACATAGGCTTTTTCTAGAGTGGATAAAACAAGAAGGGCCCGGAGAGATAGCACAGCGGCGTTTACTTTGCAAGCAGCCAATCCAGGACCAATGGTGGTTGGTTTGAATCCCGGTGTCCCATATGGTCCCCCGTGCCTGCCAGGAGCTATTTCTGAGCAGACAGCCAGGAGTAACCCCTGAGCACCACCGGGTATGGCCCAAAAAGCAAAAACAAAAACAAAAAACAAGAAGAGAGACATAGACTAGTGAGATCTATATTCAGGGGAGAACAAGACTTTTTCACTAGCTATCCCTACTATCTCTATGGGAAAGTAATTGTTCATCAATTCTGTATATTTTTTGTTAGGCGGTTGAGTTTTTTTGTTGTAATTGAACCTGGGGGAATTTAAAATTTTGGGTATTAGTCATTTTTCTAAGGAATTGTGTGCATATTTTCTTCTATTTAGTAAGGCATTTTATTTGAGCCCGTTTATTTTGCCACGTGAGCATCTTTAAATTTGATGTAGTCCCACTTTTTAATTTTGGTTATATTTGCCTATGAAATCAAATTATTGAAGGCATTTCTGAGGTACATATCCTGAAAATTTTGCCTGTTTCCTTCTATTTATATTATGGAGTCTAATTGCAAGGCCACTGAAGCACTTGAATTAACAAATTTGTGATTCCAGTTTCACTTTTTTGCATGTGATAATCCAAATTCTCCAACACCATTTTTCCTTGGTCCAAATATTGCATATACCCAACTATTTTGTCATAGATAACTAATAAATGTGATGGTATATCTCTGGGCTCTATGTCTGTTCCATTGGTTTATATTTTTATACTTATTCCAGTACCATAGCTTTGAGTAGTATAGTATTCTAATATAATTTAAGGCCATAAAATGCAATACCTCTCTTCTTTTCTCTGAATGGTTTTGAATATTTGGGAGAGTTGTTTATTTTCTTACAAATGTTAGTGTACTGTCCAAGAATTTCATCAGGATTTTGGAGAAATTGCATGAAATCTGTATTTGGGTAGGCTGATCATTTGAAAGTGTTGTTTATTTTGATTCATTGGCTTGGAATTTTTTTTCTTTTTTCTTTTCTTATTTTTGTTTTTTGGGCCACACCTGGTGGCACTCGAGAGTTATTCCTGACTATGTGCTCAAAATTGCTCCTGGCTTGGGGGACCATATGGGACGAGGGGTGGGGTGGGGGGATCAAACGTGGTCCGACCCAGATCAGCATATGCAAGGCAAACTCCCTACTCATGCACCACCACTCTGGCCCCTGGAATTTTTTTTTCTATTTTTATTTTCTTCACATGGTTTAGCTTTGTTGTTGTTGTTGTTGTTGTTGTTGTTGTTTTGGGGTTACACCCTGTGGCACTCAGGGGTTATTCCTGGCTCCACGCTCAGAAATCACTCCTGACAGTCTTGGGGGACCATATGGGATGCTGAAATCGAACCCAGGTCCCCAGGGCCATCCTAGGTTGGCCATGCAAGGCAAATGCCATACCACTATGCTGTCTCTCCAGCCCTGGTTTAGCATTTTTTATGAATACATCACTTCTTCTGTTAACTCTTTGGTACTTGATGTTTTAGAACACTATTTTAAATGTTTGAGTTTCTTTAGTTCATTGTTTGTATAGAAATACAGCCATATTGTGTGTGTGTGTGTGTGTGTGTGTGTATTGATTTTGTAGCCCGATAATTTGCTGTACTAACCTATTGCTTTTAAGTTGGTTTGTGTGTGTGTGGGTGGGGTGTCTTCAAGTTTTTCTGTTTAATACTATATTATCTATACATTGCTATTCTTTAAAAATGTTGTTGCCAATTTTGATGTCTTTGGTTTCTTTTTATTTGTTTGTTTTGGGGCCACACTCAGTGGTGCGCAGGAGTTACTCCTGCTCTGCTTAGAAATTACTCCTGGCAGGCTTGGGGACCATACGGGATGCTGCGGATCAAACCCAGGGTGGCCACATGCAAAGAAAATGTCCTACCTGCTTTGCTATCACTCTGACCTGTTTTTGTTTTTTTTTTTTCTTACTGGTTGCCGTTTTAAGGACCCTGAAGACTGTATTGATTTAATAGTGGAAGAAGTGTAGGCATCCTTGCCCTATATCTGATCAAAAGGAAGACTTTCATTTTCTTACCATTATGATATTGGCTGTTGATTGCATCCATGGTTCTTCCTACCAGAAAGTACATGCTTTCTGCACCTATTTTATTGAGTTGTGTGTGTGTTTAATCATGCACATATGTTTAATTTTGCCAAAGTTTTTCTTCAGTTGATGTAACCATATTATTTTTCTTTTACTTTTGTTGGTTTGCATTACCTATCACATGAGTTGATTTGCATGCACAATACCATTCTTATATTCCTAGAATAAATCCTAGAATAAATCCTGTGCTTCTTTTGAGTATTGTTGGATTCACTTTGCTGATGTGTTGTTGAGGATCTTTGTATCAGTGTTCATCAGGAGTATCAGTTCATCTTAGTATTTCTTTATATCTGTCTGCTTTTGGGATTAGGATAAAGTTGTTTTCATAGAAGCTGTTGGTAAGGCTGGAGCAATAGCTCAATTGGGGAAGGCATTTGCCTTGCAGGAAGCTCACCTGTGCTTAATTCCTATATGGTCTCCAAACCCCACGATGGATGAATGATCGCTGAACACCGCCAGGCATGGCCCCAAAACAAAACAAAACAAAACAAAAAGGGTGTTAGGAAGGATTGAGTTTCTTTGATATTTTGGAAGCACTTGAGGAATGTAAGTAGTAAATAAATCTTTTAATGTTTAGGAGAACTCACTTATGCACTTGTCTGGACCTGGGTTTTTATTTGGGGGGAGATTTAAAGATTCTGCTTCAGTTTTCTTTTCTGTTATATGTCTGTTGAAGTATTCCACTTAATTCAGTATTAGGAGGTTACTTGATTCTGAGAGTTTCTTCAAAGTTACCTGGTTTTGTGGCATAATCATTCTTATTAATCTCATGATCCTTTGTATTTTTGAGGTGCCTTTCATCTATGATACAGTATATGTGGTTTCTATCGTTTTTTCCCTCATGACATCTGGTTAAGAATTTATTGACTTAATTTATCCTTTCAAAAGACTATCTCTGGTTTTGTTGACCCTTTAATTGATTTTAATTGATTTTTTTACAGCATTGTTTTCTACACTGGTTTAACCTTCTACTTTGGGGTTCATTTTTTGTTTTGTTTTGTAAAATTTCTCAATCTGAAATATTATTTATTTGAACTTTTTTTTTGGTTACTGACATCCTGTATTGCAAAAAACTTACCCATAACAATGCTTTTGCTATGTTCTGATAGTTTGTGTCTTCACTCTTGTTTATTTCAAGAACCTCCTTTTTTTTTTTTTTTTTTTAAATATACTCTGACTCAGTAGTAATTTGTCTGTTAGTTGTTCAGTTTCCAACTGTTGAAGCTCTTTCCAACTTAGCTTTTATGGTCAATTTCTACCCTGTAGCTTTATGGTCTGAAAAGACACTTGATATATATGATTTATAAACATCAGAATTATGCCCCCGCATGTGGTCTATTTGTCTGTGTACTGGAATGTGTATTCAGCTCTTTTTGGAGGAGAGAGAGAATCCTGTACAATCCTATTGTTTCCAGTTTCTTCTCCAGTAAGTACGGGATTTTATTTATGAACTCTATTTTGTTCCATTGATTTATGCATCTGAATTTTGCTGATATACTGTTTTGATTGATAGTCATTTGAAAGCAGAGTATTATTATGCCTCTGTCTTTTCTTTTGGTTGGTATTTTAGTTTTTTGTAAGATTTAGTTTTGCTTGTGCTATTTTTTTTTATTTCCCCGCCCCCTTCTACTTGTGCTATTTCTATAAAAATAAATGCCATTGGGGTTTGATAATGATTACAATTGAACTGCTATAGTTTCTATTGCATTATGCATCAGAGAAATTTCAGTAATTTTAATTCTTTCAATCAATTTGCAGAATATCTATTTATTTCTGTCTCCTTACCTCTTTCATCAGTGTCATCATAGTTTTCATTTTACAGGTCTTTTAACTAGTTGGCAACATTTCTAGATATTCTATGATTTTTGATACAATTTTAAATTAAATTGTTAACCTAATTTTGTTTTGTGAATTCATCAATTTGCTCTAATAGATTTTAGTGGAGTCTTTAGATTGAGTTTTTATACCTATTTTATATTTTCTTCAGATAGCAGTACTAAGCTAAAAAGCTTTCCCTGCCTCACTCCCCCCCCTTTCTCTCCTCTTTCACCTTCCCTGCCCCCTCCCCTCCCTTAAAATTCTGTGTTGAATTAAAATAGTAGAACTACCTCTTTTTTTTGAGGGGGGGGTACACCCAATGATGCTCACGGGTTACTCCTGGCTATGCTCTCAGAAATTGCCCCTGGCTTGAGGGTTCATATGGGATGGCAGGGAATTGAACCACAGTCCGTCCTAGGTTAGCAAGGCATGCATCACTTGCATCACCGCTCCGGCCCCTCTATTATTTTTTAATAAATTTTATTATAACCAAAGTGAATTACAAATCTTTCACAGTAATATTTAAGGTACATAGTGACAATGAATCAGCGGCATTCCCATCACCAGGTTGTCCTCTCTCTACCGCTGTTCCCAGAATGCATCCCTTATCTCCCTCCTTTGCCCCCCCCCTCCCGACTGCTAGCGTAACTGGTCTCCTCTGTGTGTAGCTTATTATAGATTAAGTATCGATTCTGTTGTCGTTGGCTTTGGGTTTAGTGTTTAAGCCTGATTGTTTTGTTTTGTTTTTGTTTTTTGTTTTTTGGGCCACACCTGGCGGTGCTCAAAGGTTACTCCTGGCTATCTGCTCAGAAATAGCTCCAGGCAGGCACGGGGGATCATATGGGACGCTGGGATTCGAACCAAGGATCTTGGGTCCTGACTCGGCTGCTTGCAAGGCTAACACCACTTGTTTGTCTGGCCCCTCTTACTCAGTTTTTGAGGCATTACAAGATGATTCAAGTTATGTGGTTCTGTTGGAAGGTAAAAAAAAAATGAAAAGAAGAAAGGAAAAAACTGGGAGGAATTCGTCTAGAGGTTATAAATATCAATTTAAAAGAAGAAAGGAGGAGGCCAGAGAGATAGCATGGAGGTAGGGCATTTGCCTTGCATGCAGGACAGTGGTTCGAATCCCAGCATCCCATATGGTCCCCTGAGCCTGTCAGGAGCAATTTCTGCATGTAGAGCCAGGAGTCCCCTGAGCGATGCCGGGTGTGACCCAAAAACCAAAAAAAAAAAAAAAAAAAGGAAGGAAGAAAGGAAAAAAACGAAGAAAAATAAACAGAAAACAAAACCAGCAACTCCAGAAAAGGACAACAGCAACAAAAAAAAACAACAACCAAATGATAATCATGAGGACCGCAGAGATAGTACAGTGGTAGGGCATTTGCCTTGGAAGCAGCTGCCAGGACTTATGTTGGTTCGAATCCCGGCATCCCATATGGTCCCCCTTGCCTGCCAGGAGCGATTTCTGAGCACAGAGCTAGGAATAACCCCTGAGCACCGATGAGTGTGGCCCCAAAACAAAAAAACAAACAAATAATAACCTTGAGGGCCCGGAGAGACAGCACAGCAGCATTTGCCTTGCAAGCAGCAGATCCAGGACCAAAGGTGGTTAGTTTGAATCCTGGTGTCCCATATGGTCCCCCGTGCCTGCCAGGAGCTATTTCTGAGCAGACAGCCAAGAGTAACTCCTGAGCACTGCCAGGTGTGACCCCCCCCCCAAAATAATAACCACGAAAACAAAAAAGAAAGAAAGAAAGGAGGGCAGGTGTAGCAAAGTTTTTTTTTTTTGTTTTTTTTGTTTTTGTTTTTGTTTTTGCCTAGGCACAGTAAATATTGGGGAAATTAGAAAGGCCAATTCCCTTGGCCTAAGAGATTCAGGGTTTCTCCGCTTTTGAAGCATACTGCCATGGAACAACTACTAGCTCCGTACACACTCATTTTTACACCCCAAGGTCTTTTTATGGTATCAGGAAACTTTCTGCTCAGTTGTGGATGACAAAATCAGGCCTCTATAGCTAGAGATCTTGGTATTTACACAGGTATAGAATGAAGTTTAGTATAGAGTCTTTATGGTTCTAGAAGTTTTGTTCCATCACTGTTCTTGCAATTAGTGATTTTGGTGTTTGCTCAGATTCTAGGACAAAGCCTGGAATATAGTTTTTAAACTATGATTCCAGAAGTTCTATTCCATCGCAGTTGTTACACAGACCTCTGGGATTGAGGATCTTGGTTTTTGTACAAATCCTAGGCTGAAGCCTAGGCTAGAATCTTGCTTATTGGTCCCGCGATAGGTTCTGCCCAGTCATATTTGTCAAAGTCAGTCTTCTGTAGTTAGCGATCTTGGTTTTTGCACAGATCAAAGGATGATGTGTCTTCTGACTTCATCTTACTGTTAGGTGATGAGATAGGGCAACCTGCTCTTAAATCAAGTTGTTGCCATTTCCTCATTGTCAGGATATCGTATCAAAAATGGCACTAGTTGGTACCAGAGTGGAATTAGAAATTTGCCAGGGGGAGTTTGTTTCCTGGTGCTCTTGCAGGGAACTGTCTTGGTTCTATGTCTGGGATCTAGGATTCGGGGTTGGACAGTTGCTGTCCGATCAATCACATAGCGTCTAAGTTGGGTCCACGTGACACATTAGAACTACCTTTTTTGCAGGAACTATTTTCAGTTCTTTCCCATTGAGTATGATGTTAGCTGCAAAAGGGTTGTCATATGTTGTCTTTATTATATTGAGACATGTTATTTCTGTACCCATGTAGTTGAGTTTTTATATACATAGGTGTTGAATTTTGTCAATTTTTCTTTTTTCATTTTTGGTGGATAATTGCATGATTTTAGTCTTCATTTTGTTAGTGCTGTTTTAATTGACTCATGGACACAGAAGTGCCCTTGCACTATAAGTTCCATTTCATTACAATCTCTGACCTTTTAGTGTACTGTGAATTTATCTGTAAAAACATTGTTGAGAAAGTTTGTGTCAGTTCGTGGGGCTGTTGACTAGAGATTTTCTTTTGGTGTCCTTGTCTGATTTTGGAGTTAGGATAATATTGGACTCAAAAAATAAATCTGGAAATGTTTTCTCCTAAGAAAAACTATTATTATTCATGAATAAAATCATATGGCTCTGGTCTTTATTGGAAAGTTTTTGTTTTACTCTCCTTACTGGTAATTATTGGATTTGTATTTTAATTTTTATTTTAGATTTGTGGGTTTGTTTTGTTTTGTTTTGTTTTGTGTTTTTGTGGGTTTGTTTGTTTGTTTGTTTGTGACCACATCAGATTATGCTCAAAGGCTACTCATGGCTCTACATTTAACAATCACTCCTGGTGGTGCTCAGGGAATCATATGGAATGCCAAGGATTGAACCCAGGTTGGCTGCATGCTAGACAAATGTCCTACCTGCTGTACTATCACTCAAGCTCCAAGGAAAGTTACATGTAAATGATTTAATATATGAGAATTTAGTGCCTTAGAATAATTATGACATAGTAGCTAAAATTCTACCCAAGAAACCCACTATTTTTAATATTTTAGTTTAGAAAAAATTAGCTAATATTTCAATTATATACTTTCTATAAAGAGTTGTGCCAATTAATGGTTTCACTCTTTTGTATCCTTTACTAATCTCTAGAACAACTGTTCTTTTATTTTATAGATGAAGAAACTGAGAGTAACGAGATAAATAATTTAAACAATCTCAGGGTGGCTGAGTGTCCTGTCTGGCTGAGAGTTGGCACTGTGCCTTATTCTTACTGCTGGGTTTGCTTTACTGGCCACTTTGTCCATCATGCTGCAAATTCAGGGTCTGATTATTTTATATTTTTTGTTTTTTTAATATAATTTTTATTTTAATCATAGTTGCCTACATATCATTGACAATGATATTTTAGGTACATATTAACATAAAATCAGGGGAATTCTCATCATCGAATTGTCCTCCCTCCACCTCTGTTCCCGTCCTACCTCCCATATCCTCCTCCTTATATTTTAATCATGTATTCTGATGAGTTAATCTGAATCTTAATCACCAGATGAGTTAATCTGAATTTTAATCAAATTCCTGGTTTTGACTCTAAAAGTCTCACTTGGAGACTTTTGGTGGTGGGATTGGTTTGGGCCATATCCAGTAGTGCTCGGGAGGCACACCTAACAGAGCTTGCGGGGGAATCACATGTAGTGCTGGGGATTCCTTCCTTCCTTCCTCCCTCCCTCCCTCCCTCCCTCCCTCCCTCCCTCCCTCCCTCCCTCCCTCCCTTCCTTCCCCCCTCCCTCTCTCTCCCTCCCTCCCCTTTCCCTCCCTTTTTCCCTCCCTCCCCTTTCTCCCTTATATATTAAAATTGCCACAAGTGCTTCCCCACCCACCCTTAGTTAATTTTGTTTTATGGGTTTTTAGGTTTGGTGTCACCTCCAGTGATGTGCTCAGAGGCTGCTTGTTACAGTGGGAGGAATTGTGTATAACTGGGCCTCCTTCATGCAGTCTGTGTAATTAGTCCTTTAGCTGTTTCCCTGGCCCTATTTTCTTTTTTTATTATTATTTATAATATCTTTATTTAAGCATCTTGATTACAAATATGATTGTGATTAGGTTTCAGTCATGTAAAGAACACCCCCTTTCCTGGCCCTATTTTCTAACTTTAAAATTTTTTACTATCTTTACCCTTCTTTGGGAGCCGGGTATTATAGATTGAACCAGGGCCACATATAAAGACATTGTTTAATTACAGTGGATTATATTGAAGTATGCAAGAGATCAAGCCAAGCTCTCATTCACTATATATACCTAAGTATATATGTAACTTAAATATAGTGATATGTAAGTTTTGGTAAAAAGAAAAAAATGAGGGCATTAAAACAACTGAAAGCAGATTTTAAAAGATTTAAAATTATTACGAGGGTCAGAGAGATAGTACAGGGGTAGTTTTAGTTGTTTTGCATCAACTGACCCAGGTTTGATCTCCAGCATCACACTGATTACTGCGTGGTATGGCTCCAAAAATAAATACATGAGCAAAAAGATTATCTTTTAGTGCTTATAGAATTTCAGAGTTATGTAAGGAAACAGGTTGATAATTAATGTTTCTTTGGTCTTTTATAAAATATTTTGTTTTGTTTTGTTTTGGGGAGGAGGTCACACCTGGCAGTGCTCAGGGGTTACTCCTGACTGCACTCAGAAATTGCTCCTGGCAGGCACGGGGGACCATATGGGATACCGGGAATTGAATCAAAAGTTAAGATTTTTAAGTAGTCGAATTCATCTGAAAAATCATATTAGAGTGTTGTTTTATTGAACAGTAGGAATTTTTAAAATTAATTATAACTGCTTCAGATTTGTTTCTTTGAAGGTTATGCATCAGCTGTTTTATGTAATTTGAAATTGTATGCCTACACACACCCACACTGATATATGTCATTATTTTTGCCTTACAGGAACCATCTAGATCTGTTTTGGGAAAATATAAAAGGTAAGAATTCTTAAGTCATGAGTTACAACATATTCTAGACATGAGTGTAATGTCTACCTGGTTGTGACTTATCTTGTTAGAACTGTTTCAAGCAGGTTTTAAAATACTGTGCTCTTAAAAAGAAATTACATAGTCAGGAGCATAATATCTGTCTGACCATGACTCATCCTGACATTGCAGAGTCTTGGAAAATTGTCCACATCTTGAACTTGAACTGGTTTGATGAACTTAGCATAATAAAACTTAGAATTATTTTTCTTTTGTATGTTGAAGCGATAAAAAATGCAAACATTATTGCTTGTATTAGTAATAAAGGTAATAATTAGCAACCAAACTGTCAGAGAAAAATACCATAGAGTAGATGGCATTTTAAATTAGGTTAAATTTCATTTTGTTTTGCCTTTAATTTATTTTATTTTACTTTTGCAGGGAGAGGGGGGCACATCCAGCAGTGCTCAGGGTTTACACCTGGTTCTGTACTCATGAAACAATGCAGCCAGTGCTCAAGGAACCATATTGGGTACTGGGGGTTGAACCCAAGTCTGCTACTTGCTAGACAATCACCTTCCCCACTGATCTGTCCTGCCCCAGGTTTAGTCTTAGGGCCACACTCTGTGCTGGAGAATGGGTCTGCTCCCAGCTTTGTGCTGGGATTAAGGGTGTCACTTTTGGTTGTGTCATGACCCTGCAGTGTTTGAGACCAGTGAGAGCTGGTGTCTGGCTCCTAAACTTTGTCCAGCTCCTTGTTCTGCCCTCATGGCTTACTCCTGACTGTTCAGGTGACCATATGTTTGTATGTGGTGCAGGGGAAAAGTAAGGGGTTTGGACCCAGGTTGGCTGTATGCAAGGCAATATGGTATCATAAAATAACTTTTCCGGGTATGTGTGTGTGTGTGTGTGTGTTATTGTTGTTGAATCTGTGTGTGTGTTATTGTTGAATCTGACCTCAACATACAAGTAAGTGCTCTATATTTGAGCTTCATCAAATCTTATCTTCATCTTATCTTCATCTTATCTTGAGGCCAAGGATCTAAAATACCTTTAATGATCATGAAAGATAAATATGATATTCAGAGAAATCTATGATCCAAAAAAGGGTAAGAACCCATGAATAGATTAAATGTTGAGAATTATCTACATTGATGCCTTTACTGGCAATAATTCACTTCTGGTTTCATACCATGGAAGTTTATCACAATATTGGTGGTTGAGTTGATTTTGCTCTGTGTGTGTGTGTGTGTGTGTGTGTGTGTGTGTGTGTAAAGAGCAGTGCCTTGCATGCCGCTGACTGCGTGCACGCGTGTGTGTAAAGAGCGGAGAAGACCTATGTATAGTAAAGGACTGTTTTGAAAATGGGGGGATTAGGGTAGTGAAGCTCTCAAAATATGAAAAACATGGGTTGGGTGGGGTGCCTTGCATGCAGCTGACCTAGGACAGACTGTGGTTCAACCCCCCCAGAGTCCCATATGGTTCCCTAAGTCAGGAGTGATTTCTGAACGCATAGCCAGGAGTAACCCCTGAGCATCATCAGGTGTGGTCCCAAAACAAGCAAACAAAAGGAAACAAAATATGAAAACCAGTAATTTGTAGTTATTTCACAATGTCATGATTTATCAACTTCTAAATATTTGATATCTATCCTAAAAGTAGATCTTTGTAAGTTTTGTATTTCTTCTAATTGCTGTTTTAAAACATCTATTTTTAGTGGACAACCTCTGGTTGTAATATCATTATGCTGCCAATTGTGTTCACATGATAATTTTAGAATAAAACTATATAATGTTTTTATTTTCTCCCAATATAACTCTGCTTTTGCACAGAATGTGAAAATTCCCAGAAGGAGAAAATTTTTTTGGTAAAGCATGATGTTTTTCTTTGGTTATGATTATTATATTTTTATACTTTCTGAATATTTTAGATAATATTTTTGTAGTGGAGAGTAGAAGAAAATATTTTTGAATTATCTTACTTAGAGATTTAGGCTAATATTCTTGAGTTTTTCTTGTTGAAAACTTTTAGGAGTTGAAACAATCTTTTTTTTTGTCAAAGAACATTAAGAAAAATAAAACAGAACCCATGTACAATTACTTTGTCCCCCAAGACCCCAGATTTTAGTCCATTATAACATTTCTTAGCGGTACACAAAGCAATCTAAAGCCATAAAATTTTTGTAAACTTGAAGGCATAGAAGTTTTTTACATTTCCATGCATATTAGTTTAAGTTAGAAACAATCTTTTATTCAGCATATTTTTCATTCTACCAGACCCTCGATAGGCAAAAAAATCAGTTCAGGTTTTATTCTAGTAACATATATGTATGCCTGCATACATTTGTCTTTGAGCCTCCCAAGAGGTGCTCAAGAGACTTGGGGTCCCTTCTGGGAATTCTTGATAATTGAGGGTTCAGTGCTGTTTTACTCAGGCCATCCCTGCTGCTCAAGAGAGCTGCTCTGACTGCACATGGCAATTCCCAGGGCACTGTGGGATTCCAGGGATCGAACCATGGCCAGCGGCATCTCTCCATACCAGTACTGCTGTAGAATCACTCTCAGACAAATAGGGATAGCTGAGGATCTTGTGTCGATTTACTTACTTATTTTTATTTTCATGCAGCAGGTATATGAAGGGGAAACTTCATTTACATCTTCTTGGCTGAGCTAAAACAACTTGATCTGAAGTGTGTTGAATATTTTAGAATTAACAAATCCCTAGACTTGATATTGGCATGGTTAGGAGTGAATTATGGCTATGTAAGGCAGTGAGAGAAAAAATTAAGCCAGAATGAAAATCAATGTCCTGTTTCTTCATTAAGAAATTTTTGCTGGGCCAGAGAGATAGCACAGCAGTGTTTGCCTTGCAAGCAGCTGATTCAGGACCTAAGGTGGTTGGTTCAAATCCCAGCGTCCCATATGGTCCCCGTGCCTGCCAGGAGCTATTTCTGAGCAGAGAGCCAGGAGTAACCCCTGAGCACCGCCGGATGTGGCCCCAAAACAAAAACAAAAAAGAAATTTTTGCTGAAGGCCAGGGATCTGGCTCAATTTACAAGTTCATGCCTTGCATGCTTTGTCAGAGAAGGGGGGAAATGTATTGGCCCCTGAGCACTGCTAGAAACAGACCTTCACCTCATTCCACACTGCTAACCTAGGACAGACCATGGTTCGATACCCTGGCGTCCCATTATGGTCCCCCAAGCCAGGAGCGATTTCTGAGCGCATAGCCACGAGTAACCCCTGAGCATCACTGGGTGTGGCCGAAATCCCCCCCCCCCCCAAAAAAGGGAAAGAAATCTTTGCTTGTAGGCCCACTGAACTTACCAATGTACTTGCTGTGTTGACTAAGCTAACAGAAGTTTAAAGTGCAAACACCGGTGCATTCTGGGAGAGTGAAAAATTGAAGGGACTGGAGAGATAGTCCAGGTCATTTGCCTTACATATTGCTGACCCTTGTTTGATCCCTGGTACTGCATATGTATGTTTGATTCCCTCCCCCCCCCCAAGTACTCAGAAGTGATCCTTGAGCACAGAAAGAGGAGTAAGTCTTGAGCACAGCAGGTCTTAACTAAAATATTAAAATAAAAATTTAAATGAAAACTTGACAGTTGAGCCAGTCAGATGTTACCAGAGAAATTTTAAGAGAAAGTATTCCTATAGTTACATAAGAATTTGTATATATATGAATAAATTTATAAATATTATAGATATACAAATTTATAAATATAAACATTTATATTTTCAGAGAATGTATTTATAAAAATATTTATAAAAATATAAAAACAGAGAAAGTTGTTATAAAAGGCAGTCCTATACTCAGGGGACTTGTGATTATAGTAGTGAAGAGAAAGTGCCCTTGACATGCCAGTAGGAGTATCAGAATTTTTATGAAATGTGTTTTGTTTCCATAGCACAACCACTGGCTCTGAGGATGAACTGTTGAGTAGACACCCCCGAACAGAGAGAAGTGGGTTCAGCAGATATAACAGAGAGACGAATTCAAGTAATTTGGTCTCAAGCAGCTCATTGGAAAAGAAAATTGAAGATCTTGAGAAGGTATGAACTATACATTATTGAAGATGATTATTAGTTAATCATTGGGATTCCTTTCATTTAGAAATAGAACTAAAATAAGTTGATATTTTTGTAGGGAAACATTTGTACTAAAAACAAAAAGGCAAAAGAATGAGAGGAAATACCATTTTTGTTAATTAGTATTTCCTTATATAGTCAAGTAACTGAATCACGAAAGTATGTTGTTCGTAGATGCTGAGTAACTAGGAATTTGATGATTTCCTTAAGTCTTTCCAGTTCTGTTTATTTGTGTCAAAAACTTTTGGAAAACTAACCATTATTGTATTCTCTATGTATGAATTTTCTCATTCTAAGTGTTTTCTTAATATATTGATCACAGTCTTACTTGGGAAATTGTGTGTGAGAGAAAGAACATGAACTAGTAATACTGTTGCTTTTTCTTATATTTGTCCAGATTCATTTGCAGGCTTGCCTCTAGATTGAAGTAGGTAGAGCCTAGAGCTATCTTTCTGTTTGAAACTATTTTAAGAACAAGCCTGTGTAGGATTAACTGAGAACAAATGAATACCAGCATACGTTTATTAATCACAGTTTTAAATTTGTTTGGTAACTATATAGATGTGAAGTTGGTAATAACACTTTATTTTCTTTCTGAGTTAAATTAAAGCTGTTTTTACTGAAGTATTCCCTGTGACAGAAAGATTGTTTTGAGTAGATACTTAAGTTTGAATGTTTTTATTTTATAATAGTGCAGGTCCTATATGAGCTTGAAGTCTAGTTTCTCAGGGCATCAGTATAACTATGTAGTAAGTAATACCAGAGGTTGCCCAGGTAGTCATTAGAGTAAAGGCTTTGGAAGTTCACAGGAGTTTGACTTGGGCTGTAGAGCCCAAAGCTGATGATCACTGCTTTCTTGGGAGATGGCAAGAAGAAAGCTGTTTCCCAGCTGCCCCTGGCTAGTTCTTTTCCTGACTTATTCCAAGACCTTAGATTCCAAGTAAAATTTCTCTCTTTGTTTAAAACGTTGATAGTTACACAGGAAAAAAAGCTTTAAAACCAGTCATTTTATTTCAGATGCTTCATTTTTATCATTGTCACTTAACTGACAGAACCAGCCATAAAATTGAGAACCATTCTTTTTCTTTTTCTTTTTCTTTTTTTTTTTACCTTTTCTCTTGGACTGGGGCGTCTGGATCACACCTGGCGGTACTCAGGAGTTACTCCTGGCTCTGTGCTCAGAAGTCGCTCCTGGTAGGCTCGGGGGACCATATGGGATGCCAGGATTCGAATCTGGGTCTGTCCTGTGTTGGCTGTATGCAAGGCAAATGCCTTACTGCTATGGTATTGCTCCAAATCCCTATTTTTCTGTTTTGAATTTCCATAAAACCATCTTAAGCTTGGGGGGGGTGTTTTGTTTATTGGGGGTGGTTTATTTTTATTTTATGTTTGTTTGGGGGTCATATCTAGCAGTTTTCAGGGGTTTACTCCTGGCTCTATACTCAGGAATCACTCCTGACACGCTCATGGGGACCCTATGTGATACCAGGGATTGAACCTGGGTTGGCTGTGTGCAAGGCAAGTGCCTCCCCAGTGTGCTATCATTCTGCCCCAAAGGTCTTCATTTTTTTTTTAATTTAAAAAAAAAATAAACAGGGCCCGGAGAGATAGCACAGCGGCATTTGCCTTGCAAGCAGCCGATCCAGGACCAAAGGTGGTTGGTTCGAATCCCGGTGTCCCTTATGGTCCTCCGTGCCTACCAGGAGCTATTTCTGAGCAGACAGCCAGGAGTAACCCCTGAGCAGGCCAGGTGTGGCCCAAAAACCAAAAAAAAAAAAAATTGGGGGGCCAGAGCAATAGCAGTGGTAGGTCATTTGCCTTGCACATAGCTGACCCGGGATGGACCAAGGTTTAGTATCTGGCTGGAGCGATTTTTGAGCACAGAGCCAGGAGTACCCCTGAGTGCCGCCGCCAGGTATGGCCCAAAACAAACAAAAACAACAGGGAGGCTGGAGAGATAGCACAGCGGTAGGGTGTTTGCCTTGCATGCAACTGATCCAGAACAGATGGTTGTTCAAATCCCAGCACCCTGTATGGTCACCTGAGCCTGTCAGGAGTGATTTCTGAGCTCAGAACCAGGAATAACCCTTGAGTGCCACCGGTGTGACTCCCCCCCAAAAAAATTTGTGTCCCCCCAACAAAGATATTATCACATAAAAAAGATGTGCCATTTCTAGTGGTGGCGATAAACTAAAGAGGGAGTTTGTTAGGTTTCTGTGAACATGGGTTTAAGGATAAGCCTAACCGATCATTTCCCTCATTCTCTGGGATGAGTCCTCCCTTTTAACAATGGGTAAGTTACAGACTATGTTGGAAATGTCTCTGTCTCTAAATTATTTGGCACCTCTGTGCCATTTAAGAGTTACGCTTTAGGGGCCCAAAGAGATAACACAGTGGTAGGGTGTTTGCCTCGCAAATGGCCAATCTAGAACTTAAGTTTGGTTCAAATACCGGCATCCCATATGGTCCCCTGTGCCCGCCAGGAGCGATTTCTGAGCACAGAGCAAGGAGTAACCCCAGAGTGCTGCTGGATGGGCTCAAAAACCAAAAAAAAAAAAAAAAAAAACTTTACAATTTAAGCACTCACTCACCTCACCATTTAATATTTTGTAATGATGTTTACCAGGAAATTGTGAGAGAAAGGCAAGAAAATTTAAGACTTGTAAGACTAATGCAAGACAAAGAGGAAATGATCGGAAAACTCAAGGAAGAAATTGATTTGTTAAACAGAGTAAGTACTAACATATTTTCATTTGATCTTTTCTGGCAAATGAGTGAAAAATAATTACATATAATAAGTTAAGATTGGTTAGTTAGTGGTGAGGTGGCGCTAGAGGTATGGTGTCTGCCTTTCAAGCACTAGCCAAGGAAGGACCGTGGTTCGATTCCCCTGACATCTCATATGCTCCCCCCCAAGCCAGGGGCAATTTCTGAGCTCTTAGCCAGGAGTAACTCCTGAGCATCAAACAGGTGTGGCCCAAAAAAACAAAACAAAAAAAAAAAGATTGGTTAGTTGATTCTTTTGTAAAATCCAAAAGTAAGAGGGCAGTTTGGTCAGTGCTACATGCAAAAAAGACGAAGAAGCAAAATTTCAGGTGTCCCGTGTATTTTCTCTGCAGTTTTATGTCTGCATCTCCAACTTAAATATTCCCCCTCGCTCTTTATTTTGCTTTCAGCCTTCAAACTCACTTACTGCTTAAGAAGTAGGTATGAATGCTTGGCCTTACAATCCAGAACCCTGGTTCAATCCCAGGCACCATACATGATCCCTAAGCACAGCCAAGCATTTCTTATGAGCATTGAGCCAGGAATAGCCCCCTCAGGCATTACTGAGTATAGTTTCCACAATTAATTCATCAATTTTAAAATGTTAGGCCTTATTAAGGCAATGAGAAGAGATCCTAAAGTTTTACCTTTTAGAAACAATAACATAAGAAGATAGATGAAAGCAGTATGGGACCGGAGAGATAGCACAGCGGCCTTTGCCTTGCAAGCAGCTAATCCAGGACCTAAGGTGGTTGGTTCGAATCCCAGCGTCCCATATGGTCTTCTTTGCCTGCCAGGAGCTATTTCTGAGCAGATAGCCAGGAGTAAACCCTGAGTGCTGCCGGGTGTGGCCCAAAAACCAAAAAAAAAAAAAAAAAAAAGAAGAAGAAGAAGAAGAAAGCAGTATGTTTGCTTCAGGAAAAACAAATGAGCAAATCCTCAATCCAATCCAAATGATGAAAGGAGAGAAAAGCATATCCATACCCATTCTGGAAGGTATTAGCTACAGGTTCTAGGCGAATACAAGAAACCTAGACTAGCCTGTACTATTTTTCTGGCCTCTAAAGTATTTTTAAATTTTCACATATCCATAGTTTTTTTAGGCATAATGCTATCATTGCACACTGAGATTGGAAGCTGAATGCAGTGCTATATAACATAAATATGACTTTAATTTTAACTGGAAATCCAGCCAAATTGGAACTTGCTTTATTTCATTATTAATTTTATTGCGTCAGTGGCCTGTAAACAAACCTGTGATTATCTCCATGATATGCTAGAAATAGAATAATGGTATGTGTGCAGGATACATTTAATAGCCTCATTTGTGCACCTGTAAGTAGGTTTCTGCCATACTAATTTTAGCAACTCCATATTTTTGTTATCATTTTCGATTAATTTCCTAGTATTAACTTTCCATTTGAGTAAAATGTAAACTCTGTCTTTGTGCATTTTAGTATAATTGACCTTATTTTCAGAGACATCATATACATATACCTGTAGTTCACTTGTAGTTTAAATTGCAATGATAAATTTTTGACCATTAGTAAATATCTGCCCCAAATGAAGATTCCTGCTAAAAACACAGTATTGCCTTGTATTTACCAAATAACTTTTTTTTTTTTTTTTTGGTTTTTGGGTTACACTCAGAGGTGCTCAGGGGTTGCTTCTGGCTCTGCTCAGAAGTCGCTCCTGGCAGGCTTAGAGGACCATATGGAATGCCAGTATTGGAACTTGGGTCCGTCCTGTGTTGGCCACATTCAAGGCAAATGCCTTACCACTGTGCTATCGCTCTGACCCCATGACTGTCTATTTGACACTAGGATTAATCAAGTGCATGTGCTAGAGAGATAGAACACACTGAGTAAGGCACTTGCCTAGGCCACAGCCAGTGGGACTTAAGGGCTACTGCTGATTTTGTACACAGGAGACCATAGGTAGAGCCCAGGTTCAATCCAGAGTCTGCTGCATGCAAGGCCAAGCACCTTTACACCTGTGCTCTCATCCCAGGATTTGTTTTGAGAACATGGAGCTATTTCTGATTACCAAAATTAATAAGGTTCACAGTTCTGATCTGATTTCTCTTGAAAAATTGGAAAGATCCATCAAGTGTGTATGGTGTTTTCTAGTAAAGAGTTGAATACTGGATTTACCCCTTGTGGAACATGCCCCATTAGAAGTTTACATCCCTCCAAAGCCATTGTTTGTATGAAATGCCAAATGCTAAATGACAGATATTGTCATTTTGAAGTGTTTTAAATCCCTGTCAGAATATTCTTCCTTCCTTCCTTCCTTCCTTCCTTCCTTCCTTCCTTCCTTCCTTCCTTCCTTCCTTCCTTCCTTCCTTCCTTCCTTCCTTCCTTCCTTCCTTCCTTCCTTCCTTCCTTCCTTCCTTCCTTCCTTCCTTCCCTCCCTCCCTCCCTCCCTCCCTCCCTCCCTCCCTCCCTCCCTCCCTCCCTCCTTCCTTCCTTCCTTCCTTCCTTCCTTCCTTCCTTCCTTCCTTCCTTCCTTCCTTCCTTCCTTTTTTTTTTTTTTTTTTTTTTTGGTTTTTGGGCCACACCCGGCCTGCTCAGGGGTTACTCCTGGCTATCTGCTCAGAAATAGCTCCTAGCAGGCATGGGGAATCATATGGGATGCCCGGGATTCGAACCAACCACCTTAGGTTCTGGATCAGCTGCTTGCAAGGCAAACGCCGCTGTGCTATCTCTCCGGTCCCCAGAATATTATTAAACATATTCTTGTTCATTTTTTTAAAGGATCTAGATGACATTGAAGATGAAAACGAACAACTCAAGCAGGAGAATAAAACTCTTTTGAAAGTCGTTGGGCAGCTAACAAGGTAGAAGATGGAAAGCCCAGCTTGGAAAAAATGTCTTTAAAAACTACTGATTGAATGTTATAGTTAATGTTAGGACACTATTTCTGTGCTGCAATACCTGAAGTATGTATATTTATTTTTAGAAAACAGTGGATGTTTATTTTCAGAATGCATTTTTCAATGTTTCAAAACTATATCAAGCTTTGTTTTCTTGACTAAGTTATGCCTTTCAGTTATTAAAAGGATAGGTTCTGCCTCTTTGTGTGGTATTCAGATAATATATGGTTTAAAGTCACAACCATTGGAATATATTTTATCTATGGCAGTGCATTTTCTTCCTCAAAAAATATACATAGTCTTTGTTTACATGAATTCAAATACTTTTTGGATGTTACCTGCAAATGCCTTATACTTAAGTGTATGTAACCTTTTATATGTTGATGATTTGCATATAAAGGTCTTTGTATACTGTTACTTGTTCTTGCAAGTTATTCTAAGCAATTTAGAGTACTATAGAATTATACTGTTTTGTATAACTGAAAGGAAAAATTTATAAGGACACATTATCATGTACTAGTGGATTACATAGAAATGTAAAAGAATACTTGAATTGTTCTTTAGTAAATTAAAATGTGCTCTTTTGTATTTGAACATTAAAGAAAATTTAAAATTCAACTTCTGAAGTATAAAATTCAGATTCATTGTAAAAGTTCTTTCTCTTATTTCTTGTTTTTGTTTGTATTTTTAAGCCACACATGGTGGTACCAGCTCAGGGGTTACTCCTGGCTTTGAGCTCAGAAATAACTCCTGGCAGGCTTAGGAGACTTGAAATGCTGAAGATTGAACCTGTGTCAGCTGTGTGCAAAGCAAATGCCCAGCTGTGTTATCACTCTGGCCCCAACAAGTTCACTGTAAAATTTCTTACATAGGTACTACTTTTAAAAAAATATTATCTCAAGACTTACAAGTGAGCATAGGGTATTTAAGAAATTATCAAACCTGGAGAATTTGTTAGTTTCATTACATAAGAAAACCCATGCTTTAAGTTATTTCATGCATTATAATAAAAGCAAACAAGATTAAATCCACATCTATAGCAATCATATTTAATTGAAAATAAAATACATAAACAGAAATAGTCATGAAATATTTTGCTTATTTCTAACTTGACAGATCTCACTGATAGAGGTATTAGTCCCTCTATCAGAATTAGTCCCTAACTCAGTTATTTTGTTTTAACAAGTACAATTTTGAAAACGGCTATTTTAAAGAATTACACAAAATTTGTTCTTCTGTTGCTTGTGTTTTAAATCGTTTCATGATTCATTTTTACATTTAGTATGAAATTCCTTCCACTAAACACATTTAGAAAGATCTACCCAGTATTTGACCCATAAAAGGCATCTTCATTATAATGTTTATCAGTGGCTTGTACAGAGTGAAGTCTATTTTAGGCACCTTACTGACTCTGTCTTTTCAACCTCCATTGATTATTCATGGTTAGGAAATTAGGGAAGGTAAAGATTGGGAGAAAAATATTTTATTTTTATTTGAGGGATTCCATATCCAGCAGTGCTCAGGGCTTACTCCTGCCTCTGTGCTCAGGGATCACTCCTGGCAGTCTCAGGACACCAGATGGGTGGCCAAGGATCGACACAGGTCTGTGTGCAAGGCAAGAACCCTATCTGCTGTTCTGGCCCCATAATTGTACCAAATTTAGAGTAAATATTGAATTCTAAAACTTCTAACAGTTATGTTCCTTTCTACCTCTTTCTCGTTTTATGTTTTTTGCTTTTGTTTTTGGGTCACACCAAGCAGTGCTTAAAGGTTACTCCAGGCTCTATGCCCAAAAATCGCTCCTGGCAGGCTCTGGGGACCATATGGAATGCCAGGATTCAAACCACCGTCCGTCTGCATGCAAGGCAAATGTCCTACCTCCATGCTATCTCTCTGGCCTCAACCTTGACTGATTTTTCAATCACTTGGGTTGCTTAGAAAGAAACTCCTGGTTCTAGCTCCTAAAGAGGTTTTAGCTGAGCTTCTGAACAGAAACTTTCAACCTCACTCTCACTATTGGATGAATCTGGTTTTCACTTGAGTTTACAGACAACTATTACCCTCCTTTCTTCAATTGAGACCCTGCATTGAAAACCAGTTTGTTTTCTTTCTTTCTTTCTTTCTTTCTTTCTTTCTTTCTTTCTTTCTTTCTTTCTTTCTTTCTTTCTTTCTTTCTTTCTTTCTTTCTTTCTTTCTTTCTTTCTTTCTTTCTTTCTTTCTTTCTTTCTTTCTTTCTTTCTTTCTCTCTCTCTCTCTTTCTTTCTTTCTTTCTTTCTTTCTTTCTCTCTCTCCTTCCTTCCTTTCTTTCTTCCTTTCTTTCTTCCTTCCTTCCTTCCTTCCTTCCTTCCTTTCTTTCTTTCTTTCTTCCTTCCTTCCTTCCTTCCTTCCTTCCTTCCTTCCTTCCTTCCTTCCTTCCTTCCTTCCTTCCTTCCTTCCTTCCTTCCTTCCTTCCTTTTCTTTCTTTCTTTCTTTCTTTCTTTCTTTCTTTCTTTCTTTCTTTCTTTCTTTCTTTCTTTCTTTCTTTCTTTCTTTCTTTCTTTCTTTCTTCTTTTTCTTTCTTTCTTTCTTTTTCTTTTTTTCTTTCTTTCTCCCTCCCTTCCTTTTCCTCCCTTCCCTCCTTTCTTCCTCCCTCCCTCCCTTCCACCCTGTTGTCGTTAAATTTGGATTAGGTGTTTAAGTCTGATCATTTTTTATTTCTACTCAATGTTCATATGAATGTTTGGTCTTGGTACTGTCCATTCTTTTTTCCCTCAATTTATGAGGCAGAACAAGATGATTCAAGTTATGTGGTTCTGTTGGAAGAAGAAAATAACAGGAGTCTGTCTAGAGGTTATAAATAATTTAAAAGAAGAAAGGGAAAAAAAAACATAACAAAAGACAGAAAAATACAACAGACAAAAAACAAAACAACAAAGAGACCAAAACCAACAACTACTAAAAATCATCACATCAATAAAGACAACAACCAAACAATAACCACAAGCATGAAATAGAAAAATGAAAAAGAAAAACTGAAAAAAAATAATGCTCCTTTATTTTTTGCGTAGGCACAATAAATATTAAGAAGATTAGAAAAGGAATTTCTTTGGTCTAAGAGATACAGGGATTCTCCACCCTTGAAGCATACTGTCATGGGAATAACTGCATGTTCTTTTTCAAACCCCCAGGTCTTTTTATGGTGCCAGGAAACTTCCTGCTCAGTTGTGGATGATAAAATCAGGCCTCTGTAACTAGAGATCTTGGTATTTGCACATCACATATGTATATCTGAGGAAACTTAGAATAGTAGATTAACAGTGTCAGGCTCAAGTAGTTTAAAACAGAACTTTGTTGGGTCTGGTGCATGAGCTCTGTTAATTTCAAATAGGGTTTTTGTTTGGTTGGTTGGTTTTGGGCCATACTCAGCAGTGTTAAGGGCTTACTCCTGGCTCTGTGCTCAGGGCTCAGGAGACCATAGTCAGTTCTTGGGAGCCAAACCTGGGATGGCCATGTGCAAAAGCAGTGCCTGACCTACTGTACTATCTCTCTGGCCCGCTAAAATAACTTGGGGAGGGAAGGGGAGCTCATTCAAGCAGTACTCAAGAGTTTTAGGGCCCCACATGCACCATATGGGATGCCAGGACTCAAACCGCCATCCTTCTGCATGCAAGGCAAATGCCTTACCTCCATGCTTTCTTTCTGGGCCCCCTAATATGAATTTTTATAACTAGAAAATAAGATACAGGGGCCGGAGAGATAGCATGGAGGTAAGGCGTTTGCCTTTCATGCAGGAGGTTATGGTTCGAATCCCGGAGTCCCATATAGTCCCCCGTGCCTGCCAGGAGCAATTTCTGAGCCTGGAGCCAGGAATAACCCCTGAGCACTGCCGGGTGTGACCCAAAAACCAAAAAAAAAAGAAAATACAGGATTGTTCCATAAATGTTAATAGTAGAAATGTCTGTATATTTTGTATGATAAAGAAAATTGTGTAGCTTTTGGGTTTATCGATAAAGTACCTTAGATAGTAAATCACCTATACAGGAAACTTTTCATCTTTGACTGGGTTAAGATTTTAAGTCAGGGAGCCAGAGAGATAGCATGGAGGTAAGGCATTTGCCTTTCATGCAGAAGGTCATTGGTTCGAATCCTGGCATCCCAAATGGTCCCCTGTGCTGGCCAGGAGCAATTTCTGAGCGTGGAGCCAGGAGTAACCCCTGAGCGCTGCCATGTGTGAACAAAAAAAAAAAAAAAAGATTTTAAGTCAGTACATTTTAAATTTTACACACTGTAGCTATTATTTAAGAACCATTATGAATTCACCTGAGAAAACATCTGGTAATTAAGAAAACAAATGCACCAGCTTGTCTTCACTCTACCCTACGCCCCTTTGATCCTTCCCTCCTTAATCTCCTCTGTGCTAGTGATCAAACCTAGGGCCTCACATGCACACACATCCCTGCTGAATTCCTTCCCGACCCCACACCAGCTTTTCATTAGAGAGGATGTCCTGGGCCCGGAGAGATAGCACAGTGGCGTTTGCCTTGCAAGCAGCCAATCCAGGACCAAAGGTGGTTGGTTCGAATCCCGATGTCCCATATGGTCCCCCGTGCCTGCCAGGAGCTATTTCTGAGCAGACAGCCAGGAGTAACCCCTGAGTACCGCAGTGTGTGGCCCAAAAACCAAAAAAAAAAAAAAAAAAAAAAAGAGAGAGGATGTCCTTTGTGAAAATGATCTGCCATTCGGACCAGGACTTCGATAAGGACGTACAAAGGCAGGGAGAAGTAGATTCTCTTGGGACCAATTCTTTGGGGTTTCTGTTTGTTTTTTGTTGTTATTGGGCCACACCTGGCAGTGCTTTGGGGGTTATTCTTGGCTTTGTACACAGGAATAACTCCTAACTTTTGGCAGTCTCCGGACCATGTGGGATGTCAGGGATCAAACCGAAGTCAGCTGCATGCAAAACAAACTCTCCCCACTGTGCTATTGCTCTGGCCTCAGTCTCAGCATTAATTCTGTTTGCACTGTCATTTGACTCTAAAAGACAAAAAGTCATCCCATCAATGAGGAAATATGTTATCTGACAACCAGACAATTTGGCCGTATATTAAACTGAAAGTGTAATACTAGGAGTCACTGAGTACTGGATATATCGGCAAAGGCAACTTCCCCTCCTGCACTCAACTTGCACTTCTTAGGGAAGGTTTTTATTTTTAATTCTCAGTCTGAAATCTTGAAATATTACTGAAGAAAACTGAACATCTATTTTATTGTGGGGGATCAAGCTGGGATGAGCTGCAAACAAGGCAAGTAATTTCAAGGCAAATGTGATTTCATTGCCTCTAACACCCTAGTTTGATTGTTTACTAAACTAGAATCTTGAGTCTGGTAAAGCCATATTTCTATCTCCTGCCCCAGATCATTGTGTGTGAATATGAATGAGGTAATAACAGTCAATTTGTGTATCTAATTTTCGAAAGAATTTGCATCAGGCATATAGTTAATCAATACAGAAATAAAGTTGACATGGACAGGGGCTGGAGAGATAGCATGGAGGTAAGGCGTTTGCCTTTCATGCAAGAGGTCATCGGTTCGAATCCCAGCGTCCCATATGGTCCCCCCGTGCCTGCCAGGAGCAATTTCTGAGCATGGAGCCAGGAGTAACCCCTGAGCACTGCCGGGAGTGACCCAAAAACCACAAAAAAAAAAAAAAAAAAAAGTTGACATGGACCAATCTTTCCATCTAGCAGAGTACAATCTATATAGTATGTATTAATAGCATAAAGTATAATCATAACTTAAAACGAGTCTAAATCAAATAGTTTCTTCAACTGAGAAAATTTTGAGTTAATGATCTATTTATAGGTACAATCTAATTTGTTTTGTTTTGTTTAGTTTTGTTTTTTTTTTTGTTTTTGGGTCATACCTGGCAGCACTCAGGGGTTACTCCTGGCTCTATGCTCAGAAATCGCTCCTGGCAGGCTCAGGGGACTATATGGGATGATGGATTTGAACCATCATCCTTCTGCATGCAAGGCACATGCCTTACCTCCATGCTATCTCTCTGGCCTCACAGTTTAATTTCTTAGCAGGAGGGGTTTAGCCCATCTGGTGGCAACACTCGGGTTACTCCTAGCTCTGCACTCAGAAATTACTCCTAACAGGCTTATGGGACCTTATGAGATGCTGGGGATCAAACCCAGGTTGGCATGTGCAAGGCAAATACCCTATCTGCTATTAGTTTAGCCCCCTCCCCCCAAATACAGAATGGTGGAGTAAAAGACCTTGTGCATTTTAGGAAATATCTTACTATATTTCTTTTCAAAGATTGTACATTGTGGGACTGAAGCAATACTTCAGTGGGTAGAGTGCTTGCCTTGCATGTGGCCAATTCAGGTTCAATCCCCAGCACCAGATACAGTGCCCTAAACTCGGGAGTGATCTCTAAGGGCCAAGCCAGGAGTAAGCCCTGAAAATTTGTGACCAAAACAAAACAAAAAGGATTTGGGACTAGAGGAGATAGGGCATTTGCTTTGCATATGGTCGACCCAGATTTGATTCCTGGCAACCCATATCATCCCCAAACAGTGAGAGGAGTAATTCCTGAGTACAGAGTCAGGAGTAGGGGTGCTGGGCACTGTAGAACAAAACAAAAGTTGTACCTTGTGGCCCGAGGGGAAAAATGTTGTATGTTGTGAAATGAACATTTTCAAGGCATTTGTTGTAATAATGAAGTAAAAAGAATGATATATGTGCAAATTACACCAAAATCCTGTAGTAATTATTCAAATATGATTTCAGTTTCTGTGCAGATTAGTGCTTTGTTTTTAGATTTTTAAATTTGATGAATAGTTCATACATTATTAGTCACTTTGGTAACAATTATAGGGGTCAGTTTATTTACATTATTAAATATCAGTTTGGAAATGGCAGTGCCTTAAAAATCTTTACTTAGTATTACTATAGAAGGAATATTGTCTTTAAAAAATTGAAGTGTTGATTGAGTACATTATTGTTGAGCTATTTGAATAAGTGAGGAAATGATGTACATATTTATTAACTTGATTTGAAATGTATTGTCCTGTCTGGAAACTGTAATTTCTTTTTTCTTTTTGAAACTGTAATTTCTTAATTCAGCCACTATTATCAACTAAGTCCATTGGTGTTCAAAGAATGTCTGGTCTTTCATAGCCTTAAGATAAGTAGGGATCTGGGAATGCAGCAATCCAGTCTTTGTTGTCTTAGTAAATGGTTTACATAACCTTTTGCCTCATGTCTCATTCTTCATCCACCTGCACAAGCTAATCAGTCTTCTTCTAGTATTCTCCATTAATCTTCTTGGTGTCACGGGCATTGAGCAGGTGAACCAGCATATGCCAGTCAGACTGTTTAGACAATGTCTCGAGCCCTTATATAAGAACATTTTTCAGTTGCAAGGCTGGTGAAAATATTTGCAAGCTTTCTTAGAGTCTTAAAGGGAACTGGAGCCCTTTAGCTTAGATTTCAGCAAATCCTTTTCCTTTTTCTTCTAGATTCCCTTTCTTTCAGTCCTGTCAGTAGCTATAAGGTACCCAAATAAATTCTTAATCTCATTGCTCTGGATTCTCTTTCCACACCTGTATAAGAGATACATTTTACTACTGGTCTAACTTTATTTTAACTTTTAATTGAATTTTAGGCACTATGACTGACCATAGTGTCCATGGTAGGGTTTCCTGCATACCATAGCCCACCATACACCATTCCCTTTACCAGTGTCCACTTCCCTCCACCATATCACTTCACCCCCATCTTCTTCATCCCTTTTCTGTGGTCAGCTTCCTACTCAAAACCAGTTTGCATTTTCGATTGCATTAGGCATTTGTTGTTTTCCTGTTCTATATATCTTTTTGGTTAATATCAGGAAAAAATATGTCATGTTTTTAACTTTAGCTAGGGCAGGACGTACTGACTTTGTTTTTTATGTCTAACCAGATACAGTTCAAAAGGAAGTTGGCAAAACACTTCTTCATCCTGCTCAGTCATAATCTTACACTCACAAAAGGCTTTTATGACCCAATAAAGATGCTTTTCATAAGGAAAGCATTCAGCTCAGTGTCAGGTAGCTGAGCAATATGAAACAAAAATTAATATGGGCCTGTTAGAAAAGGCAAGTTGGACTTTGACTTTATGCATATGAGAAATGAGTTGTGGCTGTTGTTTATAGATGTTCAGGTTAAAATATGCAAAAACAATTCTGTATAAATTACAGCCTTGGCTCAGATTTGTTGTGTAATTCATTGCTGTCTATGTAAATGTACTGTGGATCATGTAGTTCACCGCCTTTGTATTATGTCATACACTTAACAAGGGAAACATCCGCCTTCCTTTCTCATGTTAGCTAGTTGGGTTAAACCAAGGTGTGTGATATCCTAAGATACATTTTAGCTTCATGGATGCATGTCATTAAGGAAACTTATGAACATACCTATTGTTTCTTTTATTATTATCACTATTAATTTGTTTTGTTATTTTGGCCCTATCAGGGATGCTCAGAGGTTATACTACTAGCTCCATGCTCAGGGTCCCTCGTAGCAGTACTCAAGAAGCCAGGAAGTGCTGAGGTTCAATCTAGGCCTCCTGCATGTTAATCTGTCACCTAATTTGTTGAACTAATTCTTATTTTTTACTTTTTGAAAGAAAAAGCATAAATGAAAGCATTCAAACATACAGGAAATCTCATTTGAAGACCCTGCAAATCATTTGGTAGAAATATATCGATAGGAGGGGCAGAGAGGTAGAAGAGTGGGGAGGGCACTGGCCTTGCATGCATTCAGCCAGATCAGGTTCAATCCCTGGTACCTATTCATTCCCCTGAGCACCATTGTGAGTGATCCCTGAGTGCAGGGCTAGGAGTAAGCCCTATGCATCACTGGTTGTGGCCCAAAAGGAAAAAAAAATCAATAAGAAAAGTTTGAAAATAATTGACTTTTCATAGCATATTGAAATTTCTGTGAATGATTCAGGACAATAAATATATGTTTTTAGTAAAATCAGAGAACAGAGTTTCTGAAGATAATACAAGAGGTAAGTCTTCTGTCTTGCATACAGCCAACCCCAGTATGATCCCAATATGTTTGAACCCCTGAGTACTGCTAGGTAACCTCCCCAAACCTGGGGAAAAAAAAAAAAAAACCAGTGAGGAGCCATTAAAGAAAGCCCAGTGATTTGATGACATACTTGGTATGTAGGAGAACCTGTTTCCATCTCTGACATTTCAGGAGCCACCTCACGGCACTTCTAGGCAGGGCTCAGACACAACACAATTTTTTTTAATATAATTTTTATTTTGAACATAGTGGCTTACATGTTGACAGTAATATTTTAGGTACATATTTACATAAAATCAGGGGGATTCCCATCGCTGATTTGTCCTCCCTACACCTCCATTTTTGTCCTACCTCCCATATCCTCCTCCCTCACCCCCAGGACTGCTAGAAAATGTGGTCCCCTCTGTACCTAGTTTACTACTTAGTAGTCTTGCACCTGTTTGGTCTTGGTGCCTCCCTTATTTCCCCCTCTAACTGGGAGGCAGGACTAGATAATTCAAGTTATGTGGTTTTGTTTGAAGAAGAGAAGAGTAATAAACTGGGGTAAAATTCTAATATGCTGAAAATGGGCGGAATCCTTCTAGAGGCTCTCATCATCGATTTAAGAGGCAAAGGAGAAAAATAAGGTGAAAAACCCCAACAGTACAAAAAGAAGTGTCAAATATCCAGTGAGCACTCTAACAACGATAAGCACCACAAAAATAGCCATCGTCTTGAGAAAAAAAAATATGTAAGGGCACATAAAAAAAGAAAAGAAAAGAAGGAAAAAACATAAATATAAATGGGGATAACAACTTCAATAACCACACCAAAACAAGGAAATTGACATGAAGTAGATAGGTAAATAAAAATAAAAAATAATAATAGGCAATACTCCCCAAGGCATTATACAGATTTAATGCTATCCCTCTAAAGATACCCATGACATTCTTCAAAGAAGTGGATCAGGCACTTTTGAAATTCGTTTGGAACAATAATCACCCTAGAATAGCTAAAGCAATCATTGGGAAAAAGAATATGGGAGGAATTACTTTCCCCAACTTTAAACTTTAACTACAAAGCAATAGTTATCAAAACAGCATGGTATTGGAATAAGGACAGGCCCTCAGATCAGTGGAATAGGCTTGAATACTCAGAAAATGTTCCCCAGACATACAATCACCTAATTATTGATAAAGGAGCAGGAAATCCTAAATGGAGCAGGGAAAGCCTCTTCAACAAGTGGTGTTGGCACAACTGGATAGCCACTTGCAAAAAATTGAACTTAGACCCCCAGCTAACATCATGTACGAAGGTAAAATCCAAATGGATTAAAGACCTCGATATCAGACCCAAAACCATAAGACATATATATATATGATATATATATGATATATATATCATATATATATCATATATATATATATATATATATATATATATATAACAACACATGGGCAAAACACTCCAGGACATTGAGACTTCAGGCATCTTCAAGGAGAAAACTGCACTCTCCAAGCAAGTGAAAGCAGAGATTAACAGATGGGAATATATTAAGCTGAGAAGCTTCTGCACCTCAAAGGAAATAGTGCCCAGGATACAAGAGCCACCCACTGAGTGGGAGAAACTATTCACCCAATACCCATCAGATAAGGGGCTAATCTCCAAAATATACAAGGCACTGACAGAACTTTACAAGAAAAAAACATCTAATCCCATCAAAAAATGGAAAGAAGAAATGAACAGACACTTTGACAAAGAAGAAATACAAATGGCCAAAAGACACATGAAAAATTGCTCCACATCACTAATCATCAGGGAGATGCAAATCAAAACAACGATGAGATACCACCTCACACCACAGAGAATGGCACACACCACAAAGAATGAGAATAAACAGTGTTGGTGGGGATGTGGAGAGAAAGGAACTCTTATCCACTGCTGGTGGGAATGCCGTCTAGTTCAACCTTTATGGAAAGCGATATGGAGATTCCTCCAAAAACTGGAAATGGAGCTCCCATACGATCCAGCTATACCACTCCTAGGAATATACCCTAGGAACACAAAAATACAATACAAAAACCCCTTCCTTACACCTATATTCATTGCAGCATTATTTACCATAGCAAGACTCTGGAAACAACCAAGATGCCCTTCAACAGACGAATGGCTAAAGAAACTGTGGTACATATACACAATAGAATATTATGCAGCTGTCAGGAGAGATGAAGTCATGAAATTTTCCTATACACGGAATCTATTATGCTAAGTGAAATAAGTCAGAGAGAGAGAAAAACGCAGAATGATCTCACTCATCTATGGGTTTTAAGAAAAATGAAAGACATTCTTGCAATAATAATTTTTAGACACTAAAGAGAAAAGAGCTGGAAGTTCCAGCTCACCTCAGGAAGCTCACCACAAAGAGTGATGAGTTTAGTTAGAGAAATAACTACATTTTGAACTGTCCTAATAATGAGAATGCATGAGGGAAATGGAGAGCCTGTTTAGAGTACAGGCGGGGGTCGGGTGGGGAGGAGGGAGATTTGGTGATGGGAATGTTGCACTGGTGATGGGTGGTGTTCTTTACATGACTGAAACCCAAACACAGTCATGTATGTAAACAAGGTGTTTAAATTAAAAAAAATAATAAATGAGTATAATATATATAATATATAATAATATATATAAATTAAAAATGTTTTGTGCTTTTTGCCCTTTTTTCCCTCCTTCAATGGCACAGTAAATATTGGGGTGATTCAAAAAGGAATTCACTTGGCCTAAGAGATATGGGGTTTCTCCACCCTTGGAGTATATTGTCATGGGATTATCTATAGACTCCGTTCAGGTTCATTTACTCTCCCCTTGGTGCTTTCGTGGTGTTTGGAAGGCTTCTGCTCCTTTCTGGGTGATAAAATCAGACCTCTGTATCTAGAGATCTCAGTATCTGCACAGGTCCAGAAGTGGGATTTATGATGAAGTTTTTCTTTGTGGTTCTAGAAGTTCTGTTCCCTCAGTGTCATTTTAATCCATCTTCTGTGGCTGGTGGTCTTGGTCTTTGTACTGATCCTAGGATGGAACCTAGGATAGTGTCTTTCATTGTGTTTCCAGAAGCCCATTCCGTTGCAATTGTCTCAGCCAGACCTTTGGAACTGGGGATCATGGTTGTTGTGCAGGTCGGAATTCAAACCATAGATTAGGGCTTTTTTATTGGTCCCAAGATATATACAGTTCAGTCATGGTTCTAATAGCCAGTCATCTGTAAATAGCAATCTTGGCTTTTGGACCGACCAAAGAGTGACAAATCTTCTGATTTTGTCTCATCATTAGCTGATAAGGTAGGATAACCTACTCTTAGGTCAAGTTGTTCCCATTTTTCTCAATGTCAGGATATCATATTAGAGCTGGCATTTGTTGGTGGCCCAGCAATATTAAGGATATCCCAGTTGGGATTTGTTTCCCGTAGCTGTTGTGAAGAACTTTGTCGTTTCTATGTCTGGGATCCAGGGTTCAAGGCTGAACGGATGGTGTCTAATCACCTGGGGTCTAAGTTGGGTCCGCATGACATATTTTCAAGGTGGGAGATATCCCTGTATTGTAAACAAGTATGAGTTCTTATCCCTAGTAGATAAGAGCTCGTTTTTATATGTAGAATTTCCCCTTTTATTAGTGTGCCTTTGCAGGGAGAAATGGTGCTACATTATATTATCGGTGCATTTGGGGGTGGACAGAGAAGAAAACAGAAACAGGTCACACACCCAAAAAAGATAAAAATAGGAATAAAAAATATCTGTGCTCACTTATGTAGAACAAACATTTTAAAAAAATGAATTAACAAAGTAATTAAAGGAACAAAGTGATGCAAGAGACTACTTTACTTTTGGGGAAAAGCAGGTAAGGAGGTGGTGTAATACAGGTCTTATACTTATGTTGAAAGTTTAGGTTTTTCCATTGTCTTTTGGGATTTTCTTGTGGTGTGTGGGTTCCCAAGCACGTTTCCATCACAGCCCCTGACCTTCTTGAGATTGGTAAAGATTTGCTGCAGGGAAGTCTTGGAAGAGCTCTTGCATTGGGGATACTTTTAGAGCTAAGTCCGGTTTCAAGTAACAGTCCACTTTAGGGGGAGTTGGTAGGGAGGGCCGCGCAGCATGAGTCCGCAGGGGAGTTGGTTGCTTTTTCTTGCAGGAGACGAGGTGTGGGTTTGACTGGGTGTCCCTTTGTTTGGGTTCTGGATACTGGTTCGTTGGGGTAGGAGGTCAGTCTTGATGCCTAATGGATTAAGAACTGAGGGTGAAGAGTTTTAATACAGTGGGAGGTCTGGATGGGATTGAGGGGTGAAGGGATAGTTGGATTTCCAAAGGGGGGAAAGGGGAAAGTATATGGAAGGGGTAGGAAGGAAGAAAAGAGAAAATACATTAGAAAGAAAGGGAGAAGAGGAAAGAAAAAAGGAAAAGAGAAGAAAAGTAAAAAAAGAAAAAATAAACTTGGAGAAAATAGCAAGGGACTGCTAGTTTGCTTGAATGTGTTCGATGAGTAGGGCCTGTAGTATAAGTCTGTATGTCACAGTTGCTGCTTTGGTGGTCTGACTGGTCACGTGCTTCAAATCCTAAAAGAAGGTATAACCTAGAGATAAAGTGTATGTTAAAGAGTTTTCTCGGGACATTCTCATAGTGCAAGCTGGGTATGTTATCTCATGTGACTTAGCACCGAGATGCCATCTTAGTTTGTCCACCCTTTGTATCCAAGAACGCCTGTGGATAGAAAAGCTGAGAGTTTATTTTAAATATAGTAAGATTAAGGCATTAAAACATAGTGTTATGAGATGTTTCTGTTGGAGTCAGTGATTTCCCATGGTGTTCTTTACCTGTGTGATACTGTATAAGATCTCTAAGGAATTATTATGTGCCTTTGTATTAGAGGCTGATTACATACCTGCTCTCTCAATGCTGCTGTTTCTGCTGTTGCTGGCTTCTTTGTGGTATAATGTGTTGTCAAGAGTTTGTGTTGCTCCTTTTTCTTGTATTTTGGACCCTACTCCCGAGTATATGTTGACTATTACAGTGTTTGGAGTTTCTACCCTGTTAAACCCTGTTATTCGGTTGTTGAGTATTAGTTGTCTATAAGGTGTATGTTCTAGGTGCTTCAGAAAAGTGCTATCATTCTGTGTTTATCTTTCGTCTTCTGACTTACTTCGTTTAACATAATATGTTCTAATATTAACATAATATGGACATCCACGTTGCTGCAAAGTCTGTGACTGTATCATTTCGAATTGCCATGTAGTATTCCATTGTGTATAGATACCACATCTTTATGATCCATTCATCTGTTGTTGGACATCGAGGTTGGTTCCAGGACTTGGCTATTATACTGAGTGCTGCGATAAATAGTGGGGTGCACACATAATTTGGAATGAATGTCCTTCCAACTTGGGGGTAGATACCTAGAAGAGCAATTGCTGGGTCAAATGGCAGCTCAATTTTGAGTTCTTTGAGCACTCTCCAGACTGTTCTTCATAGGTGTTGGACTAGGGGGCATTCCCACCAGCAGTGGATGAGAGTGCCTTTCATACCGCATCCCCGCCAACACAGATTGTTCTCATTATTTTTGATGTGAGCCATCCTCCCTGGTGTAAGTTGGTACCTCATTGTTGTCTTGATTTGGATCTCCCTGATGATGAGTGAAGGTGAGCATGTTTTCATGTGTTTGTTGGCCATCCTTCTGTCTTCCTCAGAGAAGTGTCTATTCATTTCATCTCCCCATTTTTTATGGCTTTATTTGGTTTTGGGGGGCTCAGCTTTCTGAGTGCTTTGTATGTTCTAGATATTAGCCCTTTATCTGATATGTCGAGTGAAAAGATTTTTTCCTATTCTGTTAACTGTCTTTTTGTGTTAAGTAAGGTTTCTTTCGCCATGCAGAAGCTTTTTAGTTTGATGTAGTCCCATTTGTTTATGTTTGATGCTAAAGTTCTTGCCATTGATGCTCCATCCTCAAAGACCTTTTTGATATATAGGTCTTCGAGTGTTCTGCCTATTTTATTCTCGATAAACTGTATAGATTCAGATCTGATTTCAAGGTCTTTGATCCATTTTGAGTTGATTTTTGTATAAGGAGTGAGGTATGAGTCAATTTTCACTTTTGTACATGTGGTTTTCCAGTTGTACCAACACCATTTGTTGAATAGACTTTCTTTGTTCCATTTCAAGTTCTTGCCTCTTTTATCAAATATCAGTTGGCTGTTTATCTGGGGGTTTATGTCTGGGAATTCTGTTCTGACCCACTGGTCTGAGGTCCTGTCTCTGTTCCAGTACCATGCTGTTTTGATCACTATGGCTTTATAGTATAGTTTCAAGTTAGGCAAGGAGATGCCACCCAACTTTTTGTTTTTCAGTATGTGTTTGGCTATGCTGGGTCTTTTGTGGTTCCATATGAATTTTGTGATTGATTGTTCTAATTCTTTTTTTTTTTGTGGTTTTTGGGTCACACCCGGCAGTGCTCAGGGGTTATTCCTGGCTCCAGGCTCAGAAATTGCTCCTGGCAGGCACGGGGGACCATATGGGACGCCGGGATTCGAACCGATGACCTCCTGCATGAAAGGCAAACGCCTTACCTCCATGCTATCTCTCCGGCCCCGATTGTTCTAATTCTTTAAAGAATGATGTCTGAATTTGGATAGGGATTGCATTAAATCTATAAAGTAGTTTGGGTAGGATAGACATTTTGACTATTTTAATTCTACCTTCCATAGCATGGGATGTTCTTCCATTTCCTTAGATCCTCTTCAATTTCTTTCTGGAGTGTTTTAAAGTTTCCCTGGTATAAGTCTTTCACATCCCTTGTAAGGTACCTGATATTTTTTGATACTATTTTAAATGGAATTGTATTTTTAATCTCTCTCTCCTCGACTTCGTTGTTTGTATATAGAAACACTACTGTCTTTTGTGTATTGACTTTGTATCCAGCCACTTTGCTGTATTGGTTAATTGTTTCTAGGAGTTTTACTGTGGACTCTTTAGGGTTTTCAATGTATATCATCATATCATCTGCAAATAGAGATAGTTTGAGTTCCTCTTTCCCAGTTTGGATTTCTTTGATTCCCTTCTCTTGTCGGATTGCTATTGCTAGGATTTCTAAGGTTATATTGAATAAGAGTGGGGAGAGTGGACAGCCTTGCCTAGTTCCTGACCTTAGTGGGAATGCTTCTAGTTTCTCGCCATTGAGTATAATGTTGGCTTTAGGCTTTTCATTGATAGCTGTAACTATCTTGAGGAAGGTTCTTTCTAAACCTATTTTGCTGAGTGTCCTTAACATGAAAGGGTGTTGGATTTTGTCAAACGCCTTCTCTGCATCGATTGATATGATCATGTGGTTTTTGCGTTTCTTGTTGTTGATGTGATGTATAATGTTGATTGATTTGCGTATGTTGAACCAACCTTGCATTCCTGGTATAAAACCCACTTGGTCCTGATGTATGATCTTTTTGATGAAGTGCTGGATTCGGTTTGCTAAGATTTTGTTGAGTATCTTTGCATCTATGTTCATTAGTGAGATTGGTCTATAGTTTTCTTTCTTGGTGGTGTCTTTGCCATCTTTGGGGATGAGTGTGATATTAGCCTCATAAAAGGATTTGGGGAGGATTCCTGTTTTTTCTATGGTTTGGAAGAGCCTATGGAAAAGTGGTAGTAAGTCTTCTCAGAATGTTAGTTAGAATTCACCTGTAAGTCCATCTGGGCCTGGACTTTTGTTCTTAGGGAGTTTCTTAACTACATTTTCAATTTCCTCTGAGGTGATTGGTCTGTTTAGGCTTTCTAGTTTCTTCCTTTTCCAATCTCAGAAGATGGTATTTTTCCAAGGAATTTGTTGATTTTTATTGGGTTTTCTAGCCTAGCTGAGTATAGTTGTTCATATATGATCTCATGATATGGTTGTATTTCTTGGGGTTCTGTTGTAATTTCTCCCCTTTCATTTGTGATCCTACTGATTTGGGTGTTTTCCCTCTTTTTTTTTTTTTTTTTGGTGAGTTTTGCCAGTGGTTTGTCTATCTTGTTTATTTTTTCGAAAAACCAACTCCTGGTCTCATTGATTTTTTTGTATTGTTTTTCTGAGTTTCTATGTTGTTTATTTCTGCTCTGGTTTTTATTATTTCTTGCCTTCTGGTTGTGGTTGGATTTCTCTGCTGCTGTTACAATTCCTTGAGGTGATCCTTTAAACTGTTGATTTTGTCATTTTCCTGTTTCTTGATATAGGCCTGTATTGCTATGAGTTTCCCCCCTAATTACTGCTTTTGCTGTGTCCCACAATTTTGACAAGTTGTCTCTTCATTATCATTTGTCTCAAGGAATCTTTTTATTTCTTCCTTGGAGTTGCTCTTTGATCCAGTTGTTGTTGAGGCAGCATGTTGTTAATCTCCAGGTATTAGTTTTCTCTCCATTGCTTCTTCTCGAAGTCAATTTTGACCTCTTTTTGCATAGTATCTGATAGGGTGCTTCTAATGATCCTTACATTTGTCGTCTTATTTAGGTTGGCTTTGTGTCCTAAGACATGTTCATCCATAGATTTCTTTTTTTATTTTTATTTTTATTTATTTATTTTTTTGGTTTTTGGGCCACACCTGTTTGACGCTCAGGGTAAACTCTTGGCTATGCACTCAGAAATCGCCCCTGGCTTGGGGGAACCATATGGGACGCTGGGAGATGGAACCGCGGTCCGTCCCTACACTAGCACTTGCAAGGCAGACCACCTTACCTCTAGCGACACCTTCCCGGCCTCCCATCACAGATTTCTTATACTCGGTAGCTAGCGTTTCTTTCATTTCTTTTTATCAATTCTTGCATTTCCTTCTTCATGGCTGCTTTTAGGTCTTCTCCCGTGGGATCTGTGTGTTTTGGTGACTTGGAAACTTCCTAGCATTTGTCTTCGTATCTCCAGATATTAGGGTTCTCCTTGATTTATCCATATTTCTTGGCTTTTATTGGTGTGGGTTTGGGAGTGCTGTGCCTTCTAAATTCAGCCTTTTTTGGTCCCCCGTGGTGTGGGGATGGGTCCCCTTCCTGAGCATGGTTCTAGAGGGGGTTATTGGGTGACCTCACTGAGGTTTGGCTCCTCCTGTGCTCTTTATGTGGCCTGATTCGTTGCTTTTCCCTTTTGTTGTCAGCTAGTGCAGGTTCTCTCCTGGGCCCAATGGTGGAGGGCGCTGTTGAGCCTAGCTCCTTTGCCCTCCCTCCCCTATCTGGAAGTCAGCCCTCCTTCAGTGGGTCTGGTCAATTTCCTTCTCCTTATTCCTGCCATCCGGTGCAGTTCTGCTCCTGGCCACAATGGTTGAGAGCGCTATTGAGCCTAGCTCTCTATCTTCCCTCCACTCTCTGGAAGTCAATGGAGCTCCGCCCCCTCCGAGGCTCAGCAGAAGAAATTCCCGTAATCAAACCCACCCAGTAACTGCCCTCAGCCCTTGGGGAGTCTCAGGTCCACCTTGGGGCTGCTCTAGGTTAGCCAATGGTCCAGGTGGCAGGCCCAAGCTCACCCAGTCTATTGGTCCTAGCCCGTCCCAGTGGCGCAGAGTGGGTCAGGTGCAGGGTTCTCCTCACCCGGCCTGCACTCAGCTCAGGCTCAGGGGTGTGGGGTGCGGTGGCGAGAAGCTTGTCTCAGGCTCCCATGTGGAGAGTATGGTGGTGCCAGGGAAAAGCACTAACCCATGTGGTCTTCGCTCAGGCTTGGGGTCCCTAGGAGGGGCGCGGGGTGAGGCAGTGAGAAGCCTGTCTCAGGCTCCCACGTGGAGAGTGTGGAGGTGCGGGGAAAAAACACTCAACCAGGCCCAGAGAGATAGCACAGCAGCGTTTGCCTTGCAAGCAGCCTATCCAGGACCAAAGGTGGTTGGTTCAAATCCTGGTGTCCCATATGGTCCCCCGTGCCTGCCAGGAGCTATTTCTGAGCAGACAGCCAGGAGTAACCCCTGAGCATCACTGGGTGTGGCCCAAACACCAAAAAAAAAGAAAAGAAAAGCACTCACCCGTGTGCTCTTCGCTCCGGCTTGGGGTCCCTACGAGGGGCCCACAATTTTTTTTAATCATGTCATTAACTTTTAGTATGAACTTATTCTCTATTATTTAAGGTGTCAGTGAAATTTTTGATCCATAACTGGAGCAAGAATAGTAAATGCTGTCTTTTATCTTGCACGGATGGCCCAGACTGCCTCATTTGGAATGACACCACTTTGTGATTATCTGAGCCTGGCCACAACTCACCTTTTCCTGAAAGGATCATTTAATCCATAAATAAATGCACATGAAATGCCAGTTGATGGTCATAAGAGCCCTAAAACTGTCTGATTCTATTAAGCTCTTTATGTCTTTTCGACAGACAGTGGCTTAGTTAACAATCTGAGTACGACTTCAACTTTAGCACACAAACATTCACATGTACCAGGCCTTGTTAAATGCTTTCACATAGTTTTTTTTTTTTTTGGTTTTATAAATTGTGTGAGTGCACAGAATGGGATGGCAGTTTGCCTGTCCAAGGTTATTATATACTCAATTGTATAACATTTCTCAAATTGTTGATCCCCATACTTATATATAGGCCTCACTTTGAAATTTGCTAAAAAAATACAAATTCTGAGACTCACCAACACCTAAATGCAGTGAAGCCCAGAAATCTCTTTTTAGCAAGTCTGTCCAATGATTCTAATTCAGGTTAGAGCTTGTACACTTGCTTTATACATTTTATGTTTTTAATTTGGTTTTTCATTTTGGACATTGTATAAATACAGCTTGAACATGTGAGAAAATAAATGATGTTGGGCCAGAGAGATGACTCAGGACTTGCAGTGCTTACCTTGAGAGGGGCATACCCCAATTCGATTCCATGGTAATATATGAGATCATGCCAGGAGTAAGCCCTGAACACCATAGGGTGTGGCTAAAAACCAAAAGAGGAAAGATCTTTTCATTGGTGTGTACATTGCAGAAGATTGTATCACAAAATGCTTCTGTTTGCATGCTGGCCACTTGACAACCTGACTGGTCTAGTGTTATAGCTGGAACTCAACAGGATGCCTCTGTCCAAGAGACTGGGATGAATCTTTGTGGTCTGAGGTTAAGGTTCCTCTGCTACTCCTGAAGGCTTTGGTAACAGCACATTTTTGCCAGGTGTGAAGACTTGATTGGCATAGTGTGTTTCGTCAGACACACACATCAGACAGTTTGGTATTTGTTTTTTATTTTCGAAACATCAATACTGTAGGATGGTTCATGTGAGACTGAATCTTCCAGATTTTTCTCTGTAACTTAGAAAATAGCATTTTTCATTCAGTGACAAGAAAAACACAATATTGCATCCCATTGAGTCAATAAAAACTTCAGTCCATATTTATTGACTTAGAATCATATTTTTTCTTGCATGGTAGGATTGTTAAATGGCTACTATTTTGGGGTTTGTTTTTGGGTCATAGCCAACATGGCTTAGGGTGGTGCACTCAGGAAAATCTTCTGGCAGATCTCAGGGGACCATATGGAATGCTGGGGATGGAACCCGAGTTGGTTGTGTTAAAGCAAATGCCTCTGTACGACGGCTCTTGTATTTCAAAACCACTGTGATTTTATAGACTTGTTGTGAAGAAAATAGTACTCAAATCTAGCACCTAGTTTTATTCATGTGTCTTAGTGCTTCTTTTAGTTGTGACACTTTCGTAAGACTTGCCTTGGCTGTGATTATTTTGACGATTTTAAGGATTTTTCATGCATTTTTCACTTCCTACAATGAACATGTTCTTATACACAACAAAAATAAAAGTTTGTATTTTACTATTCTTGACAACCCCTTGTTTTGAGGGTGGCTTTAGGTTTTTAAATTAGACTACAATCATTTTATCATTCCACTTTCAAGTTTGTTTCTATTTCTAATACAGACCAGGACTTTAAACTTGATATTATTGTCCCAAACATGCTAATGGGTTCACTTGAGACTCGGGCCTTCAAAGGTTTGGGGTGGAAACATCTGTGGGTAAAATGAGGCAGGTGCTAGACAGAGGAGGTGGGATTGATCAAATCTCTGGTGGCTGAAGAGAGAGAAAAAAGGAGAGTGGGGCAGAAAAGAATTCAGAGCACAACTGGATCGAATTTTCAGCAAGCTTGTAAAATTCCTCAATGGGAGAAGTACCTGTTCATCTGAGTAGCCCCAGGTATGGCATGAAGCAACTTGCCTTTGATTTTCTGCTGTCTAACTCTTTGGCAGGGACCACCTAGTACTTTTCCCGGCCTCAGCTGAATACCAGGTGGATTTGACTGTAGTTAACTAGAACTGCCAATTATCTAGCACACAGAGACAGATGCTTGTTTTCATGGCTGTCATGTCACGTCATACTCTGAGTTCATATTTCTCACAGGTTCCTTAAAAGTGATATTTCATGATTTTGGGTTTTTTTTGGGGGGGAGGGGGCAACATCCACCAGTGCTTGGGGCTTATTCCTGGCTCTGCACTCAGGATTACCCCTGGCAGACACAGAGGAACATTTTAGGGTTCAGGAGATTGAACCTGGTTCTGCCATGTGTAGGGCAAGTGCCCTACTTGCTTTACTATCTTTCTGGCTCCTTTAACCCATGAACTATCACTCAAATACTTTACTTTTGATTAGGTAAAGAACCACATGAAAACCAACCATTGCATTTGGTTAATATGTCATATTTTTACCCTAAAAATTACACACAGCATATTTTATGCCATTTTTTAACCTATGCTTCAAGTGGTTTTAAATTGCACTTCCAAATGTATATTTTCTTTTTTTTTTTTTTTTTTTTTGGTTTTTGGGCCACACCCAGTAACGCTCAGGGGTTACTCCTGGCTATGTGCTCAGAAGTTGCTCCTGGCTTGGGGGACCATATGGGACACCGGGGGATCGAACCGCGGTCCGTCCAAGGTTAGCGCAGGCAAGGCAGGTACCTTACCTTTAGCGCCACCGCCCGGCCCTCAAATGTATATTTTCAATGGCACATTTAGATTATTTGTAAACTTTTTCACAGTTGGAATTTGACCTATTACATCCGTAGGATGCTATTTTACTTGTCACTCTAGCACCACTATTTTCTATAAATTGTTATAAAGGTATCAAGGGCTTATCAGAGCCAATAGACCATTGGGTCAGTCTGTAGATGGTTTGTGCATCTATGAAATCACATTAGAAGGAACATACAGACATTCTAACTTTTGATGCTGTTAGATTGACAAATTTAATCCGTTTGCTTGATTGCTTGACTCTAAAGTTCCAGTTGTGTAATGGTTTTAGTATTTGTTGATAGTTATTGTTTAGATTCTTTATGTATTACGAAAATGATTTTTTTTTTTATTATTATCACTACTTACGTGTGTAGTTGGAATTCTTCTGTGGTTGTTTTTTTTTTTTTTTTTTTTTTTTTTTTCAGAGAGAAGGGCTTTGGGACACATTTGGTGATGCTCTGGATCTGTTCCTTTTTTTCTTTTCTTTTCTTTTCTTTTCTTTTTTTTTTTTTTTTTTTTTTGGTTTCTGGGTCACACCCGGCTCCTGGCTCTGCTCTCAGGAATCGCCTTTGGCATACTTGGGGGACCATATAGGATGCTGGGATTCAAACCACCATTTGTCCTGGGTCGAGTACATGTAAGGCAAATGCCCTACCACTGTGCTATCTCTCCGGCCCCATCTGTGTCTATTCCTAGGCTCTCTAGGGGTGATCTCTAGCAGTGCTGAGGTTAAGGATGGGATATTGTTTCTGGGATTCAAACTAGGGTGAAGCATGCAAAACTCTTGCCTCCTGCCTGCCTGCCAAGCCTCAGTAGTTAGAATTCCTTAGAGAAATGTCTTCATGCATTATTTGTTTTTTTGAAAATGTAAGAGATAAAATTATATTGATTCTTTTCATTTCACAGAGCCTGGGCAATGTCCAGACCATGTTTGTTTTATAAGCTAAATGTTTTAATCCTTTGCCATTGTTTTTATGTCTGAATTGTTTTCATTTTGGGACAACAGGGAGCCCCCCTCACAAGGTAGTGCCTGCGTTATTTTGGTCAGTAAGAACTTCTTTATTTGGTGCCATAAGATATTTCAGTCTCCTCTTGTCCACTTCCTTGTTGATATTGAAATCTGCCTGTCTTCCTTCCTTCCTTCCTTCCTTCCCTCCTTCCTTCTCTCCTTCCTTCCTTCCTTTTTTCCTTCCTTCCTTCCTTCCCTCCCTCCTTCCCTCCTTCCTTCCCTCCCTCCTTCCCTCCCTCCTTCCCTCCTTCCTTCCCTCCTTCCCTCCTTCCCTCCTTCCTTCCTTCCTTCCTTTTTTCCTTCCTTCCTTCCCTCCCTCCTTCCCTCCCTCCTTCCCTCCCTCCTTCCCTCCCTCCTTCCCTCCCTCCTTCCCTCCCTCCCTCCCTCCCTCCTTCCTTCCTTCCTTCCTTCCTTCCTTCCTTCCTTCCTTCCTTCCTTCTTTCTTCTTTCTTTCTTTCTTTCTTTCTTTCTTCTTTCTTTCTTTCTTTCTTTCTTTCTTCTTTCTTTCTTTCTTTCTTTCTTTCTTCTTTCTTTCTCTCTTTCTCTCTCCCTCCCTCCCTCCCTCTCTCCCACCCTCCCTCCCTCCTTCCTTCCTTCCTTCCTTCCTTCCTTCCTTCCTTCCTTCCTTCCTTCCTTCCTTCCTTCCTTTCTTTTTTCTAGTTTTGTTCTTCTTTTAACTCTTAAACATCGAAGAGCTGTTTCTTCTCCTGCCTTTGGAAAATTTTTTAAAAGTTATTGTCTTTGAGGAGGAGGAGGAGGAGGAGGAGGAGGAGGAGGAGGAGGAATTAAGTCCAAGCTGTGTTTTATTTACCCAGAGGTTACAAGGAGATAGAACCTGTTATCTTCCTAGTACCAGAGGTGTCTGCCCCCTAATAAGATGATTCCCTAACATCAGTCTATTTTATTTATTTATTTATTTTTATTTTGGGGCACACAGGGGTTACTCTAGGCTCTATGCTCAGAAATCACTCCTAGCAGGCTCGGAGGGCCATATGGGTTGCTGGGAATCAAACCCCGGTCCATCCTGGGTCGGCCATGTGCAAGGCAAATGCCCTACCACTGTGCTGTCTCTCCAGCCCCCATCAGTCTATTTTAAGTGAAAACTTAGAGATTTAAAAATATGATGAAATGGGGCTGGAGAGATAGCATGGAGGTAGGGCATTTAGTGCCTTGCATGCAGGATGGTGGTTCGAATCTCAGCATCCCATATGGTCCTCCAAGCCTGCCAGGAGTGATTTCTGAGCGTAGAGCCAAGAGTAACCCATGAGCGCCACCAAGTGTGACCCAAAACCAAAATACAACAAAACAAAAAACAAAAATATGATGAAATGATAAGATATAGGCAGTGATAATTATTTTTGAGAGGAGTGAGAATAGAAGTTGACTTTGTTCCTTGTTTTTTAAAAATCTGATTTCACTTCAGGTCTGTAGACTGTAAGTCTCTACCCCCACTTCAGAATCACCTTGAATATGAATAATTAGGAAATACTCAAATGCATCAAATTCTTTTCTAAAAGATTAGATATGACCAAAGAATCATAATGCTGACAAGAAAAGAGGAGAAATCTTTAGTAGCCTTTGAAACTAAGCTTTATGAATTTGTTGGGGGAGATGAGTGGTATCAGTTATATCAAAATATTTAGAAAAGTCAGTATGATCATACAACACCTGATAAACTCACTAACGTCTAAATATTACCCTTTCTTGGACTAGTTTGTAAGTTTGGAATTACTTAAAAATCCATGTCTCAATTGTACCTCCTACTTAGCTGACTGACCTTGGACAACTGACTATATAATTTCATCTGCAATAAAGACAAAATAGTGGCTTAACTGGATTATGTCACTGTGAAGAATCAACTAAATTATAGTGTAAAATGTCAAGGCGATGCCTGTTCATAACTCTGGTGGGGAAAAGATTGAAAGGAAGTCACTTTGGTCATGTGATTTGAATTCATGAAGAAATGGAAATATTTATAAGGGTTGTCAGTCCTGAAATTAAAAAAAAAAGTTCTAGATTAAGAATAAAACTGGGGGTCGGAGAGGTGGTGCTAGAGGTAAGGTGTCTGCCTTGCAAGCGCTATCCAAGGAAAGATTGAGACCTCGGTTCGATCCCCAGCGTCCCATATGGTCCCCCCAAGCCAGGGGCAATTTCTGAGCACTTAGCCATGAGTAACCCCTGAGCATCAAACAGGTGTGGCCCAAAAAACCAAAAAAGAAAAAAGAAAAAAAGAATAAAACTGGCATCTGTCATATTTCTGCTTTTCTAGAAAGACCTGTTGTTCTATGGTGATGCATGTAATGTAATCTTGATTGACCCTGCTAAATTATGACTGCTCAGTAAACAATAAACGAAGTCTTGGGTGAAGGAAAACATCTTTTAGAAAGAACTTGACTTTCAATTACTTGAGAAACTAAAAAACAAAAAGCAACAAAACAAAACAAAAAAACAGTTTTCTCTTCCTCACAAATCCCCAGGCTCCATCTGGGCCTGTTTTTCTCCTGACAGAACGGTTCTGCTCCTGAACAAATGTATCCCAGAGCAGTTTCTTTAACCAAGCTGATACTAAGCAAACAGAGTATATCAGCTTGAATTTATGAAGGCTTGGCAGAAGGTCTTTTTCTTTCTGGACTCACTTGTTTTGTCTCTGTACCTGGTGACAGTGACGTAGGTCCTGGTAGCAGAAAACAGGAAGCATTTGCAAAGCCAGGGAGGGGTGACTTGTCTGTCCTCCTGATCCTAAGGAACAGAGCAAGCTCTGTAGATTTGGACAAGTACCCCATAAGGCAGCAAAGAAGATGGTTCTTTCCAGGGTTGGTCCAAGCTAGAATGCCACTGGGATGCCACAGGAACACTGGAATAAGCTAGAAGAAACCCTGTCGCCTCCTGAATTGTGATCTGGAAGACAATGGTTGTCTAATGGCCCAGAGGAGGAATAGTAACTAAGATGGAGAAATTCTCTCCTGATTAATGTTTTCATCTGAAACTGTAACGCACAGGTAGAATAAAAATTAATAAAATATTTACCCAGCAGATATGATACTGGGTATTATATGTACAAATACTTAGACTTTACATCACTAGTGAATATCATTGTAATTGTATTATACTCTGCTTAGTTTAGTTATGGATAATGTGACTATATCAAGGTTCAAATACAAGAAAATTATTTTGACTAGTGTAATTGAAAAATTATATCTAATACATTATGTCATTTTATATATAATGAGTATTTCTTCCAAGTAAGGTTGATAAGAAAAAAATTAAGGTAGGAACTCAGTTATTTTTGATTTAAGATGTTTTGGACTTCAATTTAAATTGAGGGGGGGCAGTAACAGATTTAATCAGATAGGTGGATTTTCTTAACAGCTGAAAATATTAAAAATAATTTAAAAATACTGAATGTATTTTTTCAAAAATATTTTAAGAGGCTGAAACTATCTTTCAGGAAAATATTTAAAGGGCACATTTGAAAATATTCCCCCATTTATTTCATTTCACTTATGTATTGGGGACACACCTAGCAGTGCTCAGGTCTGACCCCTGATTGTTCTCAAAGATCATTACAGGTGTTGCTGGAGTTGGTCAGATGTAAGGCCTTAACCCCTATGTTATCTCTCTGGCCTCTATAGAAATTTTGTGCTAGGAAAGAACAGTATACCCAGAAAAGACTATAACTAAAATAGTGAAGAGAGTTAATCTCCAGGAAGAAAGTAAGGCCACTTCTTTCCTCCTGTCTTCATAGCTGCGCTGGGTAAGCCCATACAGAGAGGGAAATGTTTTTCCCTAGATTGTCAACTATGTAGAGAAATAATCAGCCTTTGGTTTCTAAACACAGCATCCTAGAAAATATGAAGATAGTTATTGACTAGGAACTTCAAGAAAGAATGAATGAAGTGACCTTGTTTACAGTGTTCCCCTGCCACTTGTTTATCTATTAGAAGCTTTGTGACCTGATAGCATACTCCTTTAACCCTGGCTTGGTTTCAGAACACCTACCTCATACTTAATGTCTCATGAATAAGGGAACTAATCATTACCTCTCATTCAGAAACACCTAATCAAAAAGTCTGTGACATAGGAATTTGCTCTTTTAACAAAATCTCGTAATTCTGTGGTTTGCCCAAAATTTGAAAGTACCTTAAGGATGCATAGAGAGAGAAAAGGATTAGAGGAAAGGCGAAAATTGATTTCTTTATAGAACCTGTAAAATTTTTTAAGGATTAAGAGAATATTGTTTTCAAATAGCCATAAAAACTTTCCTCTATCCTCTTTGTACTGTTTGTACTATATGAATTGTGTCCATATGTTTTTTTCTCTTCCAGTTTTATCGATTTAATTGACATAGTAGTTGAAGGTAGCATAATTATTTAAAATGTGTATATTTAAAAAAATAATTGCCATCCAAAAAGTAGTTAAAACGTATTACTATATAGAGTTATGTGTTTTTCTTATAAAAAATGTAAAATCAATTCTCAACAACTTTTAAGTATATAATGCAAAATTATATGTTTTTGGATTTGGAGGCCACACCAGGCAGTACTCAGGAGCTGCTCAATTCAGTGTTGAAGACTCTCCTGACAGTGCATAGTGATACTGCTTTTTTTTTGGGGGGGGGAATGGTCACACCTGGCAGTATTCAGGGGTTACTCCTGGTTCTATACTCAGAAATTGCTCCTGGCAGGCTCGAGGGACCATATGGGATGCTCGAATTCGAACCACTGTCCTTCTGCATGCAAGGCAAATGCCCTACCTCCATGCTATCTCTCCAGCCCCTCATCGCTATACTCCTATGTCAGTTCTTGGGTCTTTCTTGGAAGGGCCTAGGGAACCATATGGTGCTGGGTTTGAGCCCAAGTCTCCTGTCTGGCTACTTAGATTTCTCTCCCTGTACTACAACCCCTGTAGTACTGTTCACAGTAATCCCATGCTGGATATTACAACCCCAAATGTCATTGCATGTTTGTACCTCTCAGAAACTCTGAGACTGCTTCAATATAGGGCTTTTTGTTTCTCTGTTGTATTCCTGGAAGTGAAATTGCCATAACTTTCTTGTCCTATATTTTAATTTCTAAGGAACTACCATTCTATTTTCTATTTATATTTCCAATAGATTTCCAGCCAGTGATGGATAGGCTTATATTGCTAGTGAATACCTTTTCTGAAAGATTCTGATTTTTTTTTAACTGTTCTGTCTCAGTAATACTTTCTATGTTTTTCTTTTTCTTTTTTTGGTAAGGTAATTTAGGCCTTTTCTCATTTCCATTTTTATCACTGATTATGAACATTTTATGAAAGTGAAATTCGGTTGAAACTTAACTTTTTATCATGCTTGTCTATTCTAATACACATGGGCTAAAAATGTTCATTTTCTAATATATTGCAAAAAACCTACTTAATGAAATCTCATTTAGTCAGGGCTCTGGCTTGTGGATTATTCACATGCTTTCCCCAGCACATACCACTTCCCTTTTATCTGGTTCTTTCCTTGTTAGGCATGAGTAGAGAAAGAAAAAAGAGGCAGATCTTGGGGGAAAAGGAATTTAGCCTGGGAACCAAAAAATGGATGGCTTAAAAAATACTGAAAGGAAAGAAACTGACAGTTAAACTAAGGTTTAGCTGAAAGAATCCTGTTGCTCTTAAAGATGGTGTCACTGTTCTGCCCTTGTTAGCAATATGCTGCCTAATGATCTGGGCATGCCTGAGATATTGATAAGCTGTTTTGACCTTTGATTCTGCTACTAACTTAATTGTGACTTGCACAAACCTATTAGTCTATTCACAGGGGAAAAATGTTTAAATAAATTGGCTTCGTGTCCCAGAGGAATGCAATCAAAGGAATGTAAAGAATTCATTGAATGTGAGCACAGTATTCTTTCTATATACTAACAAGAAGTCTTAAAAAATGGGGTGGGGCCAGTGCGGTGGCACTAGAGGTAAGGTGTCTGCCTTGCCAGCGCTAGCCTAGGAACTGACTGCGGTTTGATCCCCTGGCGTCCCATATGGTCCCCCAAACCAGGAGCGACTTCTGAGCGCATAACTAGGAGTAACCCCTGCATGTTACTGGGTGTGGCCCAAAAACAAAAAAAAAAAAAAACAAAAAAAAGAAAAGAAAAAAATTGGTGACTTGTATCAATAAGATGTTTGAAAATGAACTCCCATCTGCCCTTGCTTTTCAGAATTTGTATACTAGTAACACTGGGTACTACATAAAATGATTTTAACTTTATGATTTTGTTAAAAGACAATTTTTTTAATACATCATGGTGTATGAAACTAGAATTGACTTGCCTGAGACTAATTAGCTAAATCGTGTTGAAATGGGGACTAAAATAATTTTTCTGGTTTTCTGATCACCAAATGGCATGTTCCAGAGTGAACCAAAAATTTTTATTGTTGTGTTCTGTTTGTGGGATTTTTTTTTAGATCTGGAATGGTGTCACAATTTTATAGTGGGCATAATTTTTGTTTTGAAACTAGTGAGACAGATGGTATATAATAGCAAAACTAAAGATTGAGGACTAAACAGGAATGCTCTGAATCAGAGAGGACTTGATGTGTTTCATAGCACAACTGACTCATACTTCTTAGCACTGAAAAAAAATCTTTTAAATTGAGAGGTAGTTGGAAAGAACACTAATTAAGGAATCTTAAAATCTTGCTTTTCCATTTGCTCAATCTTCTTAGATGGGTCATTTCCTCATTCGTGGCTATACAAAATGCTCATCATTCACTTCCACAGTGTGATTTTGAGAATCAAATGTGTAGAATAGGGGCCAGATAGCTCAGCGATAGGGCATTCGTCTTGTACACAGCCAACCCAGGACAGACCCCGGTTCAATTCCTGGCATCCCATATGGTCCCCCGAGCCTGCCAGGAGCAATTTCTGAGCTCAGAGCCAGGAGTAACCCCTGAGCACCGCCAGGTGTGACCCAAAAACACAACAAAACCAAAAAAGTGTAGAATAGGGACTGGAGAGGCAATACAGCAGGTAAGGCACTTGCCTTGCACACATCTGACCCAGAATTCTATCCCTTGTATCCCATCCAGTGCCCTGAACACTGCCAGAAGAGATTCCTGGAGATTCCAGGAGAGATTCAGAACCAGGAGTAAGCCCTGACGACTGCTGTGTATAGCCCAGAAATAAGCAAAATAGTGGAATGTTTTTGTTTTGTTTTGTTTTGGGGCTATACCCGGTGATGCTCAGGAGTTACTCCTGGCTCTGCGCTCAGAAATCTCTCCTGGCTCGGGGGACCATATGGGACGCCGGAAATTGAACCCAGGTCTGTCCCGGGTCAGCTGCGTATAAGGCAAATGCCCTACCACTGCGCTATTGCTCTGGCCCCCCCAACTTTATGTTTGGAAGTATATCTGGGTTGGTTTTGTAGTTGATTTTTATTTTTGTTTGTGATTATTTTTCTTTCTTTTTTGGGGAGGGGGGTGGAGTTATTCTTACCTCCAAAACATTGTAAAGTTTAGTTTACAAGAATCCAAAATCTGACCATTGCTTAGCTGACAGGTCATTTGTCTTGCATGTGGTCAACCCAGGTTCAATCCCTGGGATCCCTGAGCACTGCTGGATGCCCCCCCCCCAAATCTAAATCTAAACTTTTGGTTGCAAAAATAAAACCTTTCCTTTGAAGAATCTATAAACCAATCTATAACCAGTCTTTACTGGTTTCTTTGTAATTTGGTCACCATGATTTGCAATATTGTTGGAGTTAATGTCTCAGGACGACAATGCTGCTACACCACCATTACCACCAGAGTACCAGCTTCTTCCCCTACTCCCTTTAAAATAATGAGGTGTTTGGATTCAGCTTTTCAATGACCAAAAGATAAAAGCAGATTAATAAGTCAAAACCAGTTTCATAGATTTCTCAGCATACCCCAAGATTCCCAGCAGTGGTGGGTAGACAGAGAAGTACACACTTTCTTAATGTTTCCTTTAGTGTTGTGTAGTAGAGGAATCTGAATGCATACTTTTGGGAGCTTTCTAGTTATGGAATGAATGAGGAAGTGAAGGAGTGAATACATGATAAGTTAATGCAAATGCATCAGTCTCTCTGTTGGCTGCCTTCTCGTTGGACAGTGGAATCTTTTGTCATTCAAATTCACACACACACACAAAAACATTTTAATCAGTCACATCATGGAGTCAGTCTGTTTTCAGGCTTGTTTGTGTTCTTCACATTCTTTTTGTTGTTGTTGGGGTGAGGGCCCTACATATTAACCCGTGACCTCTTTTTATAAATTCCAGTAGGTCATTCAGTTGGAAACCAAGGAAGCCAGTCAATTATATTTGATTTGGAATGAAATATACTGTGATGTGGCTTGGATTGGAATCAAATTAATTTTATTTTGGTTGAACTCTATGTGGGAATGAATAGAAAGAGAAGAAAAACAAACAAAAATAGGAGGAACTATTCTTGTATCATGATATCAGTTTCTCTAAGAAAGACTTCCAAGGTTCCAACATCTTAATTATTTTTATTGAATAGTCTGGGACAAGCTTCAGTTAAAGAGGAGATAAAGTGTTTCTAGCCATCACATTTCCAGCCAGTCCATGTTGACTTTTCTAGCTTTCCCAAGGTGGGAGCATGAGACATGTTACTCACACAATTCATGCTGTTTATTTGTACATCAATCTCCCTTCTCAGCCCTTGTTGATGATGGCATGACTGGGAATTCACACACTCGTAGTTGTGTTTTTCTCTGGGCTTTCACTTCCTGGCCCAGGTGCTTGATTTTGACTGTCTAATTTTAGTTGTGTGTTTGTGTGTGACATCCACCTCTTTGGCTTCACTGCCTATGGAGGCCATTCCAGTGTAAAGGAAACTACTCATGTGTGAGAAACCACATGCAGGAAACCATGAACTAGAGATTGAACTCTTGGCCTCATGCTTGCAAAGTGGGTGCTTTCCCAATTCTTGGAGCTTGAGTTTATTGTCAAATCATCCAGACTAAGCCACAGGTTTTGTTGGTTTGATTTATGGAGTCCTGTCTCAATTGGTCAAATACAATAACTCCTAAACTAATCATTTCTTTGAGCTGATTCCCACTACCCCTGTCATGGTCTTGCAGCTTGGATTTGGATCCCTGAAGACTTAATCTTTGTGTTCCTAGAGCTGAGGAAATCCTCTTTCTTTCTTTATCTTTTTTTTTGGGGGGGGGGCCAGGGGGGGAGGAGACGCACACCTGGTGGCGCTCAGGGTTTACTCCTGGCTATGCACTCAGAAATTGCTCCTGGCAGGTACTAGGGACCATATGGGATGCCGGAACCACCGTTGATCCTGGATCGGCCACTTGCAAGGCAAACACTCTACTGCTTTGCTATCTCTCTGGCCCCAGGAAATCCTCTTTCTGAGCCAATGAAAAACCTGTGACTAAAACAATGGAGAATTTTTTTTAACAACTGACTGAGGTAGGTAGAAACGGGGACAGAGGGAAACCATTTGGGGTTCAGACTGGGAGCTCCAAATATGGAAGGAGATTGTTTCTAGGAGAAATTTTATTCGATAAAGGAGAGAATCAAGACTGCAAGTTCAGGAGTTTTTAAGATAGTGTAACGTTTGCCTTGACAATGAAATTCCTCCTCTTCTTTTTCTCAGTGAAGCATGTAAAAGAAGAGTGATCCTATAATATCTATTTGTCATATATGTTTGGTGGATTAGATTTATGAATTAGGAATTAAAGTGCCAATGCCCAAGAGATACAAGAGAAACCCCCAGTACTGACAAAGGGGCTAACGTCCTCCTTAGCTGCCAGATGTTGACGAAGTTGTTTGCCAAAGTTGACATTGGTCCTTACCTGATTCCATTACACAGGAGCACAATGACTATTTTCATCCATCTAAAGCAGATCATTCATCTGAATAAAGTCACAAAATTCTTTCATTAATGACCGCAAAGCATCAGATTACTTGTGGCTTTGAAACACTTTTAAGGAGCTGTAGGAAATTGTCCCCTCACAAAGATCCCAAGGTCAGGATAACCCCGAGGCAGAACAGTTTAGGCCTTAAAGATGAGGACCAGCAAGTGTATGCTCAGGAAAAAAATAGAGTAGACCACACCAGGGTCTTTCCTATGTTAAGAGCAAAACAGGCCAACATCAAATAGGAGATTGTATCAATTTTCTATGTTAACAATCAATAACCAACCTGTTGATTGGCTGTGAAATCACCCAGTCTCTGCTCTTCTGGTACCTATTAAATTTTTTTCTTTTTATTTATTTACTTACTTTTAAAATGAGTTCTTTCATTAAATCACCATGTTATATACAATTCTAAAGTTGTTCATGATTTAATTTGAGTCATACAACATACACGACCCTTTCTCAGTGTACATTTCCTACCACCAATGTCCCCAGTTTCCTTCCTGCCCTTCACTTTGCCTGTCTTTGGGGCAGATATTTTTCTTTTTCTTTTTTTAATATATAATATCTTTATTTAAGCACCTTGATTACAGACATGATTGAAGTTGGGTTTCAGTCATATAAAGAATACCCCCTTTCACCAGTGCCATCACCAATGCCCCCCATTTCCCTTTTCCTCCCTCCCGCCCGCCTGTACTCAAGACAGGTTTTTTACTTCTCTCACTCATTGACATTGTTATGATAGCTGTCAGTGTAGTTATTTCTCTAACTGCACTCATCATTCTTTGTGGTGAGCTTCATATAAGCCAGTCTTTGCAGCCTCATCTCTATTGTCTCTGGGCATTATTACAATAATGTCTTTTATTTTTCTTAAAACCCGTAGATGAGTGATGGAGGCTGGAGAGATAGCTGCTTTGCATATAGCAGATCCAGGCCAGGTGGTGGTTTGAATCCAAGCATCCCATATGGTCCCCCATGCCTGCCAGGAGTGATTTCTGAGAGCAGAGCCAGGAGTAAGCCCTGAGCACTGCTGGGTGTGTTCCAAAACCCAACTAACCAATCAAACAAAGAAAAAACCCATAGATGAGTGAAATTATTGTGTCTATTTTTCTCCCTCTGATTTATTTCACTCTGCATAATAGTTTCCATCTCCATCAATGTATAGAAAAATTTCATGACCATCTCTCCTGACAGCTTCATAATATTCCATTGTGCATATTACCACAGTTTCTTTAGACATTCATCTGTTGAAGGGCATCTTGGTTGTTTCTAGAGACTGGCTGCAATGAATATAGCTGTGAGGAAGGGATATTTGAATTGTGTTTTTGTGTACCTAGGGTATATCCCTAGGAGTGGTATAGCTGGATCATATGTGAGTTCAATTTCCAGTTTTTTGAGGAATCTCCAAATTGTTTTCCATAGCAGTGAATGCGAGTTCCTTTCTCTCCACATCCCTGCCAGCACTGATTGTTCTTGTTCTTTGTGAGGTGTGCCAGTCTCTGTAGCATAAGATGGTTCCTTATTGTTATTTTGATTTGCATTTCCCTGATGATTAGTGATGTAGAGCAATTTTCCATGTGCCTTTTGGCCATTTGTATTTATTTGAAAAATTGTTCATTTCTTCTTCCCATTTTTTTGATGGGGTTAGATTCTTTCTTTTCTTCTTTCTTTCTTTCTTTCTTTCTTTCTTTCTTTCTTTTCTTTCTTTCTTTCTTTCTTTCTTTCTTTTTCTTTCTTTCTTTCTTTCTTTCTTTCTTTCTTCTTTCTTTCTTTCTTTCTCTCTCTCTCTCTCTCTTTCCTTCCTCCTCCTTCCTTCCTTCCTTCCTTCCTTCCTTCCTTCCTTCCTTCCTCTCCTCCTTCCTTCCTTCTTCCTTCTTTCTTTCCTTCTTTCTTTCTTTCTTTTCTTTCTTCTTCTTCTTTTCTTTCTTTCTTTCTTTCTTTCTTTCTTTCTTTCTTCTTTCTTTCTTCTTTCTTCTTTCTTTCTTTCTTTTTCTTTCTTTCTTTCTTTCTTTCTTTCTTTCTTTCTTTCTTTCTTTCTTTCTTTCTTTCTTTCTTTCTTTCTTTCTTTCTTTCTTTTCTTTCTTTTTTAGTTTTTGGGTCACACCTGGCAGTGCTCAAGGGTTACTCCTGGCTCCATGCTCAGAAATCGCTCCTGGCAGGCTCAGGGGACCATATAGGATGCTGGGATTCAAACTAATGACCTTCTGCATGAGAGGCAAATGCCTTAACTTCATGCTATCTCTCTGGCCCCAGATGTTTTTTTCTTGTTAAGTTTTGTCAATACCTAGAATATCTTTGATATTAGCCCCTTATCTGGTGGGTATTGGATAAATAGTTTCTCCCATTCTGTGGGTGGCTATTGTATCTTAGGCACTATTTCCTTTGAGGTGCAGAAGCTTCTCAGCTTCATATAGTCCCATCTGCTTATCTCTGCTTCCAATTGGTTGGATGGTGCTGTTTCCTCCTTGAAGATGCCTTTAGTCTCAATGTTATGGAGTGTTTTACCTACATATTGTTCTATATACCTTATAGTTTCGGGTCTGATATCAAATTCTTTAATTCATTTAGATTTGACCTTTGTGCACGCTATTAGATGGAAGTCTGAGTTTGCTTTTTTGCAAGTGGCTGACCAGTTGTGCCAACACCACTTGTTAAAGAAGTTTCCTTGCTCCATTTTGCATTTATTGCCCCTTCATCAAAAATTAATTGATAGTATGTCTGGGGAATATTCTCTGAATACGGCGCATATATTTTTCTTTTCTCTCTCTCTCCCCCTCTCTCTCCCTCCCTTTGGTCCCTCCCCCCTCTCTCATCCTTGTAGACACTGTAGTTTGCCCTGAAGGAGTGCAAATAATATTGTCACTGAAGGGGTATCCTGCATGTTGAATTTTGAAGAATTCATGAATGAACTGTACTGAATGTGCTGGCTGTGGATGGGGGTTGATATTCTATTAAATGCATGGTCAACCTGTGAGCTTACTCCTGTGTCCCAGGACACAATAAAGCTTGGACCATATTTTTTGGTGTGAGTTTTTCTCATTCTGTGTGACTGACCCCACTGTATGGAGATTAAAGGTACCAACCCACTGGGATCATTGTGGTAAACTGATACATTAAAGAGCAAATCTAGCTAGAGACAGCCTAGCCTTCTAAATGGACAAATGATTTTAAGCTTCTTCTACGTTGCTTAAGTACTTTAAAAATTACTTTGTTGGGGCTACAAAGATAGTACAGTGGGTAGGGTACTTCCTTTGCAAGCAGCCTACCCAGTTTTGATCCATGGCAGCCCATATGAGCTTGGTCAGGAGTGAGCTCTGAGCACCACTGGTGTGGCTCCAAAACAAAACAAAACAAACAAAAAAGTACTTTGTTATATAGTATTTTTAACAAATAAAATTATATGTATATACATGGAAATCTATGTATAGGCCCTAATATATTATGTATATCACATGGTGAATAGATTAGAAAATTAAGAAATGGAGGCAAGTTCTTAAAAATAAGCTTAAGAAATACGATATTCTGGGGCCGGAGAGATAGCATGGAGGTAAGGCGTTTACCTTTCATGCAGAAGGTCATCTGTTCGAATCCCGGCGTCCCATATGGTCCCCCGTGCCTGCCAGGAGCGATTTCTGAGCACAGAGCCAGGAAAAACCCCTGAGCACTGCTGGGTGTGACCCAAAAACCACAAAAAAAAAAAAAAAAAAAAAAGAAAGAAAAAAGAAAAAAGAAATACGATATTCTGTTCTTCCTTACTGGAATTTCAAAATTTTAGAATGAATAGAAAGGTCCATTGTTTTATTTTGTTTTAGGAAAAAAACAAACAGTTGCATTTATATATTAGGTCTGATTCTCTGATAATTGCTTTTGTTGTTGTTTTCAAATGGTAACATATAGAATAAAAATATCCGTGAATTGGTGAGACCTCCCCAGGCAACATATTTTTAACCTACTAGGCAGAAGGGTCTGATGAGGCAGGGAAGAGGCAGAGTAATAATACCAAGACAATGAGTTAAGAATTCATTGAAGTAGTCTGCTTTTTTCTTCATGGCCTCTCTCTCTCTGAGGGCCCGGGGTTCAGGTTTCTGTTTGGGCACCATTATATAAAATTAAATTCTTGGGTTCTAAAACCAAAACATTGGAGAGACCTCTTGCGTTTCCAGACCTCCATGAAGCTGCTGCTTCTTAGGAGCAAAGCACAAATGTGTGAGAACTCCTGAAGATCTGTTTCTCCCTTCATGTGTGTGCATGTGGATTATTTCCCAGACTGCCATTTGCTTCCAGACCCGCATCACTCCAGTGTTTTGGTTTTAGAACCCTAGGATAATTTAATTCTATAGTAACAAAAATGAAAAAAATCTATCGACTCGGGTACTATTGCTAATGTTCCATTTAAAATAAGTTTTGCTAATAAGAATATGACTAGATTTTTGTCACATTCTGATTTTAAATTTAAAAATATTAAAATTTTAAAATTAAAACAATGTTTTAGGTCACAGCCAGCCGTGCTTAAATCTGCCCAGGAGTGAACCAAGACAGTCCTTAGGGAACCATATGTGGTATCAAGGATTTGAACCAGGGTCCGTGACAGGCAAAGAAAGTGGCTTTACTCCTGTTAATCCCTCTACTAGTTCTCTGGCCCCTAAAGGGTATAACAATATGAACAGTAGATTCCCTAAATGGTTTATTGTGTACATGTGCATTAAATAAATAAACCTTTATTAAAAACACATGGCATTATCAGGAATGATATAGCAATAAACCCTTTCAAATAACTGTTGTTTTTTTATTTTTATTTTTTGGAAACAAATAGATGAATAAATACAGACTGGCTGGGCTGACGTTGTTAACTTTGAAAGGGGGAGCAGTATCAAATTGTGGATCTAATTCCATCACTGTTGGTCACAGTCCCAGGTATCAATTTGGTCATGACAATAGAGTCTCTGCTGCCCAGGGCCTTGTTCCCATTATACTCCTAGTCTACTCCTGCCACCTGGTGCTTTCTGGAATCTACTACAGTGATGGAGGGAAAGAGAAAGGGGGGGCTGAAACATTTTAAACAGGAAACATTTCAGGTTTTCAGGTAGTGTGAAGAGAGGAAGAGATAGAGGATGCCTGTATATGGAGAAGATGTCTATAGACAGAGAGGATATCTATAGAGAGTGGGCGAGAACAAAGAGCAGAGCTGGAGGCCTTGATTACTTCACTATTACAATTGCAGTAGGTCACTAGGCCCTGCAAGCTGGTAAAGGAGGAGCATCCAGGTGGCTTTGAGTGTGGAAAGTGATAAACTTTGTAAAGCCTACAAACATGTGAGGCCTCCTCTCCTGCCTGTCTCCCCTCGTCCCTCCTGCAGAAAAGCCTCAGTCATCACTGTAGGTGCCTTTTTAATTGTCTTTAAATAAAATAACCTTGTGTTTGCATGAACTGGTTTCTCTCTCTCTCTCTCTCTCTCTCTCTTTCTCTCTCTCTCTGTCTCTCTGTCTGTCTCTCTCTCTCTGTCTCTCTCTGTCTCTCTCTCTCTCTGTCTCTCTCTCTCTTGCTCTTGCTCTCTTTTGCTTGCTCTGCACATTATCATTCCAGACAACATTCCATCATTCCATTTCTTTGGTGCCTTAAACTATTTCTCTGGTCTGCTGCCCTGAAGTTATGCTGAGTTCAAGAAAGAAGAGGCTTCTTTTTTTTTTTAACCTGGGACTTTGGCTCAGCCGCTGGACTGTGAACATGTCTGATTTGATAAGTTGTCTGGAGAACTTCCAGCTCTTTCCTTTCCAGAATGATTTTTAAATCCATTAAGTTTCAAAGTACTCATTTGGTACTGTGGATGGTGAGGACCAGCTTGTTGTCTGGGCTCAAACCATCTATATTTCTAGGATGACCACATGAGTCTTGCAAAAAAATATTGTCAGTGCCACGCTGAAGACAATGGCTTTTCCTTGAACAGTTATGCCTCTGCTTCTCATGATGGGGTTTGGGTGGTAAAGAAATCACTTCTGTTTATTAGGCACAACTCTGGGGCTGACCTGATTTAAATCTTTTATTTCTAAATTCACAAATGTCCCCTCAGGATCAAGTGAGAGATAGAGATTATCTTCCTGAGACCAGACATGACCCAGCTTCCCCAAGCTCATGAAACTTGAGCACAGCCGAGCTAGACAGTGAGAAGCATATCTCTGAGCACACCTGCACTGGGAGAAGCAGGTGGCTGCACAGTGACTCTGGGTCACGGTGCAGTTTGTGGGGAAGCAGTTGGAGTGAGATACAGACCCAAGCAGTGCCAGAACCTGCAGTAAGATGCCTGGCAGGGTCAGGTCCAGCACCAATGTCTGCCAAACCCACTCCTTGCTTCCTGTTGGTCTGGTGGCCAATCAGCTTAAAGTGGTCTGGTTGGCACAATATGCCACTTCTCTGGTTCCTCCCCTTCTTTTAGTGCAATAATTATTCCTTAATGAATCTTCCAGCCTCTCCTTTTTTTTTTTTTTTGTCTTCCTTTTTGGTTTTTGGGCCACATTTGGTGGTGCTCAGGCATTCCTCTTGGCTCAGTGCTCAGGAATCCTTTCTGGTGGTGCTTGGGGAACCATATTTGGTGCCAGGAATCAAAATCAGATTGGCCCAGTTTGGCCCAGAATTGGCCATGTGCGAGGCCAGCACCCTACCCACTGTAATATCTGTCATTCATCTCCCGAGCTAGATTTTTTTGTTTGTTTTGGGGCCACACCCATTGGTGCTCAGGGTTTACTCCTGTTCCGCACTGAGGAATCCCTCCTGGTCAGGTGCTCAGAGGACCATATGAGATACAAGGAATTTAACCTGAGTAGGCCGCATTCAAAGCAAACACCCTCCCCACTGTGCTATCTCTTCAGAACCATCCAGTTTCTCTTCTTGCTCTAGTCCTTCCTCCAGGAACGAATTAACCTCTGAAGAACAAACCAGAGCTTGATCCTCCTGTGCCTGAATTCCTTTAAAGGCTCCTCATTGCTATAGGTACCAAGCCCACCTTCTTGAATGTAGCCAGTCAGCAATCCTAGCCCACTTTCCCCTCTGCCCACACCACACCAGTGTCAGCAATGTGGGCTCTGTCTGTCCCGCTGCCCTCCTCATCTGAACCTCATCTTTTTTCCTTTAGCCCAAGACTAGTTTCTCTGTCCTGCACTGCTCTTGGTCTTTCTAGGTCCTCATTTTCTTTATGGTTCCTGATTAAAAGTCCCCTTTGCCCTCTAGGCAGCCTTTCTGAAGCCCTTCCCCAGCTCCACAGCCCCTGTGGTCCTGCTACACTGTGCCACAATATCATGTAGAAAGTGTGCACTTATCTCTCTGCATGTTTCCCTCGCTCATGTGTTGAGCAGGATAGACTAGCACTTTTTCCCTTTCTTGCCTGAATAATAGCCCACTGTGTGCACTGACCACATGAGGTTCAACAACACTCAGTTAGTTGCAAGGCATGTGTGTTGATTCTGAATGAATGCTTCTCTGAACACTGTGTGCATGTGTGTGTGTGTGTGTGTGTGTGTGTGTGTGTGTGTGTGTGTGTGAGCTTTCTTTTGGATCCATGCCTTGGGGATAAACCGTTTTCTATGTGGACTCTTTTTCCATAGCCATAGTGCTCCTAGAGATGCTCCTACAAACAGTGTAGATTGATCATTCTGCATCCTTGGCAGCCTGAGTTCGGATATGAATTTTGTTTGTTTGCTAACAGTGGCTGCTCTGGTACCTGCTTTGTGGCTGCCTCCTTTCCCTCAGAACTTACATTGGTAAGGACCTTGGATTTTTTTTTTATTTTGTTTTACTTTATTTAAAGTACATGCATCACATAATTGACATAATTAACCATAATGCATTTGTTTCCAGATAACTCAGAGTAAATTTATTATAAAAAAGAATAGGAAGAAAAAATAAAAATGAAAAAGAAAGAGAAGAAAGAAAATTAGAAGAAGAAAAGAAAGTACAGTGGCAAGGTAATTTGTGAAAGTGATTATTGTGAAAATTATATTGTCAATAAAGTCATTAATATATAGCAAATGATTTAGTAAGGTCTCATTAGCTATCCATTCTGTTAAATTGGTGTCTTTCTATAGGAATGACAGCATCAAACCAATGAAGTTGTCTAGGAATTTAAAGCACGATTACTAATATTGTGACTTTTAGGGGTATGTATTCAGATGCTAGGCCTCTTGGAAGAAGGAAGTTATGGAAAGGGTACCCGCACTCACTCCAAAAAGTCCTGGTGATATTAGCCCCAGAACTGGCATACCTGAAGTTTAGTCAGATTGATGTCTCCAAAGAGAATCATAGAGAGGTGATAAGACAGGGCCATCGGGAAAATAGAGATTCTGGGTGATGGAGGCAGCAGGTATGGCTTCAACAGGGTTGAGGCTTAGCCAACTCTCTCCTCCTAAGAGGCCAGCTTTCAGCTGTGTGACCAGTGTACTCATGATTTTTCACAGCTTGGTTTAAACCTTGTTGGAAAAAAGAGTGAATCTCAGTGCAAACATGGTGACTATGTTTGTGGGTGTGTTGTTGGTGTTGTTCTGTTTTAATCAGCACTCTCCACAACCTCACACACAAATAAGGGCCAAATAGATCCACAGGCCTCCATCTGTCCAAGTTGCTTTTCTTCTCTCAATCTAGGAAATTCAGGGACTTGGATAGGATCAGATAATTTGGCTGCCAATCTTCACACAGATCAACTCAGTGTTGGGGACTTTAATGAGGACACTAAGTGGATGTAGCCAACTGTCCCACACAACCACATCCTGTGTAAATGAGCTCAGAACAAGGGTGAGCCCCTGTGACTGCTGGCATTTTCCACACACATGTGAGCATTGCCTAATGTGAAAGCCATTCATGGTAGGGGGAAAGCAGAGGAGAAAGGCGTAAAACAAAAGCTCTTTTGCAGGGGAGGGGCAGTCAGCCATCCCAAGGACACATTGGAGAAAAACAGAGATGGGATGAAGTCAGGTGGCAGGACTCTGAGACACTCTGTTTAACCAAATGACAGTTGGGTTGGCGCCTACTGTTTATCCTTTTGTTGCTGGCTCCTTTGATCTGTCTTGGGGTGCCAAAACCCTGCAATGCTAAATGTGAGTTGGAAGCAATGTGGGATATTTCATCCCTGATTTCATGGGAACAACAGTTCAAAAGGGGAAGGGGCCATGGTTGTTGTAGGCCAGACTCTGAGCCCACCTCTTGGCTTTCTCAGTAGCTCACCAGGTCAGATTTGACTCATTCCTGCCATCTTTCTTTTCCTTTTTCTTTTTTTTTTTTTTTAAAGGATACACCTGGTAATGCTCAGACTTACTCTTGGCTCTGTCCTCAAGAATCACTCCTGGAGGGCTCTGGCGTGGGGTCTGGGACCATATGGAATGAAGGGATCAAACCTAGGTTGGCCACATTCAAGGCAAAAGCCCTCCCCACTGGCCTCTTGCTGTGGCCCATCTTTATTTCTTTCTTTCCTTCTTTCCCTGCGGTGAAACTTGGCACTGGTGTAACCTTAGTAGGTCACACCAAAATGTAATCTGTGAACCTTAGAGCTAGTTTACAGCTATGTTTTTTCCTTGGTCACGGAGGAATTCTTAAATGATAGTCCTCAATACATTCATTTTATAAACTTTTTCTCTATTGCTCTACTGTTTGTGCATGTGATATTTTGAGAGGGTAGGGTAGGGAGTAGAAAACTTTGAAAAAAGGCCTGGGAAAATTAGTACAAACTTTGTATAATGCATGTTGATATGAAGGCTATGAAAATACAAAAGGCTGAACATAATCACAGAGGAATCTTTGTCTAAATATGGCTCACTTGAGCTCTGGGTGGTATTTTAGCACTACATAGGAAAATTCCAGAAAATCTTTTCCTCTGTAAATGTTTTCTCTACCTCTGCTGATAAGTAAAGTATGATCATGTTAACAGGAGACATGGGGTGTTTTAAAAGTACAGCAATGGTGTTGAAGGATGCCCATGTATGTAAGTACTATTTTTTGCAGATTTCTTTACTGTTTTCTGGTTTATAATTTTTTTGGTCACACCCATTTGATGCTCAGGGGTTACTCCTGGCTAAGCGCTCAGAAATTGCCCCTGGCTTGGGGGGACTATATGGGATGCCAGGGGATTGAACCACGGTCCTTCCTTGGCTAGCGCTTGCAAGGCAGACACCTTACCTCTAACGCCACCTCACTGGCCCCAATTTTCTGGTTTATAATTTTTATTTTATTTTATTTTATTTTTTTTTTGTTTTGGGGCCACACCAGATGGTGTTCAGGAATTACTCCTGACTCTGTGCTCATAAATTACTCCTGGCAGATTCAGAAGACTGGGTGGTGGTGGGAGAGATGCCAATGATAGAACCCAGGTTGGTTGCATGCAAGGCAAAAGCCCTACCCACTGTGCTATCACAGTGGCCCTGGTTTAAAATTTTTAAAGGAGAAAAACTAAAGGTTACTTACTTGCAGACCTGCTGTTGATATAAGATACCTGCAATTCCCTGATTTTTAATTTTGCCAAGTCTTCAGTCAAAGGTGTTTTGCATAACTATTTAAGGTACTAATCTCAGACCAGAGTGATAGCACAATGGGTAGGGTGTCATGAGGATGACCCAGGGTCTATCCCTGACATTCTATAAAGTTCTCTGAGCCTGCCAGGAATGATTCCTGAGTGCAGAGCCAGGAGTAACCCCTGATGACTGTTGATTTCACCCCAATACAAAAAAAAAATACCAATGTCTGTATCCCTTTCTCTTATTTCTAAAAATATATATATTTTTTACTTAACTGGGGATGAAAAGTTAGTATGGCAGGGAGGGCATTTACCAGACAAGCAGCTAATCCAGGTTTGATCTCTAGCACCCCATATGGTCTCCTGAGCACTGCCAGGAATGATACTTGAGCACAGAGCCAGAAGTGTGTCTCCAAACATATAGTATATATATTCACTTAAAGAGGCCATTTTGCATCCCAAGTAGTAAAGGACATACCTTGTTGTGTGAAGCTTTGAGTCACCCAAATGTCCCCATCTCTATAGGCCCAGCTGACCCCGTGTGCTGCTTCCTATGCCTGGAAGGCCCTTGTGCACCACAGGGATGACCCCTATGAAAATTATCTCACCATTAAGATCAATTTTAATCCTCAGGGTGTGGCTCCATCTTCAGGCATTTGTCCAGCAAGCACCAGGCCATGAGGTCTAACCCCCGAACAACACAAGTACCAAAGCCACCTGGATTGCTATATTATGAGTTCTCCATGAGAAAGAGCCTAGAAGGGTGAAAAGGAGCTCAGTAGTTTAGGAAGCACATGGGTGGGGGGCTGTGTATGGACTCGGTCCAAATCTCAGCATCATTAAACCAAACCTCAAAAGCCACCTGTGAACTTTATTTCCAATGCCACATAACACAGTTACAGTCCAGATCCAGGGAGGGAAGATACACTATTATTCTATAATAGTATGAGTCATAGATAAGTGATACCAGTCTGCCCTGTCAAAAGTTGCTAGGATCAAACCTCAGTTCAAACCTGAACTGGCCAGGAGGAGGACACTCTGCTTCAAATGAGTTCAAAGCATCATGTCAAGTGAGCTTTTTGTGATGTGATAATAGGACCAAGTTCATTCAATGTAGACACCCAATGTAGACCCCCTATATAGACCCCTAGTATATCCGGTCCAGAGAAGCCCATGATTTGGACCCCACTCATTGCATACATCACAGATTTTGGATTTGGGTCCTTGGGGCTGAACCCCTGTATCATTCTAACATGAAGATAAAACAGAGTCCTGCACATGTGGCCCTGGTGGGATAGTTTACTCTGTTTCTGGGAGAAGTTGCTTTTGCTCATAGGCTCAGTACAACCAAGAATCTCCAGAATCCAAGAACCTCTCATGGCTCAACAGAGGAGATGGAGCTGGTGTGACTCCAGCTAGGCCGTGCAGGTCCCTCTACTGTGACGTCCATTTGATTGCACCTCCTCCCCAAGTTTGTTTCTTCTAGGGAGAATGGAAGGAAAAGCTCTCAAACATCCTGTTCCAGGATGTACAAATGGAGCTGAGGGCTGAAGCCTGAGGAACTAGAAGCTAGAGGAAATCTTGCATGATCAGCGACAGCACTGCCCTCTTGTGGCGCGGGACTCAGGCGAAGAACAGCAGGTGCAGAATCCTACCCAAACTTGCTCTAGGAAGGGATTCCGTTCAGGGAGAGCAAAGGCCAAGGTAGCTCGGCTCAGTGACTCCCCATCGCCATGGATAGAAATTCTGAGATCCATCGGCTCAAGGAAACACTCCTGCCTCAGGCTTCCAGTGTCCATGATTTGCTTTCAATCAAACCAAGTTTGAATCCATGACCCACTTTCTTTCTTCCACATCTCATTTCCAGGAAAGTCCCTGCTGAGTAGACCAGATTCCTTGGCTAGCCTTTGGTCCCCCCTCCTTTTTTATTTTTTTCCAGTGTCCTCTAGTGTCCTCCTGCCTGTCATCTTCCCAAAGACTCTTGCTCAATCGTGTCTTTTTTCTCCTGCTCCTGCTCACAAAAGAACTCACAGGCCTGATTCCTCAGGTGACTGTGGCAAGAATGTTGAGGAGTAATCCTAGCCCTTGGGGAATGCCAGGAATGCTAAGAATTCTAAACCCACAGGAGGAAAAGTTGGGGGGGTGGGGGTTGAGGGAAGAGGAGAGAGACCTTTGAAAACATCCTGCCCTGGTTCCCTAAGTGGGTGGAACTGAGCCTGCATATGTGTAGACAGACAGGAGACCCAAGTCTGCAGATCTTGAGACCTGAAATGATCATTCAAAGGCATTGAATACACCAAGTGAGCACCTCTGCAGCTATGAGTCTTTTCCGTGTGGCAGGCTTATTCGGTCTTTCTTTCTTTCTTTCTTTCTTTCTTTCTTTCTTTCTTTCTTTCTTTCTTTCTTTCTTTCTTTCTTTCTTTCTTTCTTTCTTTCTTTCTTTCTTTCTTTCTTTCTTCTTTCTTCTTTCTTTCTTTCTTTCTTTCTTTCTTTCTTCTTTCTCTTTCTTTCTTTCTTTCTTTCTTTCTTTCTTTCTTCTTTCTTTCTTTCTTTCTTTCTTTCTTCTTTCTTTCTTTCTTTCTTTCTTTCTTTCTTTCTTTCTTTCTTTCTTTCTTTCTTTCTTTCTCTTTCTTTCTTTCTTTCTTTTTCTTCTTTCCTTTCCTTTCCTTTCTTTTCTTTTCTTTTCTTTTCTTTTTTTTTGGTTTTTGGGCCACACCCGGTGGTGCTCAGGGGTTACTCCTGGCTGTCTGCTCAGAAATAGCTCCTGGCAGGCAGGGAGGACCATATGGGACACTGGGATTCGAACCAACCACCTTTGGTCCTGGATCGACTGCTTGTAAGGGAAACACAGCTGTGCTATCTCTCCGGGCCCTTTTTCGGTGTTTCTGAGTTTAAAGTCTAGAAGCACTTGGGATGGGGGGCGTTAATTTCATTATAGGAAAGAATGGGCAGTTTGACTCAGAATTAGCCCCAGACCCTCATTTTGGCCAAACCAACTCAATTGGTGTGGTTGTCTTTGCTGGTTCTGCACTTAACTTATGCCCTTAGGAAGGTAACTTGCAAGCCCAGCTGCCTCTGTGATGATGTGAATTATATCATTTAATTTTTATTAAAAAATCATTTATTTCTGCTCCTTTCAAGGATTTTATTGTTCAGAAAAGTTTCACATTCATCTCAGTAACATGCTGTCCACATACTGTTGAAAGGCAAAGCACCATGGTCAAAACTGATCAGCAACCCTACTTTCTCTACTTCTCACTTGCTCTCACTTTTCACTTGCTAGGACCCATTTTCCTCAAACAGAAATGTCATCTCTCAAGGAAAGTTAAAACATAAAGGAGGTTGTCCAAAAAAACACATCACTTCATTTTATAGTATTTCATTTAATAGTACTATTGCATCAAATAAAGTGTAATTTTTCTTTAAAGATGGAAAAATGAAGAAAATACATTTTGAGAATTTTTTTTTTTTTTTGGTTTTTGGGTCACACCCGGCAGTGCTCAGGGTTACTCCTGGCTCTATGCTCAGAAATTGCTCCTGGCAGGCTCGGGGGACCATATGGGATGCTGGCATTCGAACCACTGTCCTTGTGCATGCAAGGCAAACGCCTTACCTCCATGCTATCTCCCCGGCCCCAAGAAAATAAATTTGAATTGGTGGGTTTGTGACTCCAGGCCAACCCATCCCAGAGTGCTGTGATAAGCTTGTCCCGCTAACATTTGTCCAAGCTGGTCCCTGGAGTAACTGGAGGCCCCTGTTTTGAATTATTTATGGACACATTATCTGAGCCATATCGGGCACCTGATGAAGATTTACTGTTACCCTCAGAACACCTCCCTACTCTCCTCTGTTTCTAGAAACACATATATAGCTTAGCAGAGGCAGCCCTGGCCCCCATTTGAAGCTCCTAAAGTGTGGGGCTGGAGCAATGGCACATTGGTAGGGCATTTGCCTTGCATGTGGCTGACTCAGGACAGACCTTGGTTCGGTCCCCTGGCGTCCCATATGGTCCCCCAAGCCATGAGTGATAGGCTACTGTAAGGAAAATGCCCTTCTTGAGATAGAGCAAGACAAAATGGGTTGCTTTAGGAGTGATTGGTGAGTAATAAAGAACCTGAGAGGGTTAGTTCTGCCCCATCCCTCACAATTGCTTAATCATTTTCTCTTCATTAAATGCCACCTTTCATTCCAGGACAAATAATGTATCTTTTTGTTTTGCTTGTTTTTGTTTTGGGGCCATTCCTGGTGGTGCTCAAGAATCACTCCCGACAGTGTTTGTGGGACCATATGGGGTGCCAGGAATCGAATCCATGTCAGTCATGAGCAAGGTAAACATCCTCTCTGGCTCTGACCCACAAAACGATTTCTTTGAGGTTTTGCTCTTGAGCTCTTTTTTTTTTTTTTTTTTTTGGTTTCTTTGTTTTGTTTTTAATACTGTTGCTCACTGCATAAGGCTGAGCAAGGCTGGCCTGGCAAAGAGCAGATAGGCCACACTCAGCACACACAGGAGCTGGTTTCCCTTAAGGGCTTTAGCAACTGTCTAGGAAAGCAATGTTTGCTTCCCTGGAAGTCCCTTCAGGTCTCTCTAAAAGCTGCTCTTTTTATCTTTCTATGTCTCCTTTTTCACCTACTAATTAGGGCCTGGTACTCAAGGATCATTGGGTAAGAGATTGGGCCTCAAGTTTGGAAGGAGAAAGAAGCACCACTTGGATGGAATCTTATGTCCATTCTTTAATTAAAAATTGTTGTGGGGCTGGAGTGATAGTATAGTAGGTAGGGTGTTTGGCTTGATATGACTGACCTGGGTTCAATCCAATATGGCATCCGATATGGTCCCCCAAGCCTGCCAGGAGTAATTTCTGAGTGCAAAGCACAAGTAATTCTTGAATACCACTGTCAGGTGTGGCTCCAAAACTAAGAAAATAAATAAAAGTTTTGTTTGGTATTTGATTGTCCTTTGATAGTGCTTGGAGGTGACTCTTCTCTCTGGGGTCATGTGGTGCCTGAGATCAGACCTAGGGCTCTACAGTGCACAACGTGCACAATAGGCCTTCAGTTTATTTTGTTCTTTGGTTTGGTTTGGTTTTGAGAACAGACCTGGCTGTGCTCAGGAATCACTCATGACAGGGCTCAAGGTCCATATGGAATGGTGGGGACTGAACTTGGGTCAGTTGTGTATAAGGCAAGTGCCCTCCCCACTGTGCTGTTGCCCTGGCCCTGTAATCTATTTTTTATTTGATATTTGTGTATGGAATTAGAAAGTGTTCTGAGTTTATTCCACATGACTGATGCATTGTCTCAGCACCATTTGTTGAAGAGGCTTTCCTTATTCCACTTCATACTCTTTCCTCACTTGTCCAATATTAGCTGTCCATAGGCCCAGGGATTTATCTCTGGAGTCTCAGTCTATTCCATTGGTCTGAGAGCCTGTCTTTATTTAAGTACCACACTGTTTTGATGAGATTCATTAGTCTATATGGTCTTAAAGAGTGTCTGATGTATATATATTTTAAAATGTTGTGACTATTTTTTTTTTTTACAAGGATTGCATTGACTCTATAATGCTTTGGGCAAGATTATTATTTGACAATACTAATCTTAACAATTCATGAACAGGGATGTTTTCATTTCCTTGTGTCTCTGTTTTGTTTTTGTTTTTTGGGCCACACCTGGTGTCATTCAGAGGTTACTCCTAGCTCAGGGGTCTGCAACTTTTAAGGCATAAAGAGCCACTTAGGCTCTTTTCTGAAGGAAAAAAACACTCTGGGAGTTGCAAAACCATTGTGACATTTAAAACAAATATAGCACTGCATACATCGTTTCTTATCTTAATGCTAAATACAGGATCATGTGTTAGCTGTCGCTCTGAAAAAAAAAACATTTTCACTTAACAATGTAAAATATATTTGTGCAAATTAGTAGCTGATTAAAATGTTTAATTTACCTTTTTTGTTTTGTTTTGTTTTTTTGGGCCACACCCATTTGATGCTCAGGGGTTACTCCTGGCTAAACCCTCAGAAATTGTCCCTGGCTTGGGGGACCATATGGGATGCCAGGGGATTGAATCGCGGTCTTCCTTGGCTAGCGCTTACCTCTAGCACCACCTCTCCAGCCCATAATTTACCTATTTAATGAGATTTTTGCTCCTGAACCCCAGTGCGCAGTGTCTGTACATCAGGGCTGTAAGGCGTTACCTTCATTTTCAAAAAGGCTTGTAAGCCCCACTCCCAGTAACAGTCACACCCTCTTTTTCTCTTACTCCAGTTCTCTCTGTCCTCTCTGACTTCTTTTCCCTTCTCCCTTTTTTTCTCTTTATTGCTTTTTTGTATTTGCTTTTTTCCAGTGTCCCCTCTGTCAGCATTTCTCTTTTCCCTCACAGCAGTCTTCTCCCCAGTGCAGAGGTGCATGCTTAGCATGCCCTTGTGACACCACATGCTGTGATGTGAGGGAGGAGGCTGGGCCAGGACAGGGATGCTATGGTTGCCTAGCCCCACCAAATTGACAGCAACCTGCCACTGAGAATTGGGAGGCAGTAGAGGTAAGTGTTACCGCTCCCTGCCCCCTTGCGATCAGCCTGGCTGGCAGAGCAGAATTTAGTTCTGGAGCCACAGGTTGCCGACACCTGTGGACCTAGCTCTTCTCTCAGAAATCACCCCTGGCAGGCTTGGGGCACCATGGGATGTCAAATATCAAACTGGGCTGGCTGTATGCAAGGCAAATGGAAGGAATTAGAGGAGATCATACTGAGTGAAGTCAGTTTGAAGGAAAAGGACAGATATAAAGTGATCTCTCTCATATGAAGAACATTTCAGAGTAGGACATGACAACGGGCAAAGAAGAAGAGGTAGGTGAACACTTTGTTCTTTTCTCCCTTGCCTTGGGTTAGATGAATATGTTTATTTGGAGGGAGGAATTCATGAATCCCTGGTATTGCAGGGGTAAAGCTGTTCTCCAAACAGATTAATTGGTAAGATCAGCAATACTTTTATCTTCTCCCTGATGGTCTTTTCTCTCCAAAGAAAGAAGAGAGGAGGGTAGGGGATCATGAGTAAGTGGCAGGGTACATGACTTGATTATTCCAGTTATGTGGTCCCGAGTACTAATAGGCGTAGCACCCATAACAAAGCAAATATAGTAAGTAAAAATCATAAACTTGTGAAAGGGGCCTTATCTCTGGTCAACCTGAAATGGAAATGGGGCTATATTCTTGCTGCAAATTGCACAATTTTGTTCTTTTCTTGAGCTGTATAGTATTTCATTGTGAATATGTACCACAACTTCTTGATCCCTCTATCAGAGTCCTCTTTAGAGACAGCCCTGCTTCATGAAGTTGAGATGGAGACATGCTGAGTCCAAGGCATGCAGGTGATGAGGACTCTGAGGCCTGAGCTGAACAGGGCCAAGGTTTCTGGGAGTCAGAGGGATTTGAAAGCTTCATTGATTTTTTTTTCAAGTTGGTTAGAACTTTGGGAGTGACAAAGTGCTCCTCCTTTTCCCTGAAAACTCTCCCCTGGGGTTGAAGCTGTGGCTGATTCTCCCATAATAAGGAAATGCCATAAACTTGAGTAGATGTGGGAAAGCAAAACCTTTGAACCAATGTCCTAGAATATTCCCAAGGATTCTGTTGTCCCAAGAATAACTTGATCTTTGTGAAGGGGTGAGTCAAGGAGTTGGAAGTGAGTGTGAAGCAGAAGGCAGTCTCTGCCACTTACTTCTGCCTTTTGTAATTTGGGAGATTCTTAATTTCTGTGATTAATTCTATAATTCAAGAGGAACTGGCCTCCTCAGGAAAGGGTTTACAAAGAAATTCTATACAGTACTGCCAAGCTAGTGGCTCACTTCATGAAGTTACATACAGTTTTCTATATAATCTTCCTTTCTTCCTTCCTTCCTTCCTTCCTTCCTTCCTTCCTTCCTTCCTTCCTTCCTTCCTTCCTTCCTTCCTTCCTTCCTTCCTTCCTGCCTTCCTTCCTTCCTGCCTTCCTTCCTCTCTCTTCTTCCCACTCTTTCCTTCCTTCCATAATTCTTTCCCTTTCTTTTCTTTTCTCTTTTCTTTTCTTTTTTCTTTCTCTATCTTTAGGGTGTGCTCTATCTTCAGGGTTTACTCTTGTCTGCTCAGAAATCACTCCCAGAGTGGCTCAGGGGACTGCATCTAGTACTGCATCCAAGGCAATCTAATCCAAGAAAGTATCCTATCTTCTGTCTTATTTCTGTCTTTCCTTCTGTATTTAGATTTGGATGCCAATATTATAAATCACTTCAAGTTGGGCAGTGTTTTACTTTTTATAATATCTCCCCCATCAGTAATACTTTTCAGTACATATTCATGTTCTAACACTGAGCAATGGTATTTGCAAGCAGAGTCTATAAGTTCTAAGGTTAGAATCTTTGGCAGAGGACAAAGGTCTCACCTTTTCATGAGCAGAGCCCATTCTGCTAATAAAATAAACACCTTCAGTTTACCTGACCTGGATTGGTCCAGGCATGTCCTTTCATCTGGACTGGCAACAGATCTCACCCATTCTAGAAAAACCCAGCCCAGTCACTGGTTCCTCTATGAAGCTCTCCTGTATCTCTACTCACTGTAACTTTGACTTATTTTTTAAATTATTTCACAAGTGAAAATAAATCATGCAAGTTTGAGGACACATTGAAGGAGGATTCTATTTTGGAAGTTTGTAACTGGATTGCTTCAGCCACCACATAGACAAAGCAGACAACTGCTGAGTGCAACAATTTCATGGTTTTAGGAAAGTCCCCTGGAATCTCCCTCTACTTGAACTGATCTTGAAAGCACAGTGATATTCCGAAATGAAATTCCGAAATGAAATTTGTTGCCTTAGTCCTGGAGAAAGGTCATCCTTGAAACTTCTAGGAGAGGTTTATTTTAGCACTGAGGAATTCAGATCTCTTCTTCCAAGGCTGTTTTGATAAGGCAGGAACATGAGAGCTGGAAAGGAACAGAAGTTAAGGGGCAGGGTAGAGGTGACAGGCTTATCTTGGCTCCCCAAGATAAATTGCCTGCTCTCTAATTTCATGCATGATCCAAGTCTTTTAATGAGTGAGTCCAGTGAGAAAAAGCACCATCTAGAGTACAAATGCAACTCACTGAATCCAGAGGAGGGAAACTGTTTACCAGTTTTACCTGTCCATTAATTATGTTGAAATTGGGTTACAAATGACTTTAAAAATCCCTTTCTGGGAGGAATTGTTACAACTCAGGGACTCTGTACCTCAGTGCTCCAGGGTGATGCTTGGCTTTCCTGGGTGGCTCTTTTGGAGACAGAGAATTGAATGGAGGTTGGTTACATGTAAGTCAAGTATGTTTAGTCCTGTTTTCTCTTTCTAGTCCCCACTTAAAAATCTTAAATGATAAAGTGTTGGACATTGAGTAGCTCCCATTTTGGGTTTTGTATGTTACTGGAAATCAGGCTACACTGTGATGTGTTGGAGATCCTGCCAAGTACAATATATTAAATCCTAATTAGTGGTCAAAGTTTTTTCTTTTTCCTGATTTTTCTGGGAGAGATCGCTAGCTCATTTCTAGACCTGATGTCCTGGAATTGAGGCCATGAATTGGGACTTATTTCCAAGTTGTTTTTAATTATTATAAGCATCCTGGAGAATCTTTGCTCTAGACAAGGCTCCAAGCAATACTAGCTAGTGAGAAACATTGTATGCCTTTAAGGAAAGGAAGTACTTTCTGCTAGTTTCCATGATTGCATCCAGATAAAGGAAATAATTTGCACTGACCAGCTCCACACTGGGTCCGACCACAGTGAACTCTGCGCTCTGTTGATACATGTCCCAATGTACTCCAGAGAAGGAGCACTTGAAAAGAAATAGCTCAACAGTTGCAAACCTGCTATGGAAGTACCAGAAGAAGAGAGAGAGGAGAAAGAAGAAAGGAGAAATCATTATTTATTGGCTCTGATTTATACTTTGGGTTTGTCTCTCCTCCCAATTTACCACGTTTTTCTCAGTGGTCCCTGAAATAATGTACCTGTGATTATTGCTTATCCCCCTGCTTTTCCACAGAGTGGAGCTGTAACTGCACTCAAATGAAGCAAAAAGATTCCCTAGATCAAAGATTGAAGCTGAAATGGTGAGAGTGACCAGCAGTTTCTGTTTGTCAGTGAGAATGGTAATGGGAAATAACTCACTAGAGCTAGCTAGTGTTGAAATCTGAGGCTGAGGAGTCCGACATTTCCATCTGAACCCAGGGTGCAGGAAGATGAATGGCCTCATGTTCTATTCATGACCAGTCCTTTCTGTCCCCAGAAAAAGGCATCTTTCTCACCAGGATTTAAAATATGCTTTCAAAGGGAGCATTTGATTTTCCAACCCCAATATCTTCCAGATGTCCCAGGTTCTGACAGAGTGTGATCACCTAACATATAAAGATGAGGGCCCTTCTGTGAACAGGAAGAAGTCAGCAAACTGGCAAATTTCCACTGTGCATTATTAGTGACAGGAGTCAAATTGGAGTGAGAGAAAGAAAAACAAAAAGAGTGAGAGAGGAGACAGTGAGAGAGTGTGTGTGTATGAGAGAGAGAGAGAGAGAGAGAGAGAGAGAGAGAGAGAGAGAGAGAGAGAGAGAGAGAGAGAGAGAGAACTAAACAGATTTAAGAGGTTTTCAGTTTAGGAGGAGACAGGTTACTGGAGAATAATCATGACAAATGAATTAGGGGTGTGTGTATGAGTGACCCAAATACACCTAAAGGGAGCTCTCTGGTGAAGGACAACAGAATGCTTGGGAAGGGGCCAGGCATTTGACAAGCAAGAGCAGCTCAGGGTCAAGTTCAGTTTGTCCTTCCCTTTCTCATCAGGCAGCTTTATACCTCAGCAAGCCAGGCCATGCCAGACACAACTCCATCCTTGTGGTTCTTTTGGTACAATCTTGGAAGAGATTTGGAATATTCATGAAGATAAAGAAAGGCAGGACCTGAGAAAGCTCAGAGGACTAGAGAGAGTGCTTTGCGTATTAGGGTCAGGTCCCAGCCTTGGCACATTGTGGGTCACAAAGCCCCAAAGATAGAAGAAAAGATTTGAAAGAGAAAGAGAGAAAAGAGAAAAAAACGAAAAGAAAGGAATAAAAAGAGGAAGAAAGAAGCAAGAAAGAAAAAAGAGAGGAAAAGGAAAGAAAGGAGAAAGAAGAAAAAAGAAAAATGGAAAGAAATAGCAAAGAGAAATAAGAGAAAGGAAAATAAAAAGGGAAAAGAAAAGAGACAAAGGAGAGAAGAGAAAGAAATGAGAAAGGAAGAAAAAAGAAAGAAGAAAAGAAAAGGAGAGAGAAAAGAAAAAGAAAAGGAAGAAAAAGAAAAAGCAAAGGAAGGGAGGGGAAATCAATTTCATAAAACTTTAAAGTCAATTTTAAATTCTGTTTTGTTTCAATAGTCACGTATTAATTCAGTCATCAAGTATTTTTATTTTGATTGATTATTGTGGAAAAGACTCTGAGGGTTTTGTAGTTAGGAAAATAAAAATCAAATGAAAAGTCTGCTTTCAAAGAACTCGCAAGCAACTGCTATTCGATGGTTCCTGCAGAGCCAGTAAATGCATCAATAGAACTAAACCCAATACCAGAACCAGCAGTGGCTGGAAACACTCGTTTGAAATATCTTGGGGCTGGAATAAATAATTAATCATTCTGAAGTGACCAGGCTGGCGGAGGATGCTGCTTAGCCCAACAGTGAAGGGATGAAAAGACTCTCTGGTCCGCACTGCTGTGTGAAGATTCACTTCTAGCCGGTCCTGTCCTGTCTGGAGTTCATGTTGGGCTGGACCACGTCTGTCGCGCTTCTCCATTTCTCATGAGCTAATAATACTTTGACTTGGCTCACACCTACTGAGTTTCCTTCTTTGGCTCTGACCGACATTTTCCTTTAAAAATTGTTAGTCATTGTCCCTCCCACAAGTTGCTCACAGATATTACAAATTCCAGGCTGGGATCAGTAGATCAAAAGGTATCTTTGATTTCGTGACAGCAAGAAGCCTAATGCCTACCTGAAAGTGCCTGGGGCCTAGGAATGAGATCAGAGTGCTTTGACAAGGTGAAGTCAGGGTCAATACTGAAGAAACCTATGGCAGTTTCAGAGCTAGAAAACGGGGCCGAAGAGATAGCAAGGAGATAAGGTGTTTGCCTTACATGCAGAAGGGCGGTGGTTCGAATCCCGGCATCCCATGTGATCCCCCCTCCCCCGAGCCTGCGATTTCTGAACATAGAGCCAGGAGTGGCCCCTGAGCGCTGCTGCGTGTGACCCAGAGACAAAAAACAGAAACAACAACAACAACAACAACAACAAAACCCCAAAAACAGAGCTAAAGAACTTCCCAACTGGTGTGCATATGATGTTCTGAGGGGGCCGTAGGTGAAAGTTGCATAAACAGGAGCCTTGTACCACACAGGATTCTAATAAATACAATGGGTGTATAGGAAAGCAATTAGGTCAGATAAAAGGTTGAGAAACACTGATTTGAAGAGACCTAACTGAGGATTTTTGAAAAATAAGTTAAAGATTGAAGATAGGACTGAAGAACTTGGGCTTGAGCCCTGAGGACATGATGGTTCATCACTCAGTTTTTTGTTTGTATATTTGTTTTTAGGAGGCAGGTGTGATGAGTGGAAGGTAAAAAAGATGGCTAATTAAAAAAATTGTTGTTGTTTTTAGGTCTCACCTGGCAGTGCTTAGGGATTATTTATTCCTGTCTCTGCACTCCTGATGTGGTCAAGGGACCATCTGGGATGCCAGGGATCAAACCCAGGCCAGCCATATGCAAGGCAAGAACCCTACCAGCTGTACTATCACTCCAACTCCAAAATTAAAGAAAATTGAATTATAAAACATTGAATTATAGCAGTGCATCATTATAATCAACATGTGTCTAGATTACATTAAGTTCACCACTAAAAATCCCTTTCTATCCTTCACCATATATTGATTCCTTATATCCAATTTTCCCAGCTTAATCCCCTTACCACTCTAGGAGAAATTTAATTCTGTCTTTTTGTTTTGTTTTGTTTTGGGGCCACACCCAGTGACGCTCAGGGGTTACTCCTGGCTCTGCACTCAGAAATTACTCCTGGCAGGTTTGGAGAACCATATGGGATACCGGGGTCCAACCCAGGTGGGCTGCGTGCCCTCCCTGCTATGCGATTGTTTCAGCCCCAGTGTTTGTAATTCTTATTTGGCTTATTTCACTTAGCACAAAAATTTTTTGTTCAATTCATGTTGTTGCAAAATTTTATCTTTAAAAAATATGTATCTTCACCTGAGTATGTATGTACGGTGTATGTATAACATTTTCTGTAGCCAATGATCTATTGCCATGCATTTAAGTGGTTTCCATTTCTTGGCTATTATAAATAAGGCTGCAGTAAACATGGAGAAGGGATTTTGAACTACACACAGCAATGTTGATGGACTATTACTGGCTCTGTGCTCAGGAGTGATGCCTGGTGGTGCTCAGGGAGCCATAGCAGTAGTGGGAAATAAAATTGAGATTGGCTGCATGCATGAACATGCCTTACCTCTGCCCAATTAGACCCCACAGTTTGCTTTTAAAAAATAAAACTGCATTATAGGCAATTTTTTGGCATTTAATGGAGTTCTAACTTTAATTTTATTTTTACTTCAGTAGATTATTATATTCTATATTTTCGATAAATCATTACTTATTCAATTTCCTATTGTTTGAGCTTTAAATTTTTAAAAAATATTTCCTATAAAATGATGCTGTAAGACTTTGTATATTTTTTAAATTCAGTCTCAAGAAATATGTATAGCTGGGGCCCACGAGGTGGCGTTAGAGGTAAGGTGTCTGCCTTGCAAACGCTAGCCAAGGATCAGGACCGGGGTTCGATCCCCCAGAGTCCCATATGGTCCCCCCAAGCCAGGGGCAATTTCTGAGCGCTTAGCCAGGAGTAACCCCTGAGCATCAAACAAGTGTGGCCCGAAAAACCAAAAAGAAAAAAAAAAGAAATATGTATAGCTAATCGCTTCTCTGACTTTTGGCTAAGATCAAGTGAAGAAATAAGTATAGCTAGGTTAATGCCTATTTTATACTAGAATAGATGAGTTTTAAGAAGTCTACATTCGGGGCCGGGCGGTGGCGCTGGAGGTAAGGTGCCTGCCTTACCTGCGCTAGCCTAGGAGACGGACCGCGGTTCGATCCCCCGGCGTCCCATATGGTCCCCCAAGCCAGGAGCGACTTCTGAGCGCATAGCCAGGAGTAACCCCTGAGCGTTACCGGGTGTGGCCCAAAAACCAAAAACCAAAAAAAAAAAAAAAAAAAAAAAAAGTCTACATTCAGGTTGGGATTATCTCAATGGGTTTGAAACCTATTTGTATGACTTGCACTGATGAAAATTATGTGGAAGAAAGCAATCTTAGCCAGGATTTTAATGGTGCATCATTAAGTGAGAAAAGACTGGAAAGTCAAGTTTATTTCTCTTGGACGCTGAAAGCGAGAGGATGGACCTTTTCCTGGAATTTATTTCAGTAGTTGATCTCCTGGGAACACAACTACAGCCTGGAAGCTTTGGGACTCATTAGAGAGGAATGAATGTCTTCAGCTGATGTGATGCTACTCTGGGGTTCAAATGAAGTCATTAGTATCTCTCATTCACAGTGCAGGTAATGCTCCTTGAAGTGTGATCTTTGTTCATGTCTCTGAAAAGGCTATTCTAGATAACAAAGGCAATTTCCTCTTGTACTTTCAAGAGTAAGATCAAGCTGAAGAAAATTTGTGGTTTACTTACATTAAATAGAGACATTTTACATGCTTTATATAATCGAATGTATAGACACTTACACTGGCTACTTCCTTGAACTAAATAGAACCTGTCTGGGGAACATTGCATTTTTTAGAGAGGAAAGTTGGTTGCACTGTGGGTGGTTGAATATTTTTTCTCCTCTTTTACCTTCTTGCTCCCATCTCACCTCCTATTTCTAATATTTGTGCTGCCCAAAGCCTAATCTACCATTGTGCAAAGATGATTTTTGTTGCTCACAACTGATCTGGGTTTGATCTTTGATGTCCTATATAACCCCCAAGTCCTGCCAGGAGTGATCCCTGAGCACAGAATTGCCTTGTGTAACCCATTAAAAAAAAACAAAAAACAATCAAACAACAAAGATCTTGATCTTTGTTGATCATAGTACCATATAGTACTGGTGAAGACTGAAAAGGGATGTGGAGTTGCATAACACAAATAGCAGGATTTACTCCTGATCATCCCTGAATATTGGATTCCACAGAACAGTTTTTCATAGAGACACTTTTGTCACCATTCATACGTATGTATGTTTAGAGGAGACAGTTTCTACACAGACCTACAGGTGGAAACAATGGTTCTTTTTTATTGTTTGTTTTTTAGGTCATATCTGGTGATGCTCAGGGGTTACTCCTGGCTATGCTTTCAGAAATCATTCCTGGCATGGGGGACCATATGGGACGCTGGGGGATTGAACTGCAGTTTGTCCTAGGCTAGTGTGGGCAAGACATATGTCTTACCCCTTTCGCCACAACTCCGGCCCTGGAAGCAATAATTCTTGATGGTATGGAAATGCTCCTTTAAAGTCAAGACTCTCCTCTAGTGATTGGGACACAGGAACTACTTTATGGGCCTGCCTACTCTTAATAAGCACTTACTGTGTTTGTTGAATGAATGTTACCAATTGTTTCTTGGGGGTTCAGAGAGAAGGGAATCAAAAGGGGTCAGCCACATGCAAGGCATCCCTGTCTTCTCTTTCTGGCCCCACTAAACTACACCACATAGAGTGGTGAGTTTAGTTAGAAAGATGACTACAGGGCCCGGAGAGATAGCACAGCAGCGTTTGCCTTGCAAGCAGCCGATCCAGGACCAAAGGTGGTTGGTTCGAATCCGGGTGTCCCATATGGTCCTGCCAGGAGCTATTTCTGAGCAGACAGCCAGGAGTAACCCCTGAGCACCGCAGGGTGTGACCCAAAAACCAAAAAAAAAAAAAAAAAGAAAGAAAAAAAAAGAAAGATGACTACACTATCATGACAATGTCAATGAGTGAGAGAAGTAGAATGCCTGTCTCAAATACAGGCAGGGAGGAGGTGGGGAAGGAAGGAGGCTAGGGGGAGCATTGGTGGTAGGAAGGTTGCACTGGTGAAGGGGGGTGTTCTTTTTATGACTGAAACTCAACTACAATCATGTATGTAATCATGGTGCTTAAGTAAAAAAAAAGCCCTATATTTCAATGGAGGCTTCTGTGATGTGTCCAGCAGGGAGGAGGATAGGATAAGGGAAGGAAATAAAGGTGAAGACACCTTAAACTGGGGAGCCTAACTTGCTTATGGTGCACAGTTCCAACCTCTACAGAAATAAGCCATTGGTGTGAGGGAAATTTCAGGCTGTGCATATAAATTGTCTTCCTAGAGAAATATTCTCTAATAAGGAAGGATGGGAAGATGCTTTTAAAGCTGAGGCAGGCTGAGGCTGGTGGGTTGGTCCAATTCTGAGCTGGTACATCTGGATGCAGGTGAGCTTTGATCCAGTTCTGAGCTCTCTCACCTGGATACAGAGTGCACAATTATTTTCTGCACTCATATCACACAGCCATTTAATTAAGATTCACCTGCAAAGACCACTTAGCTCCCCATGATATATGCCCCAATGGGGAAGACAAAGCATGGCGCTGGGCAATCTGTTCCCTGAGAATAACGTTGCTCTCCAGGCATTGTCAGAGAGATTTCCTGGGCAGGGGAGATAGATGTGGTCCAGGGAGGGAAGACACACAGGCCTAGCATTGCCACAGGAATGGTGGAGAGGTCACTTCAAGAGTTAAGAGCAGATAGAGGCACATGGGATTTTCTATGGTAAATCTTTATAGTTCTCATTAAGAGGCAAAATATGGAATCATCTCCAAGGCTGAGTAGCTCATTCTTTTGAGCTCTTAGAAGGCACAGACTTAAGCTTCTACAAATGGGAAGAAACACCGGTTACAGAATCACTCATCACAGTTTGAGCTCACTTCTCCAGGACTCACACCTGGACCATCAGAGTCTGGGCTCGCTCCTCCTGGACCATTTCCCTGGCTTTGCATCTCAAGTCATGGACGGAGGAGAAGATTAAACCATGTTCCATTAAGGTAGTGGTTCTCAAATAGTTGGGCGCGTCTGGGCCGCGAGGCTCCGTAAAGGGGGGCGTGATTGACCCGGGCAAACACTGTCATAACAAGCTAAGCCCCGAGTTTATGTCTCTGTATGTCTCTGGAGTTGAGAGTTGCTGTGTCCTGCTTCAAAATCTGCTTCGAAAAGCTATGCGTTGCAAAACTGCTCACTGTAGCCATTAATCCAGACATCACCTCTGATTAAAAATCAGCTCAAATTATTTTATATATTTTTGTTTTGCAGGTTAAAGTTTTTTTTTTAAATAAAGATACTATTTACAGTCTCGCAGGGGGCGCAAAAATGTTTTCTTCTTCCTGGGGGGGCATGACAGAAAATAATTGAGAAGCACTGTATTAAGGCAACGCCACAGGGCAGCCTGCTTTAAGGTTCTCTGTTCCTCAGCTAACAGTGTAAAGAACATGATTTCTTGGATGAAATTTTAGTTCCTTTTAACAATAGGGGTGCTATCCTTGATTCCCAGAGGCTCGCAAATAGGGATAGTTTCTGGAATGGATGTGGAGGTGGGAGAAAAGATTTTTCTTTTTCTTTCTTTCTTTCTTCTTTTTCTTTCTTTCTTTCTTTCTTTCTTTCTTTCTTTCTTTCTTTCTTTCTTTCTTTCTTTCTTTCTTTCTTTCTTTCTTTCTTTCTTTCTTTCTTTCTTCTTTTTCTTTCTTTCTCTTTCTTTCTCTTTCTTTCTCTCTTTCTTTCTTTCTTTCTTTCTTTCTTTCTTTCTTTCTCTCTTTCTTTCTTTTCTTTCTTTCTTTCTTTCTTTCTTTCTTTCTTTCTTTCTTTCTTTCTTTCTTTCTTTCTTTCTTTCTTTTCTTTCTTTCTTTCTTTCTCTCTCTCTCTCTCTTTCCTTCCTTCCTTCCTTCCTTCCTTTCTTTCTTTCTTTCTTTCTTTCTTTCTTTCTTTCTTTCTTTCTTTCTTTCTTTCTTTCTTTCTTTCTTTCTTTCTTTCTTTCTTTCTTTCTTTCTTTCTTTCTTTCTTTCTTTCTTTCTTCCTTACTTCCTTCTTTCCTTCCTTCCCATCCTCCCTCCTCCTTACCTCCCTCTCTTCCTCCATCCTTCCCTCCTTCCCTCTTTTCCTTCTTTTCTTGTCTCGTCCCTCCCTTCCCCCTCCCTCCCTCTCTCTCCCTCTATTCCTCCCTCTCTCCACCCCTCTCTCCCTTCCTCCCACTCTCCTTCCCTCCCTCCCTCCATTCCTCCCTCCAATTCTCCCTCCCTTCCTTCCTCCCTCCCTCCCCCTCTCCATCCCTCCCTTTCTTCCTTCCTATGTCCCTCCCTCCCTCCTTTCTATCCTTCCTTCCTTCCTCATGAATGTTTGAAATGCTCACATTTTATCTTCACATTTGTTTGGAATTCGATGTGTATAGAATTATAATTTGTGTATCATCAAAGCCATTTCTCCATTGGCTCTAGACTCCAGTGTAACTCCCATGAACGCCAGAATTCTTTGGATTTCTTTCTTATCTTCCCTCTTCCTCCTCTTCCATCACCTCCTCTTCCCTCTTTTTCTCCTCCTCTTTTTCTCTGTATTTCTAATTTATAGAATTCCCCTTTCTTTGCTACAATTTGTAAAATTTCATTGTACCTCAGTTCTAGGTCTGCTTTTATCTTCTGTTCTGGGCACACCACAGACCCCTTGATTCTATGTTGGCTTATACCCACTAATGTTCTGGCTTTCTCCTGGCTCTGTGCTCAGGAGTCACTTTGTGTGGTGCTATGGAGGCCCATATGCAGGTACCAGCTAGTGCCAGCAGTGTGCAAGACAAGAGCTTTCACCCCTGTATTATATCTCTGACCCTAATAGCTACACTCTTTTACATTCCCCCAAAATATTTGGGACTGTATTTTGTTTTTATGTTAGGCCTTGCTCAGGAGTACGGAGGACCAAATCTTCAGCAGACAAAACATGCTCACTATACCGTCTACAGGGATGGATTCCAAATCTGAAATCCAGCATATAAAAGCATGCCAGCTTGCCCTTTGAGTGACCTTCCTGCCCATCTGAAGATGGAGTCCAGAGGTGGCTAGTTCGCATCAACCTAAAAAACCATAGCAGCCCCATTCCTGAAAACCAAGTTCCCACTCCCAGCTCTGCAGCTACTGGAGAGTGGAGCATGCTGATAAGAAAAATAAACGTTCATTGTTTTCAGCCTGTAAGATTTCAAAGGATAGATGCTGTGTCTGTTACATGCTGTGTCTGTTACAGCATCTATTCCATCATGTCCCCAATTAATCATCCACCAAGTTTTAATTACTCGTGAACTTGGGTCACCCCCAGAATGGCTAACATCACGGTACTATCTTTTCTTTTCCTTTCTTTTTTTGAAAATACACTGTTTTGGGTTTCCTCCATCAATTCAGGGCAGTGTGATTTTTTATAGTTCATGAATTTTATGGCATTTCCAGTCAGCTAGTGGCATGTTGTTCTGTTTTCTTCATATTCTTTTTGTCATTTGGGGGATATGGGGTTAAGAGAGTAATTAGATTTGTGTGTTTAATCCACCATCTTGAGTCAATCTTCCGCTCATTGTGTTTTAATTTGCATTTTTGGATTTCTAGTAAGGCTGCATATTTCCCATATATTTGGTTACTAATGACTTCCTAATTTGCAAATTTGCTTTGCATGTCTTTTGTTGTTTTAGTCATAACATTAATTTATTAAAAGTTAAGAACTTCAACTCAGCTGCATTCAAATGTAATGACTTTGAAACATGCTCTGAGCATACCTCTTTCGTCTTATTTGCCTATGTTGCTCATGTTGTAAGTCACTCCTCTATTTTCTCCCTTGGATTTCTAGAAACTGCATCATTTATAATGCTTCTGTAAATGAGCTTGAAAAGGTTCTAAAGGGCCTGCCTGGGACAGCATCCCACAAAGCTTAGGGAAAGCCACATTGGATTGTTGGATGTTTATTGTCTTTCTTCCTCTCTCTCCTATTCTTTCTCCAGCACTTCCATCTAAGATGAAGACAGTAGACTGAACTGATTAGGACCAAATGTAGCTGCCAGACACTGATTATCCATGATAATAAAGTCATTATGGAATGAACAATGTCATTTGCATATTAGAGAAAAATATCTCATTAATTGAATGACTTACTCTGTCCACAAACCCTTAACTCTCTACTCCCTTAAAAATAACTCTCTCTCTTTCTCTCTCTTTTTTTTTTTTTTTGGTCACACTCAGCAGTGCTCAAAGGTTACTCCTGGCTCCACGCTCAGAAATTGCTCCTGGCAGGCTCGGGGGACCATATGGGATGCCGGGATTCAAACCACTGACCTTCTGCATGAAAGGCAAATACCTTACCTCCATGCTATCTCTCTGGCTCCTAAAAATAACTCTTAAAATTTTTTTGCTTTCTTCTGGAAATCAAACTCTTTGGGTAATCTGTCTCTTCTGTGCTGGATAAAAAAAAAACTCCCCCAGTAAATTCTGGTGAACTAGTTCTGGATTTTTGTAATGTTTTTATTTTTCAACAGACCAGGAACCTTAGCTCTGAAACAGACTTCAATGATCCTTCCTCTAGTCATATTTATTTATTTATTTATTACAAAAATTGTATTACTTTACATAAATACTATGACTTGCAAAGTACCTTATGATACAGTAATTTCTGGCATAACATATTCCAACATCAATCCCTCTATTAGTGTCCTCAGTTTTTCAGCTCCTGTCAACTTTACAGGCACAAAATAATTTCATATCGCTTGTTACAACTAAATGGTGATGAATTATTGTAAAAACTTCAGTAAAAGCAAATTTATTTAACTTGTTATATCTCACAATGGGGTCATTAAATCCTTGAAGGGTTACTTATTATTATAAATAAATTATAAATAAAGGTTATTTATTTTTAGTTGAGCATTCTTTTATTTTGTTAGTTGATCTTAGGTGGCTTCTATGCTACTTTGACATCTAATTTTGTGCCTTTCTACTGGGGTGTCAGTATTGAAAAATTTGAGAGGTGCCTCTCAACTGGGTATGCAGTGTGTGCCCCAGGAATTCCAGGCTCTGTGGAGTTGAACTGATGAGCTGACATGGTGGCATCTGTGGGTTGTATCTGTGGCTGCTTTGGGAAGTACAGAGAGGAGGAGAGAGGCTGCCCCCCCTCACTCTGAGAAGACCCTGAGTTTTCACCTAGCATCTCTGGAATTTTTGTTGTTAGGTGTTTCTGCAGAGATAAGGGGAAAAGTGGTGAAGTTAGGCCATTAGTGTGGTGGTGTTTGTGCATGTGTGTGTGAGTCTACATCTCCACCCAATAATTTTGATTATGCACTTACACTGACCATTCTCCATGCTAAGCATGATACACAGCACTATTCAGTTTAATGAAACAAAACTTTGTGTTGTAGCTGTAATGATTGAATATACTTTACCAGTGAGAAAACATCATAGAAAGCTTTTGTAAAACACCTTTCATCACAGTGGTGCAGTGACAGGGAACCCAATTTCAAATCCACCCTGTCTGTTTGCAAAGCCAGGTTCCTTTGACTTTCCGAAGTACCTTTGGCTGTGTTGTTTGGGGCTAGCAGACCTAGCCAGTGTCACTATTTAAGATATTTTGTGGGCCTGGAGAGATAGCACAGCGGCGTTTGCCTTGCAAGCAGCTGATCTAGGACCTAAGGTGGTTGGTTCGAATCCCGGTGTCCCATATGGTCCCCCGTGCCTGCAGGATCTATTTCTGAGCAGACAGCCAGGAGTAACTCCTGAGCATCGCCGGGGGTGGCCCAAAATTCAAAAAAAAAAAAAATTTGTGTTTCCTACTCAGTTGTAAATCCTTTATGTTTACATAATTTTGTCCTACAAAATTTTTTTTTGTATCCTGTCTCTAGATGAATCTCAGTGAGGAATAATCATGATTGGTTCTCAATATTTATTTTATGTATTGATTATTTAAGTTCATTTTGGAGTTCACTGATCACTTACCTAAAGAAATTTTTTTAAATAAAAAACTGATAGGAGGGCCTGGAGAGATAGCACAGCGGCGTTTGCCTTGCAAGCAGCCAATCCAGGACCAAAGGTGGTTCGAATCCCGGTGTCCCATATGGTCCCCCGTGCCTGCCAGGAGCTATTTCTGAGCAGACAGCCAGGAGTATCCCCTGAGCACCCTGGATGTGGCCCAAAAACCAAAAACAACAACAACAACAACAACAACAACAAAAAACTGATAGGAATCTTTGTCATTTATCTTAGGTAACTCTTCTCTTGCCAGACTTTAATATTTTAGCCCTCTTTGATCTCACCTCTTTTCTGCAGATTTTCCAGGAGGTCCTTAACTGATAACCTCTGCACTCTGTTGCATTCAGATTATAATTATGAAGAATTAATATGTATAGAGATTTCCAGAAATGAGCTTGATTTCTTATATATATTCTCTCTCAATCAAGTGAAACTTCCAAAATGAGCCTGAATTCTATCTCATCATTCTTCCAAAGATCAAAATTTCAAGTCTCTATAGTTCCTTTTGAAAATTACAGGGCAATCTGCAATAATGGCAGAGAAGCCCATCAGAACAAAACCTTGAGAGAAGGTCCCCTTATTGCTGTTCCCTTCTGACGCTGACTTTCAAAGTTCAATTGTAACCCTCTTTCAGGTCTCTGAGTCTGTGTCTAAGTAGAGAGAAAAACTACAATGGCATCAAGATGATGATAATACTCAGCAATTTCTAGCTCCCTCATCTGCCCTCACATATTTTAGAGCTCTCAGCTTCCCAGGTCTGCTGTGCAGGGAATTGAAGCAAGTCAGACTGTCTCTCTGTGAGGAGAGCAACAGTGAATGAATAGACCTATCTTTGGGTCCTGGCCTAATCCCAGCTTCATCATTTTAAAGGACACACACACACACACACACACACACACACACACACACACACACACACAGACACACACACACACACAGTATTTTAACAAAGAATGACAAGAAAAATCTGATCTCAGTTTATTTTCCTTTACTTAAATTAGAATTATATTTAGAAACAACACTTATAGATAATCCTGAAGAATAAAACTAATGATTTTTATGGTGGTTTGTCTAGGATAAGCAAAGATATATTTGAATATAAAATATAAGTTTTATTTTGTTTTATTTTTTGATTTCAAATTCTTTTTTTTTTTTTTTTTTTGGTTTTTGGATCACATACGGCATCACTCAGGGGTTCCTCCTGGCTCTATGCTCAGACATCACTCCTGGCAGGCTTGGGGGGGGGCGGCCATATGGGACACCAGAATTAGATCCGATGACCTTCTGCATGCAAGGCAAATGCCTTACCCTTCATGCTATCTCTCTGACCCCATGATTTCAAATTCTTTAACCAACTAATAATCTTAAAAATAATCTCTGTGGCTTGTCTATAACATTACCTGGAAGTAATCCTCTACCACGGAAGACCCTACACTGCTCAGACATCGACCTGCTCAAAAGAGACTTTCCTTAACACTGAGAAGACTTAACAACAACAACGACCTGCTTACGACAGGGCTCCCTGCATTGCCCTTTGATTGTGAGGTGAAAGGAGAGGATGCTCCACATCCTGACTTCAATGTAGGTTATGCAGATTCCAGGATCTTTAATACAGAAACATAATACCAACAACAGAGACTGTGTGAAAAATAAAAGTGTGTTGGCACTACAGACAATGTCTTGGATTGGACGATCTAGCTTGCCTGGAGCCTAGAGTTGGTCTTGTGCCAGGAAACTTCAGGGGTCGGGTCTCTTTGTATTTAGGTCAAGGTTATTCCTTTCCATGTCCCTCATATTTTGGTGGACCTATGCAAACAACAATTGCCACTCTAACACCATTTTTACTGTGCTCCTTTGACTCTAATCCTTAAAAAGAATCCACTTAAAATTTGAGGTTAACTTAAGCTAATATGCATGTACATGGAAATGTAGAAAAATACTATGCCTGTAATGTTTAAGGAGTTACGTAAGTTTTATGGCTTTAGATTGCCTTGTGTGCTGTTAAGAAATATTATAATGTGTTACAATCTGGGGACTTGAGGGACAAAGTAATTGTACATGGAGTCTGTCTTATTTATCTTAATGTTCTTTGGCTGAAAGTTCAAAGTTAAGATATCAGTAAGGGGACTTCTGAGAATTATGTTATGGGTGATTGTCCTTCCACTGTAACTTTACCTTGTCCTCTTTCTTTGATTCTTTGTTCTCATAATTAAAAAAAATTAAAAAAAATCTTTGTGGGGGCCGGAGCAATAGCACAGTGGTAGGGTGTTTGCGTTGCATGCAGCCTATCCAGGACAGATAGTGGTTCTAATCCCGGCATCCCATATGGTCCCCTGAGCCTGCCTGGAGCAATTTCTGAGCACAGAACCAGGAGTAACCCCTTGAGAGCTGCCGGGTGTGACCCAAAAACCAAAAACCAAAAAAAAAAAAAATTTCTGTGGGAGCTTGGCATGTTACTCAGTAGTAGAGTATTAGGTTTGCCTGTATAAGACTCTGGATCATGACCCCAGAACTGCAAATGGGCCAAGAATGGGGGTGGGGGGGAGAAAGGGAGGAAGGGAGGGAGGAAGAGAAAGAGAAAGAGAAAAAAAGAATGAAAGAAAGAAGAAAGAGCTGACCTTTAGAAGTTTGTAGTCTTGAGCTTGCAATAGTTATAAATATAAAATTTTGCTGATTCCTATAATTGTGTCTATTATCAGGAGTTTGAAGTGATTTATAAAAAAAAAAAAAAGTACAAAAATAATAAGGCTGGGCCCGGAGAGATAGCACAGTGGCGTTTGCCTTGCAAGCAGCCGATCCAGGACCTAAGGTGGTTAATTCGAATCCTGGTGTCCCATATGGTCCCCCGTGCCTGCCAGGAGCTATTTCTGAGCAGACAGCCAGGAGTAGCCCCTGAGCACCGCCGGGTGTGGTCACCCCACCCCCCCCCAGAAAGAAAAAGAATAATAAGGCTAAAACAGTGATAAGCAATGTGAATCTTAGGAAGCTATGTAGTTAAAATGAAAAGACAAATTTGGCAGCTAATAGTTTACACAAGAAAACTTTCTGAACAGGCAGTTCTGGAGCCCAGGACAAGTTCAAAATATGCAGTCAGAGACCTCAGATGTCTGTGTCTGGCTCCTCTCTTTCTAGAGTGTAGCTTTCAGGTTCATGACTGCTGGCTGCTTACTGCAGCTTGGGTGTCAGAACTATTTCAGGCAGGATAAAGAAACAGCCAGCAGGTGAACGGATATATCAGCAGAATTTCTATTGCTTCAGTAGTTTTCCTAAAAAACTTATCCAACCATTTCTACTTAAAGCTCATTTGCTAAAGCTTGGTCTTATGGCCACAGTGGGGAATGTAGAGAGGGTGAGTTTCTGTAGCTCAGCGTGTGTAGCTTTGAACAAGAGAGATTTGTAAAAATGGATCTGAAAATTTAACTTACGTTGTTTGCCATAGAAACAGATATCAATTATAGCTGTATGTAAATCTATTATGTCCAAGTGTTTTTAGAGAAACATTTTGAATGACAAAAGTGACCCATGTATTACTTAATGAAAGGCTTTCCAGTGTTTATGAGAAAGCCATTATTTAAATAATTTATTTAAATTTAAATAATTTAAAATGAAGGTTTATGAGTGAAATGAGTTTGGGAATTAGTGACTAAATCAATTTGGAAATTCTTTTCTTTTTTTTTTTCTTTTTTTTTTGGTTTTTGGGCCACACCTGGCAGTGCTTAGGGGTTACTCCTGGCTGTCTGCTCAGAAATAGCTCCTGGCAGGCACGGGGGACCATATGGGACACCGGGATTCGAACCAACCACCTTTGGTCCTGGATCGGCTGATTGCAAGGCAAACGCCACTGTGCTATCTCTCCGGGCCCCAATTTGGAAATTCTTACTAAAACCAATAACATGATTGAAAACTGCTTTGTAAGAGCAATTCCTTGCTCTATCCTGAGTCCTAAGGTTCCAGAGAATGTGTGTAATGAGGTCAATTCCTGGATAATTGGCCAAGATTGCCCCAGAAATTCTACGGTCAGAATAAAAACCAAAACAAAAAAATAGCAAAGAAGTTCTATTATGAAATCATAGAAAAGGTAGGTTTAGAGTAATATAGGTGTAGGATAATGCAGATGTAGAATAATGTAGATATAATGTTGGTGTACATGCCTCATCTAAAACTGCCCTTAACAAAGCTGGAAAGTAAATCAGAAAAGTATCATGATCATTCACTAGTGTAGTTGAATAAAACTCACTGTTAAGTAAGAGGGAAATCAGGACAATAAATTATACAGAAGCTGTCATGTTCTGGTCCCAAACTCAATGTTCTTTCGTTTTAAGCCTTTTCTATTTCTTTTGTTCCCCAATTCACAATACAGCCCAGGCAAAGGGCCTGTGTGGAGGTATATATGGGGTGCATTTACTGTACCTCCTCTTTCTATACAGTAGGTGTAAAGAACATAGCCTGTGGTAAGAATTGGGAGGCCGGGCCTGGAGAGATAGCACAGCGGCATTTGCCTTGCAAGCAGCCGATCCAGGACCAAAGGTGATTGGTTTGAATCCCAGTGTCCCATATGGTCCCCCGTGCCTGCCAGGAGCTATTTCTGAGCAGAGAGCCAGGAGTAACCCCTGAGCACCGCCGGGTGTGACCCAAAAACCAAAAAAAAAAAAAAAAAAAAAAGAATTGGGAAGCTTTATCTTTTCTTTTCTTTTTTTTTTTTTTTTTTTTGGTTTTTGGGCCACACCCTGTGACGCTCAGGGGTTACTCCTGGCTATGCGCTCAGAAGTTGCTCCTGGCTTCTTAGGGGACCATATGGGACACCGGGGGATCGAACCGCGGTCTGTCCTAGGTTAGCGCAGGCAAGGCAGGCACCTTACCTCCAGCGCCACCGCCCGGCCCCGCTTTATCTTTTCTTTTTGATTTTTAAAATATATATATATAATCCTTTACCAGTACAACATTCCCATGACCATTATCCCAAGTGTCCTTCCTCCCCACCCCACACCGGCCTGTATTCTAGACAGGCTTTTTACTTTCCTCATTCAGTCACATTTTGTTATGATAGTTCTCAGTGTAATTATTTCTGTGACTGCACTACACAATCCCTGTGGTGAGCTTCATGTCAGGAGCTGGACCCTCCAGTCCTCCTCTATTTTGTCTCTGAGAATCATTACACAAATGTTTTTCATTTTTCTCAAAACCCATAGATGAGGGAGACCATTCTGTGTTTATCTCTCTCTCCCTCTGACTTATTTCACTCAGCATAATAGATTCCATATACATCCTTGTATATAGAAACTATTCACCCAATACCCATCAGATAAGGGGTTAATATCCAAAATATACAAGGCACTGACAGAACTTTACAAGAAAAACATCTAACCTCATCAAAAGATGGGGAGAAGAAATGACACTTTGACAAAAAGAAATACAAATGGCTAAAAGGCACATGAAAAAATACTCCATATCACTAATCATCAGGGAGATGCAATCAAAACAACTATGAGGTACTATCTCATGCCACAGAGATTGGCACACATCAGGAAAAATGAGAACAAGCAGTGCTGGCAGGGATGTGGAGAAAAAGGAACTCTCTGCTGGTGGGAATGCCGTCTGGTCCAACCTTTGTGGAAAGCGATATGGAGATTTCTCCAAAAGCTGGAAGTTGAGCTCCCATACCATCCAGCTATACCACTCCTAGGGATATATCCTAGGAACACAAAAATACAATACAAAAATCCCTTTCTCACACCTATATTCATAGCAGTGTTATTTACAATAGCCAGACTCTGGAAACAGCCTAGATGTCCCTCAATAGATGAATCGTTAAAGAAACTATGGTACATATACACAATGAAATATTATGCAGCCATCAGAAGAGATGAAGTCATGAAATTTTCCTTTGTTAGTTTTTAAATGCTGTTTTATTAGTCGTAGACTAAGCATTCCCAATATAGGAATGATATAGGACTTAAATGTGTTCCAAAGGATTGAGCATAAATAGGATTACATTTTTAGTGATTGAAATGATAAATTTCTTATATATTAAATTATTATATTTTTTGGTGGTGGGGTGGGGGAGTTGAGTTACATCCAGCAGTGCTCAGGGATTACTCCTGGCTGGCATCTGGTGGCCATATGGAATGTCAGAGATTGAGCCTGGGCTGATGGTGTGCAAGGAAAGTACATTACCTACTGTACCATATATATGGCCCCTACTAAATTCTTTTATATGTATTTATATATGCATATTTTTTCTTTTTGTTCTATTCCACTGGCATAGTGGCTAATTTTACTACTGTCCTCTACTTACAAATTCTGATAATTATTTTAAACATTTTAATATTGTTCACACTAACTTTATTGTAACTATTTTTTGTTGTTTAAGAATATATTTTGTTCTCTGTAACTTTTAAGTTATTTAACCTAAAACTCTATATATCTTTTATGTATTTGAGAGCCAGGAGGCTGGTAAAGTTTGGGAGAAATGCAGAGATTAAAGTCTTATGGAAGGAAAAATGAAGGTTTTGTGTCAATTGGAAGTTCCTTTAGATTATGGCAATGATGCATGGGAACAATCATGTTAAGTGCAATGTAACTTGAAGAAAAAGAAATCAAAGAAAAATTACTTCAAGGTCATAAGCAGCTGTTTTAGATATAGATTGAGGGAGAAAAATGCATTTTGAAAGTTGAGATTCACAGTTCCAGAAGCATTAGCAAATCAGGAAATTGATTTGTATACAGTAATAAGAAAATGCAATGTCCCATTCTCATTCTGCATAAATGATAAGCAATTAGCTTACTTTGTTTGAGACTTTTGAAGAGACAGAAACCTGAGAGAAGCTGGTCTTGCTTGTTCTCTGCTAACAGAAGCTGTCAGGCAGAAAGAGTGGCTTGACAGGTTATTAGGGGTTAAATGAACCGAAAATATCAGTATTTTGTTGTTGCTAATTTTCCATCTATTATAACAGCAATTTTCTGCCATTTTTTTCTTCACCACTTCTAAAGAGTAGATTGAAACAATTATCCAAGAGAGGAAAAACTGATGCTTAGTGGCAACTAAGATTTGAAATCACCAGCTCTCTGAAGGATATGATTATGGTCTGAAAATGGGTTAACATGCTTCACAAGTCTTGATAGATGCCTTTAGAAATCTATTGGGGTTAAGTATTAAAACTTGGGAAACATAATATTGAATGCTTAGTTATTGGTTCCATTCTTAATTATTCAACTTGACATTACAATCAGTAATCACGTTGTGAATTGAAATAGCTTGTGTATTTACTGGTCAATATTTATTGAATGAATGCTATGGATCAGGTATATTTTTTTCTAGGTGCTAGAGGTACAGGAATAAGCAAAGCAGAGAAAAAAAGTACATACCTTATAGGTAATTAATTTTGAGCACAGTCAACAGATAGATAAGAAACTTGTATGGCACACGATGGTGCTTTATCAACATAATAGAAGGGAGGAAAAGAGGGTGCTGGAAGTCACTGTGCAATGAAGAATTCTGGAGAAAGACCAGTGAGGTCGGGGAGAACAGTAGCAGCAGTAGGTGAGAAAACCCTGAGGCAGAGTGCAGTTGAGGGCAAGTAGGAATGAGCTGGGTAAGCCAAGACTACCATGATGGGTTATGTGATCAGAACATGGAGAACTATGTAGGAAACATAGTCAGGTATCCTATTTTCTTTTTAGTGAGATAGAAAACCATTGGAGAATATTAAGATGTCTTTATACTCTGTTCTGTTTTGGGGCCATACCAGATAGTGCTCAGGTCTTACTCCTGGTGGGGCTCTGTGCTCAGAGATCTCTTCTGTGTAGGGCACAGAATATATGAGCTGCTGGATCTGGCACATGCAAGACAAGGCAATACAAGACATTAGTTGCAGTGTTATTGTTCCAGATTCCCCAGACTCTTCTACACAACTCATTATACAAAAACTGTTGAGTAGATGAAGGCATTGAGGTGTAGCTATGCAATGAAGTATTACTCAAGTGTAAGAAAAGATAAAGATTTGGAAAGTTAATATGACAGTTAAAATATTTGCCTTTCACTAGCTGACCTGGAGTTGGTACCTGGCACCCATCGTGATTCACTGAGCACCACCAGGAATGATCCCCTAGCACAGGCCAGGTGTAAGCCCTGAACACAGCCAGGTGTGTCTCTTCCATTTAGTCCCCCACCCACCAAAATATGTAGTCTTCTACTACAACTTGGATGGAACTAGAGGGCACCCAGAAATAAGTCAGGGAGTGGTCAGGTTGGGTCTCTTATTCAGAAAAGGTCTCTTCCTCTCCTGCCTGCAATAGTGTCTCCAAACCCCAGAGTTTCTCTTCGATGGCTTCACTAACATAATATGGTGGAGAGTTCCAGGCAGAAGGTTTGGCATTGGGGAAGTCAGGGATATGTGAGTGCACTTGCATTGACTCAGATATTTGTGCTGCTAGAATCCAGGGGCTTGGAACAAAGGGAGCAGGAATGCCCAGGAACATGAGTAACTGTGACTCCAAAGAATTTAAGTGTTAATCTTCATGGCAGAGGAAACATAGGTGGCTTTTAAAGTGACAGGACTTGAGTTGAATCAGCAAACTTAGTATTTGCCCATATTTACCTGTGAGCTATAAATAGTTGTCCATTTCTTTTTTTTTCTTCTGGTTTTTGGGTCACACCCAGCAGCACTCAGGGGTTACCCCTGACTCTACGCTCAGAAATTGCTCCTGGCAGGCTCAGGGGACCATATGGAATGCTATCTCTCTGGCCCCAGTTTGTCCTTTTTTTTTTGGTTTTTAGGTCACACCCAGCAGTGCTAATGGGTTACTTCTGGCTCTCTGCTCAGAAATAGCTCCTGGCAGGCACGGGGGACCATAAGGGACGCCGGGATTCGAACCAACCACCTTGGGTCCTGGATTGGCTGCTTGCAAGGCAAACACCGCTGTGCTGTCTCTCCAGCCCCCGGTTTGTTCATTTCTATAGAGAGGTCAGAGAGATTGAAGAAGTTGGCAAGAGGAAGGGGGAATGAAAAAGAAGAGAAAGACAAAAAAGATACTGCCTACAGACCCACTTATGTCCTTCTGACTCTACAGATAAGGCTGACAGACTGGACAAAGAGTCGCTACCACTTATTGAATTCTTTGCACTCATTTCAATAGCCATTATCTTTAATTCACAAAATTAAGTGACTTCTTCAGGGCTGTGCCCAGAGGGAATGAATCTGGGCTGGAGTGTGATCTGGTATCTGGAGTTGGGGACCCCCTCTCTGTGGAATGCTAAGCAGCTGAGGTTGGTGGGGGTCCTCTTGGACCTTTTCAGCCCTAGATGTGAGATGGGAATCTCACATGAGGGAGGCAGTGGTGGAGGGTCTTGGGCACTTGGATGGTGGGGAAAATGCAAGAACACCTATTTGGACGTTGCTGACAATGAAGACCATACTAAGATAAATAGAGCTTGGGAAGGGAGAAGATGGAAGAGAGGGATGGGGAAGGAGGAGAGAGAAGGAAAAAGATAAGGAGGGAGGGGAGAAAGAGAGGGAAGTAGAGAGAGAAAGAGAAAATCAATAATGATGACATTATTTGAGGCATTTGATCTATTCTTTGTGAATGTGATGAAATATTCTTGGTTAGATGAGTGACTAGTTCCTGTCCTTCTGTTTATTTACTCTCTGTTCCTGTCCTTAATCCAGCTCAATTTATGTTGCTGTCACAGGCATTTCAACAATTCTGCCTAAGAAAGGTGCCTATACCTGGCTATACCTACAGAGGATGTGAAAGGTTGATGGAGGAAGGAAATTATTCTCAACATCCTTTGCACAAATTATTTTTAATCCTGTGTGCTCCCTGATTCAAATGGTCCAAGAATATTTTGCACAAGCAAACAGGCTATTTATTCTGGGAGGATGGTGACTGTCAGAAAGAAAGATGAAGGTGGTAACTTTGGGGATGTGTATTGGTGGGGGGGTGACAGAGAAACCACTCTGGCTGAAACGCCATTGTTAACTGCTATAACCTAGAGCTAGCCTCTATTTTGATGATATATATTATCATCAGGGTCGTGTAGTGTTTTCAGACCTGTTCCCTCCTGAAAATTTCTCCTGCATTATTATGGGTCTGGACAATTTGGAAAATTTTCATGTACTTTTAAAGTGTCAGGCTAGTCCTCTCTTTTGAGAGGGGCACACCAACAGTGCTCAGGGCTTCCTCCTGGCTCTGTACTGAAGAATCATTACTGGCAGACTTGTGGGAACATATAGGATGTTGGGGGTTAAACCTGGGTCAGCTGCTTAAAAGGCAAATGCCCTTCCTACTGTACTACTGCTCCTACTCCCTATTCCTCATTTTTATTTTCCTGTTTTTGGAAATAAGGCAATAAAGTTCAAATAATGTTGGGGCTACTTGGACTCACAATCTTAGAAAAGGTTAGATAGGGACCAGAGAGATAGCACAGTGGCAGGAAATTTGCCTTGCATGCAGCTGAACCAGGTTTGAGTCAAGTATCCTATATGGCCCCCTGTGCCTGTCAGGAGTAATTTCTAAGCACAGAGCCAAGAGTAAACCCTGAGCAACACGGGTGTGACCTAAAAACAAACAAACAAAAAAACAAAAAAATAAAGGAAATGATTAGCCAACATGTGCGCAGAGAGGCATGAAGACCGGCTTTGCCAACATCTTGATCTTTGGGCCTCTCCAGAATTGTAAGTAGATAAATTTCTGATGTTGAATATATTGGTCTCTGGAATGTTAAGATGGTCCATTGTGGACAGTTACCATGGTGATAATCTATGGGTGACCTATTGCTGTTGCCTTGGCCAGTTTTCTTGATTACAATTTCCTTGGAAATACCTGATGTGGAATCATTTTCCTCATAATAAATATTCCATGTGTCTTGTCCTAGTCTGATAAACCTTATGAAAATAAAGAAGAGAGATTTTTCCTTTGATGACCTAAGATTTTGAAAGGGTTGTGCCTACCTTCAAGAGTTCTGCAAGGCACACGCTAAGTTCCTTATTGAGAACAATATGATTGTTTTGTTTGAGAGTCACATCCAGTAGAGCTCCAGGTTTACTCTTGATTTTGTGCTCAGGGATTACTCCTGGCAGGATTTGAGATTATTAGCTGTTGTGCTGGAGATTGAACAAGGGCCAACTGGATGTGTCCTATTTCTTTCTTTCTTTTTTTTTTTTTGGTTTTTGAGTTATACCCAGTGGTGGTGGTGCTCAGGGGTTACTCCTGGCTCTGAGCTCAGAAATTGCTCCTGGCAGGCTCGGGGGACCATATGGGATGCCAGGATTCAAACCAATGACCTTCTGCATGCAAGGCAAATGCCTTACCTCCATGTTATCTCTCCGGCCCCACCCATCTCTTTTTGTGGGCCCCGTATATTTGTATTTATAATGCTGATCCAACCACCCAACCCTTCTTATATTTCTTTATTTCCACTTAGATTTAGCATTGCCACGTGCTTTTTCTGAGGGTGAAAAACATTAAGTGCTTCACATTAAGTGCTTCCCTCCTTTTCCTTTTTTTTTTTTTTTTTTAAAACAAGAAAATAAGCTTTTTCTTCTCCGGCAATGCCGGATAAAAGCTGACTGAAAAGAGGATGATGGGGCTGGAGTCAAGAGCTCTCCAAGACTTTCTGGCCCTGGTTCTTGGACCAGTTGTGTTTTGCTCTGATTGCTTTTCTGTATTATCTTCTCTAGAAAATACAGGGAACCTGTGTTCTAGGCTAGGACCCCCATAGTGCTGGTTCTGATTTCATGGGTTTTATTGAGAGCATACACCCTTGGGAACCCACAAAGTGAGGGAAATCAGGGGGCAAAGTGAGTAGTTCTGAGAGGGAGACAGACAGGGTATCTCCCTCCCTTTTCCTGGGTAAGTTGTTCCGAGGGTAGAAGAAAAGGGATAGCTCTCAGAAGACAAGAGTTTAGGCCACATATGCCCAGTACCCCCATCCTGGCACTGGCAAAATTCAGGAGAGCACAGGGGCCTACCAGAGAGTACTGTGATTGACATTTACACATCTGCCCTACAATGTGTTCCCTTTGGGGCCTTTAGGACCTTCAGCCCTCACTTGTCTCTCCAGCATCCCTTGAAGGAGCCGTGTATGGAAGGTCCCTGGTAAATAGGGAGCTTGGTGGGGAAACCTGTCTCAGCTTGGATCACAGAGACAGGCAACTTCAAGTGTCCTTAGAGCCTCTGACAATTTTTTTTTTAATAAACCTTGTTTCCAGTCCCATTCTGGAAAAACAATGTAATTTAGGCTGTGATGTGAAAGCCCTAGAGGACATATTATTATTGACAAAGCAAAAGAAAAGTCAAAAAGTGAGTAGGCAAAATGATTATAAACAAGAATAGAGAAAAAGCATGGACTAAAATGACCCTGCCAAGAACTCAGTTAGATGCATTCTTCTTTGTGTTGGTTTGTTTAGGGGACACACCCAGTGATGCTCAGGGCTCAAGCCTGGCTCTGTGCTTGCAGGAACATATACAATGCTGGGATCAGACCTGATGGCTGTGTGCAAGGCAAGTTTCATGACCTGTGGTGATGCTTTCTATGCATGGGCTTCCCTCTGACCATTTTGCTTTCAGAGACCTCACTAGAATTTGCCACTCAGTGCCAGCTTTGACTCATTTGCTTCTGCCTCTAACTGGTCCCCAAGGTTAATCAGTCATTGATGCATCCAAGTCTAATAAGAAAAATAAAAAGTGTTGAGAGGCGGTAGCATCAACAGGAAATAAAACATTTTTATTGAATATCCATGTAATATGTTAAGTCATATTTTTTAACAACAATCATAGAACTATTGTGAAATTCACTACACAAAATGAAAGAAAATTAAAACCACCTCATCAAAAAATGAAGATAAAATCTACAGCTAAAGTAGTTGGCTCGCAGGCCACGCGCGAGCCATTATGGCAGAGGGAAACACCCCAACATTTCTACAAGGTACAGAGAAAACCCACATATAGAAACACTCAAGCAGGCAGTAAATATACACAAAGGCAACTAGGATCTTTCTAGAGCATTAGAATCTAATACTTTACACAGCTGTGTCAGAAAGGTACATGTGGCAATATTTGAGGATGAATCTTGGTCTTTAAGCAGGTTCGGTCACGGGTTTGGGAGAGACGCAGAGTCCCAACTAATTCGAGGGGCAAGACCCCAAGTCTGGCAGTGTTGCGAGAGAATGCATCAGTAGTGTGCCAATGCAAGAAATCCTAAGTAGTAGGCAGTTCGAACCTGTCTGTCTTCAAACAAAGTTTGTCAGCACAAACTTAAAGCTGAAGACAATGAAATTAAATGTCAGTGCATGGCCTTTCAGGAATTAAAAAAATAAGAAGAACAAGAAAAATGTCAAACAACCCCCTCTCTTTAGTAAGGTCTAGTCCTTGACATAGGAAAGATCTGTTCAAACTGATATGTAATGTCACCTCATGACTAGTGCTTTGTCTAGTCTCTGCTAGAAGTTGGGAGAGGGAGATCTTTTGTCTTTTACAAAGGCCCCAGTTCTAACGGGTTTGTTATTACTGGACAGAAAGACCAAAGCACTGGCCTGGGCTTTGTTGAGAAAAGAATGATGATGGGAATTCCAGTTTTTAGAAAAACTCAGAAAACAGCCATTTTCATGTTTGTCACCTGTCATCAACAGCCCTTTGTCAATTCTGAGTTTTGAAACATGGCATCATTTCCTACTGTCTGAACTTGTGAGGCTGCCCCTCTGTTTCCTGTTTGGTGTTTGGAATAGAGGAAGACCAGCCTTCGCCATCACTTCCCCTGTTCAAAGGGGGAATCACAGAAGTGAGGCGCATGCACGGGTGAGGAGCAGGGAAGCCCTTCTACAAAGTGGTCGTCTCCCAGGGTGGGGAAGAAGATGAAAATAGTGCACAGTGCTTGACAGGAAGCTGTGTATTCCAGCCCAAACTAGGGAGCTTTGCTTGTCTTATGCATTTCAGTTAGGAATTGGTCCTTTGTCATTAGAAGAGTTTGTGCTACACACCTTGGGCAGTGCAGTAGAAGGGAATGGCAGTATTGTCACAATATCACTACGGAATAAACTGAGTGCTATGCACTGAGGGAACTATGCGTCTACGCACACAAGGCAGTCACAGTGTTACACAGAGCAGTCATTGGAGACTTGTAGGGAATGACTAGTATTAGTGCCATTTACTACAGAGTAACATGGAAAACGGTTAAAAACGTGTCCTAAATCAAGCAGCTAGAATACCTAAGAGGTTACTGCAGTTTTCTAGAACTTGTTCTTGGTTTTATTGTTTCACCTTTTTTTTTTTAAAGGACAAATTAAAACTTATTGAAGTAAAAAGAGCATATAAAAAGATCACTAGCTGTTTTGGCTTAATTGAAGTGCATTCAGAACTATGGCTAATTATCATGGGTTTTTTTTTTGTCTGTTTTGTTTTATAAATCTTTTGATGGGATTACAATACTGTCTGTTTACCACAAAGTGATTTTGTGTAATAAGCACAGATTGCTGTGTTAAAAATATTCTGCATTCCTTCTCATCTTGTTTCATGTAATAAAATATTTTGTTACAAAGTCTAATGTGCAAACATTTAGGAATTATGATAGGTGTGAAATCTGGCACAGAATTCACAGGATGCATGTTTTGTAGAAAGGTGACAATGGAGAGCTACATTTTTTTAATTTTTTTTAAATAGTCAGGCAATATTTCAAAAAATGCTGACTTCTTCCTACCCACCCATCCCCAGACAGATGCACACACATACATGCCCAGTCACACACCTGGGATACCATCATGTCATTACTCCATATGTGGTAATAAGAAACAGTGACTCCATTGCTTCCTTCCCTATAGGAGAGAAGCACTGATTTTAGTGTTGTTAACATATACACATAGATGCTGTTCTGGTCTGTGGCTATGCTTCCTAGAAGTCAGCCTGGGTACTGTCCAGTTTATGCTATTTTGCCTGGAAAGAAATTCTACCCAATTTGATTAACTCATCTCTATGTAGAACAGGTGTCACTGGGTTCTCAAATGATAATAGAAAGCTCAGGTTTAAGTTGTCCTTTAAGATGTCCTTTTCTCTGTACTAGTGCCTCACAAATGGATCATTTTTGCTGGAATGCAGACGAAACTCTATTTACTCATATTATCAGCTCTCCTATATCTCGGTCAATGTACATAGTTTAAAATAGAACATCTTATTAAAAACATCTAGATATACACAGATTAGGAAACGCTTACGACATACAAATACAACAAACTAGAAAGAAATCTCTAGCATACGGCTATATACAATGGGTGGAATACAATAAATCATTTCGCTCATGCTCTATCTACACATCATATTGCTTAAAAGAAGAGTAGATTTGGAGGGTTTGTGGGATGATGAAGGGATGGGGGTGAGCGGGGGAGCTCTACGTTTAAATATGTGCAAATTAAACCAGGAGCTGAAGTGCCACGGACTGGGATTAGGAAGGCAGGGCTGGAGCGTGAAAGGAGGACCCAGATTACTGAGGTATGTACAGAGACTGGCTAAAGAGCACTAGGTGGGCAATGCAGAAAGGCTTCTTCTTCCCTTTACTTCTTGACGGCCAGCATGGCGTCCACCTCCTCCTCCACCTGCAAGGTGTGCCACTGGGCAATGGGCCGCCGGGGGTTGGCCAGCATGTCTGACCAATGCCGCAGCTCCGCGCCGGTGCTGTTGTAGCCCACAAAGACTTTGCCGATGGCATCGTTCTTGCCAATCTTGTCATAGTCCAAAACAGTCACCACCACTTGCACTTTCTGAAAGAGGATAGAACATGAACATTAATCACTGGGCTACAGGAGTGGAAGCCTGATCTGGAGAGCCAGAAAATGAGGGGTCAAAACCGATCACAAGCCAAGGAAGGCTGAAAAGGATGGGAGGGCCAATCACGAGCCAGGGGAAAACTGAAAATGACAGAACTGTGAGGGTCTGAGTCTACTTCCAGCCGAGAGAATCACTTTTCAATAGGAACTGGACTCCTCATCTTCTCTCAAACGTTTGTTTTTGTTTTCACCAATTACTCTTCATAATAGATCCTATGAATATTGCCATTTTCTAGACAAGACACTGGAGCTGAATGCCCTTATTGGAGTCCTGTCAGGACTGAATTCTTTGGCTTCCACAGATTCTACCATAAACCATCATGACATGCATGCTCACCACTAAAAGCACTGGTTTTCGTTGTCTTATCAGTAAAATTTCTGAGATTAGCACTCCTTTTATTTATTTTTTTACTTTACAAAACAACTATATACCAAATTATTTTTTGGACGGGTTCAGCCAGTATTTTACTTAAAATTAATCTAGAATGGGAGCCGGAGCGGTGGCACAAGTTGTAAGGCATCTGCCTTGTGTGTGTTAGCCTAGAACGGACGGCAGTTCGATCCCACCCACCACGTCCCATATGGTCCCCCAAGCCAGGAGTGGTTTCTGTGCGCATAGCCAAGGGTAACCCCTGAGTGTCACTGGGTGTGACTGAAAAAAACAAACAAAAAAAAATCAATCCAGAATGGGGCCAGAGAGATAGTGTGGTGGTAGAGCATTTGCCTTGCATGCAGCTGATTTGAACAGATGGTGGTTCAAATTTCGGCATCCCATATGGTCCCCCTTGCCTGCCAGGAACAACTTCTGAGTACAGAGCCAGGAGTAACCTCTGAGTGCCACCGGGTGTGACCCAAAAACCAAAAAAAAAAATCTAAAATATCAGGAGATACCACCAGTAAAGTGGAGTGGAAAATGTTAGGGATGATAGTAGGGGTCTGGAATAGTTTGGTAGCTGCAAGTGCAATCCTTTAAGCATAGGCTGTGAGTTTGATGCCTGGAGTCATCTAGTATACTTAGTGCAGTTCTAGAGTTCCTGCAAACTCTCGCCACAAACACTACAGTGAACAACCTCAGCACATCTGAGGTGTGTGTAAACACCACAACTGATGATTTTGTGTGAGCACCTCATCTGGAAGGACAACCCATGGTGTGCTTGTGTGTGAGACCAGAGTCACCCACAAGGAGCCCTACACCTGGATGCTATGTGAGAATTACCTATGTGCTTTCCCATTCTGAGCACCAAAACCTGAGCAAGTGCTGTCCTGCTCACCATAGCAGCAGCAGCAGGAAGAGTAATGGGTGAGAGGAATTGACATAGTTTTTTAAAATGTGACAATGGAAGGTCAGTCTTTAAAGAGTAGCAGCCAGAAAAATTTCTTCACATCCATGTAGTTGTTCAGGGCACATTTCTTAGGCAATGACTGCACCCCCAATTTTAGGAACAGTGGAAAGCATCAGTTAGACAGCACAGATTTGCTTGAATGCTTCCATTACGATTTTCAGGTTTACTTTCATTTTAAAAAACTGTTGAACTGACAAAACCAAACCCATGTGACTATGCTATGAAACATTAAAAAGACTACTAGACAAATTCCTATGTAGTGAATTTACTTTTTGCTTGGTCAAAACATGCCAAAACAGAGCGGTAGCACAGTGGGTAGGGCATTTGTTTTGCACGTGGATCACCAGAGTTTGATCCCTGGCATCCCATATAGTACCCCAAACCTGCCAGAAGTGATTTCTGAGTGCTGAACCAGAAGTAACCTGTGAGCACAGCCAAGTTGCCCCAAAAATAAACAAAAAAAAATTCCATTTTAGAGTTGGGATGATAACACAGTGGGTAGGATGTTTGTCTTGCATGCTGCTGACCTGGGTTCAACCTCAGCATCCTATATGGTAACCCCCACCTGAGCCTGCAAGAAATTATTACTGAGTGCAAGGAAATTGAAATAGAACACACACAGTTGATGAGAACACACATCTGTCATTTGGTGGCCAAGGAGCAAAGAAGTATATTCCCTGGAAGGCAAGGCAGAATGGAAATGCCACTGAATTATAGCCCATTGTGGACTGTGAACCCCGAGGACCATGATCTTGGGTCAATGTGATGTGAGATGGCACTGATATGCAGCTTCCCATTAGAGCAAAAGACCATTGCTAAAAGGCGAATTTAGAATGTCAAAGGCAACACACTGACAAATAAGGAAATACACTTTCATCTTCCCTTATGCAATCTTGGGTTGACTCAGGTAGCAAAGGAATTACCTGTCCACAGATAGGTGTTTCAAATTGAGACCTGGGTCACCCCGGTTTTGAGAACGATTTGCAAGCAAATTCATTATATTATCAGGGGCAGGGACCAAAAAGAATGTCTACACAGAAGTGCAGGGCTTCAAGGTTGGCTTGAATAGTTGGGAGAGAAATCTGATACTGCATGTAGGAAGGGATTGATTAGTAACATCAAAATAAAAATGCCCCGTTGAGGACTTTGCATTAAATTTCCAGCTGCCTTTGTGATTTATTTATACTTTCTTCTTTTGAGGACAGGGATAGATATTTGCCTGTGCTTTTAGAGATCAGCATATATTTTTTGCTTCTTTCATAATGTGTTTAATAAGGATTGGGACATACAAACAGAAAAAAAATCTTATAACCCCAGGATTAAGGAAACTTAAATTCCTATTTTTAGCATGTGAAACACTAGTTTTTTTTTTTCTTTAAGAAAATACAAAGAGTAGGAAAACAGCCCAGTGGGGAAAGAAAATAATAATAATAATAATAATTTTAAAAGACATGATTAACTTGAGAAGCAGAAGAGGAGGGAAGAAGACACACCTATGCTCATTATTTTTGCACCTAATGGACTCCTTGGGACTGGCATCTCTTTGCACATAATTGATGTTATCACTGCTCATATGCTGTTCCCAAAACCCAACATTTTCCATTTTTTTGGTTTTTTTTTTTTGGTGGTTTTTTTTTGGGGGGGGGCGGTCACACGGCAGTGCTCAGGGGTTATTCCTGGCTCCAGGCTCAGAAATTGCTCCTGGCAGGCACGGAGGACCATATGGGACGCCGGGATTCAAACCGATGACCTCCTGCATGAAAGGCAAACGCCTTACCTCCATGCTATCTCTCCGGCCCCAACATTTTCCATTTTTAATGTGCTTCATTTTCAATACATTTACATGTATTGCACTTTATAGTTAAAAAGGTCCATGTATTTCTGAACGGTATCAAATTATAGCTCAAAAGAGCACATTTTCAATAGGACTTTCCATGTAAATGTGCCCTTTTTATGGTGTCTTGTGAGATTAAGCAATAAAGTGGCAGGAGGAGTTAGTTTTCAAGGAAGAAGGTCTTAGAACTGAAAAGAGTTCCCTGAACAAACAGACCAAAATGAATTGTTGGGTAGGACGTCTTATGGTCCTGCTGGTGGATCTAAAGCTGTGAGATTATTGGGTCTCACAAGTTAAGTTAACTAAACATATTTAGTTAACAAGGAGTTGGGATTATTCATTTGATTTAAGTGATGAGGAAATCTGTCCTCTGCCATATCATTTATAGCAACTCCTAAAAGTAGATAAGTAGGGCCCGGAGAGATAGTACAGTGGCGTTTGCCTTGCAAGCAGCCAATCCAGGACCAAAGGTGGTTGGTTCGAATCCCGGTGTCCCATATGGTCCCCGTGCCTGCCAGGAGCTATTTCTGAGCAAACAGCCAGGAGTAGCCCCTGAGCATCACTGGGTGTGGCCCAAAAACAAAAACAAAAAGAACAAAACAAAAAAAAAACTAAAAGTAAATAAGTATAAGTTGGTTGCAGTGTGAAAATGCATGTAAGAAAGGTTTTGTGAGCCCCATAAACCAATATAAAGGGGGTGAGATTATTGCCACTATACCATTTAAAATTGTTTTGGAGGAAGAAAACAATGACTCCAATGCTTTCTTTCTCATGAGTTTGAAACAGAAGTTTAAATTCCACATATACCCGGTGCCCCCAATGTCATCTAAGAAACTCTGCTATTTGAGCCTAGCAGTTTTGCTGTCTGCATCCCTGACATTACACATTAATTTGGGCATACCACAGTTTAAGGATCACAGAAAAGGGCTGAAGCACCCTAATGAGCCTCACAATGAAAAATGACATGTGTGTACCATGGCCAGGAAGTGGGGTGAGGCAGTTACAAGACATGTTCCCTATCTTGTGTCTGACCCCCATTAACCATCCTTCAGTGATAAAAGATTAAATATATTAAACATATTTATAATATATCAATATAACAATATAATAATTAATACATAATATAATTATTACAATTATGTTATAATAATATATTAATACATTAAATATATTAGAAAGATTATATCACCTATAACATTACCGCAAATATTTTGCTAAAACTTGTATAAATGGGAGAAATATAGCAAAAATTCTTTTCTTTTAGAATTTTAACTTGATCTCAATGTTCTTTTAGAGTTAGCAGAGTTGTTGAGCTAGAAAACCTACTATTTTATTCTTCATAATATGTTGCTGAGCTTTTTGGGCTAATGTCCCAGCATATCTTAACTCTTTGTATCATTTTCTTCCTTATGTAGCTTGAGCCTCAGCTGTGTATAGGAATAAGAATAGCTGAGTTAATGAACAAAGTGTACCAAGAATGAAAGAAATCTCTTTGTATACTTTCTTTGGCCCAAGGAAATGAAATTGAAAGGGGTGGAAGACAAAAGTATGTATGATTTTACCTGGATTTGCTCAAAAGGTACTTCAAAACTGAATGACTCATTGTAGTAGGGGTTTAGTGTATTCTTTTTAATGGTTGTCTTTTTCTTCTTCAGCCTCTTGCCATTCTGCATCAGATGAATTTTAACATAAGGATCTATAAAACAAATAAAAACAGGGTGATGAGACATATTTAGACCATAGTTGCTTATTCAAAAGACAAGTATTTCCAACTACAAATAATTTATATTAAATACTTAGCATTTAAAACACTTTAACTCATGATGCTTTTAAAAAAATTTTTTTTTTTTTTTTTTGGTTTTTGGGCCACACCCGGCAGTGCTCAGGGGTTACTCCTGGCTGTCTGCTCAGAAATAGCTCCTGGTAGGCACGGGGGACCATATGGGACACCGGGATTTGAACCAACCACCTTTGGTCCTGGATCGGCTGTTTGCAAGGCAAATGCCGCTGTGCTATCTCTCCGGGCCCGCTTTTAAAAATTTTTATGTACTTATTTATTTTTTGCTTTGGGGCCACACTTGGTTCTACACTCATGGATCACTCATGGATTACTCCTGGCAAGGTTTGGGGGAACCAAAATTGTTGCTGGGGGGCCTGGAGAGATAGCACTGCGGCGTTTGCCTTGCAAGCAGCCGATCCAGGACCAAAGATGGTTGGTTTAAATCCCGGCGTCCCATATGGTTCCCTGTGCCTGCCAGGAGCTATTTCTGAGCAGACAGTGAGGAGTGACCCCTGAGCACTGCTGGGTGTGGCCCAAAAAACAAAACAAAACAAAAAAAATTGTTGCTGGGGATAAAACTTAGTTGGCTGTATGCAAGACAAATGCCCTACTTGCTGTAACTATCAATCTGATACTAAGGGACCACTTTTAAGTAACCCAGGAATCACAACAATATCTCATTTATTTATGGATTTAGGAGAAGAAAACACTATTCTAATAAACAGTTAGTTGGGGGGGAAAGTCCTGATATGTGGCATTTTAATGCAAAACTAGTAGTTTGCAAAATTTCTGTAAATTTCAGTCTGCTGTTATGAGCTTCAAGGAATTTGATGCAGTATTCTACAGGGGAATCCTTAAGGCCCAGTCATTTTATTCTTTCATTTATACACTTACTCTACTGATGAAGCCCTAGGGAGACAGCAGTGAATGCAATGGTCTACCCTTATATTCATGACAAAATGAAAACTTGTGGGGAAATATATACAACATAAATGTGTAAGAAAGTGAAATGCACGTGAATTAAGGTTGACAAGGATGTTTGAAAGTGACACAAAAATATGGTAGACGATGTCAGATGGGGATGAAGGTAGCATGGTAACATGAAGGTCGGCATGCTATTCTCACTATCTTTTTTTAACTTTTTCATTTTTATTTTTTACTAAAAATTTGGAGGATTTGGGATACACCCGGTGACACTTAAGGACTCCTTCCAGCTTGTAGTTAAAGGTCATTCCCAGGTGACCACATTGTACTATGGACAGAAGAGAAAGAGAAAGGGGAGAGGAGAGGAGAGAAAAGAGAGAGAAGAGAAGAGAAGAGAAGAGAAGAGAAAGGAGAGAGAGAAGAAAGGAGAGAGGAAGAGGGAAGAGAGAAGAGAGAAGAAAGAAGAGAGGAGAGTGTGTGTCTAACTAATTGATAGGAAAGAATGCTCTGGTGTTCAAGGAGGAAAATGAAAGTAGTAAACACACACATACACACAGACACACACACAGACACACACAGACACAGACACAAACACACACACACACACACTCACTCACACATACCACAGGAGCAGAAACATCCCCCAGACCCCGCATTCTCACCAATGCCTGGTTATAGCCATGTTCAAGGTCAGGTCTGTGGCTCAGTGGCCTACTGGGTCCTTGTGCTGCAGGGCCAAGGACCTGCTCCCCTGCTCCCTGGGGACCTGTCCTTGGCCTCCACAACCACTATGCACTGCCCTACATCCATAACAAAACTTGTCTGCTTCCCAAAACCACCACTAAACATCTCATAGTTTTTTGGAAGAAGAGCAGGTAACCTAAGTCTGGGAAATGGGGTCCTTGTCTGTGCTTCCTGGGACATGAAACTTGCTGATGATGCCCTGGGCCATGCTGAAGATGCCCTGGGTCTATTTCTGGTACACATAGCAACGAGGGCTGCTGCGGAAATGGTTCAATGCACAGACCTCGCAGAAGAAGTGGCTGCACTTGGTGACCACGGGCTTGAGAAAGGGCCTATGACAGATGATGCACTTGGCCGGGACTGCCTTGGGCTGTGGCAACACCACTTCGTAATCTGTGTCTGCATCGTCCTTGGGGCAGACGCCAACCCTCGCTGGCAGCTCAAGCTCCAGCTGCCAGCCCTGCTCCTTATATTTTTTATGTAACTTTGGCATAGACGAAATACCAGAGCAAACAGAAGAAAAATGGTTCCTAGTATCTATGATTGTTTTTGTACTTCCTGTGAGACTTCTAAAAAGAAGCCCCCAAAATCCAGCCACCCCTACCTCTTTTAGAACACTGTAGAATTGGAGTGGAGCAATAGTACAGGGAGGGCATTAGCCTTGTATGCCCTACTGGGCTTCAATATTCCCCTGAGCCTCCCAGGTATGATTTTGAGTGCAGAACCAGAAGTAACCCCTGAGCACTTTACTAGCTCTCTGCCTCTCTCAAAAGTTTGTTTGTTTTGGTGGTCAGGGCTTCCCCCTGGATCTGTGCTCAGCTATCACTCCTGGAGGTGTTCTGGGAGTCACATGGAGTGCTGGGTTCTCAACCTGGTTATCAAATGAGCCTTACTCACCTGTACTAAATTTCTGGCCTCCATCAGAAACCATGAAATCAACAGATTTAGATGTTTCAGGTCACAAGGTAAAATTAATGCCAATACACAAAATATTAGTTAAAAATGATTTGGGGGAGGCCACACCTGGCAATGCTCAGGGGCTCTGTCTGCTCTGAGGAATCACTCCTGTCATTTCAAAGAACTACGTAGGATGGTAGGATGCTGGAGATCGAATACGGGTAGTCTGCATGCAAGGCAAATGCCTACCCTCTCTACTATCTAATCCTGAAAATTGTATTTTACAGCAAACAATTAAGGGCCTTCTGACTATGAGCCTGTTGTTTTACCTAAAAGCTGGAAAAGCAATTTAGGAGAGTGTTTACAAGTACAAAATCTGGATCCAGACCAGCTGCTAGCTGTGTGGTCTTGGACATAGTTATTGAATTTCTTTATGATAATAGTCTTTTCAGTTTAAAATGATGAGAATAGGACCTCCCTCACAGAGTTGTAAAGGTGAAACTGAATTCCTGGACCAGGAATAAGGCTTCTGATCAAAGGCATGCTTGCTTATGGGAGGTCTGGTTTCAATTCCTGGCATCACAAAACAAAACAAAGCAAAACAAAACAAAATAATAAAACATACCTTAGCTTCTCCCTTTTTCCTCCCCACAGCCATTGGTAACCATCACCCCAACAGCAAAAACATCAAATTGAACATAACGGCTACTATATGAATGGAATCTGAGTTACACAGAATACAGTATTATTATGGCTTTGTGAATGAATCTACATCTGAGTCAACATGTACATATCAGATTTTTTTCCCCAACTCATTTCATGGAATCATGTTTCTCATTAACAAATGAGAAAAATAAATGAATCCATTTGCTACCTCAGGGGAGCCAAGTTGTCTACAGTGCCAAATTTCTCTCTGGAAAAACTAAACCCAATCTAAACAACTGGTTTACTAATGAATCATTTTATTACATGTGAGATAAAGAAAAAAATGAGTTTCTTTTATTATGATGGATCAAGGTGATCTTCAATAGATTGACTTACACAGACCTAGAAAGTTAAACTAAAGATTTCTAAGTAGGTCCAGGGCCATTGCTGAATCTTTGTTCTCTGGGGACAGTGAGGCCTGTGTCTGGAAGGGAACAGGGAGTCTCCAGTCTAATCCCCTCTACCAAGCTCAAACGGAGACTCCTCTCCAGCTTTCCTTCAGTATGCTTCTGGGTTCCAATGTCCTTACTGAAATCTTCCCTCTCATCAGTCCTCCTTTTCCAAACCGTGTGGACACAGTACATCCGTGGGAAGTCATTTCAATATATATCATAGACGTTCTGGCAGATTGAATCTAGCACTTCTTTCAATACCCTGATACTCCAGCACTCCCAACCACTAAATGCAAAGATCAATGGAGAAGCTAAAGAGACATCTACTGGGGGGGGGGGGATACATAGGAAGGGATGAGTAAAGATTATTTCGGAGCTGCAAAATTTCTGTATAAAACCACAATGGTGGGGGCCAGCGAGGTGGCGCTAGAGGTAAGGTGTCTGTCTGCCTTGCAAGCACTAGCCAAGGAAGGACCATGGTTCGATCCCCCCACGTCCCATATGGTCCCCCCAAGCCAGGGGCAATTTCTGAGCGCTTAGCCAGGAGTAACCCCTGAGCATCAAACGGGTGTGGCCAAAAAACATAAACAAACCCAAACAAAAAAAACACATAGGTTTAGGCCTGTATTCGCTGTATCAGACAGAACATTCCTGTGCTGCATGTGCTGCATGTGTTCCAGTGCTCATGTACCACAGTGAGCCAATCACAACGAGCAAAGGTTCAAAGGTTATATTGTAATAGATTTCCTCTCTGACTCTGGCCAATCTGAGCAGGCTTTTTACAGTGTAAATTGGTTCCAGAACATTGTCTAATTTGCATGCATCAAAAGCCTGCTTGGATTGGCTGAGTTAGAGAGGCAGTCCAAGCAGCCTTGCAGTGATTGGTGCAGGATCGAGTTGGAAAATTCGTTTTGTGGCAATATTCAGACAACTTTTGTTTAGCGGCATATTGAAACATTTTTCGGGATATACTCTGCTTATAAGACGATCCCCAATTTTCGGTTGACTTTTTTTTGTTTCAAAAGTCATCTTATACACCGGAATATACGGTAGCTTTAGACAGATCTCAGTCCATAAATTTTCTAGTGCTTAGATGGCAGAAGATACAGAGACATTTGCAAGTGTATGTGAGGAGTATGAGCTAATAGGAGGAGTAAACAGATTTCAGCAAAATCAATTGGGTGAGCTTGAAATAACTTCCCTAAAGGGACTCTGTTTAGTCCTGTATACCAGCACCATAATTATCTTTTTGCACTGGTGTATATTGCCTGGAAACAGTCTCTATGTGAATAAGAGATTTATCTTGGAGGCTGCAAGTAGAAGGTGCCTGCCTTGTATGTGGCTGACCCAGGTCTGATCTCCAGCATCCCATATGGTCCTCTGAACCCTCCAGGAATATTTCCTGAGCACAGAGCCAAGAGTGAGGTCTGAAAATTGCTGGTATGACTCAAAAATTTAAAAAAGACATTTTTATTATTTGTTCCATGTACTTAGAAAGCCTATTAATGCCACCAAGTAAAAATACTACCAAAGTTATTTCATTATTAAAATATCTAAAATTATTATGAAGAAGAGTAAGATTACTAATACCCTTTCGTCTGACTTAGGCTAAATTCAAATCTCTAAGAAAAAAAAGTCAAGTTAGAATTGCTGTTTGAGATTTTGTTTGTTTTACTGAAATATTTGACTGTTTTAGTTTTAACATTTTTTTCATCCACTCATATGAAGAGTTTATACTTGGTAGTTCCACCAAACTCTCTGTAGTCATCCAGAAAGAATCAAGCATAATTTCTTCTGGCTCCTATTCTTTTGTGCTTGGCTCCCCAAAATATTTTCTTTAATATGGGGGTGGGGAGGGGGGAAGCTTAGAGTTGATGAACTTAACAATAAGAATATAACAGAAAAAATCCTCATTGTACCAGCCATTAATGTACTACTTCTGTCCTGAGCATGGAACCCAAACTCTCAAACATTTCTGTTACCTATCAATAAATATTCCCTCCTCTAATGAAGTATTTCTTTACTGAATGATCATTTAACAGTTTTTGTGCAGGCAATACAACATCTGTAATCAAGAAATTGACGGTGACCTTTAACCCATTTGGCAAAGTTATAAGTGACTGTTTGGATTCTGTGGCTTCCTACACCATCAGTATTAAAAAGCTTTAGACTTAGTTTTCCAAAATAGCATCTTGGTTTGTGCTTTTTTTGTGTATCTCCTCCAAGCACTACACCAGCATTAATGAACTAACTCAACCTTTGCTACTTTATGTCTCATTAAATGAGCTCGATTTTCTTTGCGACAGTCTCTTGTGTAATGTTTTATTCTAGTGGGCACTATACTTAGCTAACGTCGATTCATTTTTAAATTGTTAGCTCACATAAACATTTCCCCCAAATTATAGTGTTAATACTGCATCTGTACTATAACATTATAAAGAGCATTTTCAACTATAAATACAGAAACTCTTCAGCATAGTCTTCTATAAGTACTTGTAAATTATGTATAAAAATCCCTTTGAAAAAGTGTGTTATAATTGCCAGTGATGAAAATTGTTCATTCTGTGAGTCCTATTACTATTTGCTTGTTTATATATTATTAAATGACTGACTTACTGGTGAAATGGTTCTATTCAGTAAGGGCACGAGGAAAAAACTGCAGTTGTCAAAGAAATTCTGAATTCTATATCTGGCCAGTTTTTAACTGTTTTTGTTCTTGTGTGGACCATATTATGCCAGTGTCTAATGTCATTCCTAAGAATTTGCTATCAAACAGGAAGGAAATCTCTGCCAATATGCTCTCCAGAATGTAGACAGAGATGGGCTTGGCTAAAAAGTCTCTATAAAATTAGTTGACTGCTGTTCAACTTGTTCCTTCTCACTCATTACAAACCTTCTCATTTCCATTTGAAGAAGTACCATATTCTTTTATTGCTTCAAAAGGAATTGAATCTCTCTACCCTATTCTATAGACTGCACCAGACTCTCCTGATGGTTGTGGATGAACACTTGCTTGTGTTGCTCTTCCACACTCACTGTGATGTTCACTTACAATCTTAGTGCTGGAGAAGTAGGGCAGCAAGTAGAGCACTTGCCTTGCACTAAACTAATTTGGGTTCAGTCTCTGGCATTCCATCTAGACCTACTGGAAATAAACCCTGAGCATAGAGCCGGGAACAAGCATTGAGAATCACAAGGTATGTCTCATCAAATACGAACTCATGACCTCAGCATATAAGGCAAAGCTCTATCACTGAGCTACATAATTGGTTTGGGGCCACATGAAATTCAGAGCCCTAATCACCATAAATATTCCTTTCCTCATCCTACACTATAAGTTGAAATTGGAAACTTTATCAAAAAAAAAAAGATGAAAGGACTAATACCTAAAATTACTTAAAAGTTTGTTTTATGCACAAAAGGGATTGATCAAAACAGTGGGAACAAGACCATTTTATTTTATCAAGAAAGTCCTTGACTAAAATGGAAGGACTGCAGTTGTAAAGGGCTATCTATAGTCACTGTGACTGATAAAAATAAAAACAATCTAATTTTGCCAAATTAAAACTATAGTCATTTCACATGATTAGACTTTGAGCTACTTCTCATTGTAAATACTAAAAACTTTTAGTGGTGCCTTTACTATTCCCACAAAAGGACCATTGCTTGCAGCCAACTAGTTTGTCATTGTATTCCTATGAAGTTAACAAAACTTGACATTAAAACTGCCCGAGGAGCAAGAAGGTGACAATAGTCCCTAAGGTGTTAAATGGAGTAGAGAATAACATTGGAAGAGAGCCTCACCTTCTACGATTTATAAATCTTCCCAAAGTTCATCTTGAAGCCAGTAGTTCTCAATTTAAAACCATTTTCCATAAGAATTTTTCTATCAGATTAGTTCTCCATGCAAGAAAAGAAATGTGTACTTTGCAATAATACGAAAGGAAATAGTGCAGGATAGAGAAAGGTTTGATAATTTGACATTTCTTTCTGAAAAAAATAATCAGTAAAATCTTCAGGGAGGAGGTGACTTTTGAACCAAATTTAAGATAGGAAAGAAAATAAAAGGGCATTTCGGGCTAAAGGATGGTCAGTTCAAAGATATGACATTTAAAGATCTCTGTGAGGAATAGTGTGCATCGACCAGGAATAGACAGTAGAGTTTGTGGAAATAAGATGAGTAAATTAGGACAGGAATGTGAATGCCATGATACAACTTTATTTATTATTTTTTTAGTCCATAAATCACCAAAAGATTTTAATCATTATTACTCTTCTTAATTTTTTAAGTAAATAAGACACCTATATGGTTAAATATAGTTTTAACAAAAGGATAGTTTAATATTTAAGGCATAATTGCGAGAGAGATGGAGCTTCTGCCTAGAGTGCTTACAATGTATTGGAAAAAAATCCAGCACAAACCAGGTGTAAATAAGCCAGTAGGCTTCCTATTTGAGCACCAACTGCTGTGGAAGAGAGAGAAGAAGCCAGCAAAGGGGCCCCTTTGTAAATGTAAAATGTTAATTTTAAATTCAAGAGACCAGAACTATGGTAGAAGTTAAGGCTCAATACAGAATTGAGCTGTTGAATAAGAGCTAAAAGAATATTCAGGCTGGATACTGGTTTCTGCCTGGTTTGCTCATTGTGTCATTTCTGATTTTTATGCTTAGTTCTAAAAATCTCCTTCCAGAGTTACATTATAGCCTCTGGGAGAGATGTATTTGTATATATGGAAACTGCCAGTGATACTACCATTGGGGAAAATATTGTTTTCCAGTATCAAATTCTGTGGCCAGGAATTTTGATATTAACCATGCTGAAAATACAGGGTTTGCACTGTAGTAGGTCTGAGAAACACAGTAAAGAGAGTGGACCTCCTTTTATAAATTATGTGTGTTAAAAGTATGTCAAATGTGGGACCAGAGCTATCGTACAGCAGTAGGGCATTTGCCTTGCACGCAGCTGACCCAGGACAAACCTGGGTTCTATTCCCAAAGTCCCATATAGCTCCCAGAGCCAGAAGTGATTTCTGAATTGCATAGTCAGGAGTAACCTCTGAGCTGGGGGTGTGCGCCCCCCCCCAAAAAAAAAAACCTAAAAGTAAATTTTTTAATACCGTATATATTCAAGTATAAGCCAATTTTGTGCTGGAAAAACCTGAACTCGGCTTATACTCGGGCCATACAGGTTGTTTGATTTGGTGAGCGTGCACGGAATCAAATTCACATAGTCTCCAGTTATTTTCTATCATCTGCTGGAGGGTCGGTGCTTCAGCTCAGTCCACAAGATGAGGCTGAACTGAAGAGGAAGACGGCTCAACTGAACTGTATGCCACTGTACTATTTTTTTTAATTTTTAATTTTTAATTATGAGAACAAAGATGCAAAGAATGAGGACAAGGTAAAGTTACAGTGGAAGGACAATCATCCATAAACAGAATTCTCAGTAGTCCCATTGCTGATATCTGAACTTTGAACTTTCAGCAAAGAACATTAAGAAAAATAAAACAACCCATGTACAATTACTTTGTCCCTCAAGTCCCCAGATTGTAGTACATAATATTTCTTAGCAGCATACAAAGCAATCTAAAGCCATAAAACTTATGTAATTTTTTAAACATTGAAGGCAAAGTACTTTTTTACATTTCCATGCACATGCATATTAGTTTACATTACCTCAAAAGTTTAAGTGGGTTGTTTTTCTTAAGGATTAGAGTCAGAGGAGCACAGTAAAAACGGTGTTAAAGTGACAATTATTGTTTGCATGGGCCCACCAAAACATGAGGGACTTGGAAAGGAAAAGCCTTGGCCTAAATACAAGGAGACCCTACCCCTGATGTTTCCTGGCATAAGACCAACTCTAGGCTCCAGGCAAACTAGTTTGTCCAAACCTGGTCATTGTTTGTAGTGCCAATACACTTTTAGCCACTGCGCTATTTAATCCACAATATTCTGCACTTTGTATGAGACTGACAGCAGTGATGAGGATATCTGCAAACTCAGTGATGAAAAAAATGTCTATGCTGATGCCCTCACATCAGATATAGATGAAGCTCTATTTGGACATACAGATGATGATGAGGAGGAATTCAGTTTTGAAGGATTTTAATCTTTGTGATTTAGCACGATTACCTGCTAAGCTATGGTTTTCTGCACTTTATTTAAAGTTTTAAAGTTATTGTTGCTAGTTTACAGCTTTTCTTTAGCAATAAATATTGAAAAACATTTAATTTACTGATTCCTCAATTATTGTAATTGTTTTGGGTATGTATTTTTATTTTTGAAATTTGCCAGTGGCTGCTGCATTTTCCACCTTGGCTTATACTCGTCACTAAGTTTTCCAGTTTTTAGGGTAAAATTAGTGGGGTCAGCTTATACTTGGGTTGGCTTATACTTGAGTATATATGGTATGTCAAATGTGATTTAAGTCAGAAAGTATGTTCCTGAGAATCCTGGAATAGAGGAAGGAGAGAATATAAGAGAATCTGTCTAGGCTCAGAAAAAGAAGCAGTGAGAGTCTGGCTATGTAGTTTGGACTACCTTACGATACCCTAAGAGAATACCTCAAATGGAGTTATACAACGTCTACTCAGTTCTGAAGGCTGGAATCCAAGATCAGATTATTAGTATCATCAGGTTCTTGGCAAAGATTCCTTAATAACTATGTTTATAGCTGGGTTCCACTCCTATCCTCACATGACAAAGAGAAAATCATCTCAATAGCTGTTCTTCTTATAAAGGCACTAATCCCACTCATTTTGTCTGCTCACCTGCACTAACTTCCTAAAAACTTCCACCTCCTCACACAGTCACATCAAGGGTTAGGATATCCATACACAAATTTTGAAGAGGACACATATATTTAGTCCATAACAAGTAAATACAAATCAAACCCTCTAAAACAGAAACTAGAATGACCAAGGGAGAAAATTCTGTGCATTTCCTTTGCTCACTACGCCTAATCTCACATTACTCTGAATACAATGTAAGTCAAAATCAACCAAAGCTTTGTACATTAAATTAATTTATAGAAGACAGTAACTGAGTAGCAAGAAAAAGAGACAGAGTGTTTATCACCCTATTTCTCCCCAACTGAAATGATTCCAAGGGTGTATCCAGGGGCTGGAGTGTAATATCTATAGGACTATGTGTTCATTTCACCTAGAGCTCAATGCTCCAATATCAAGGCCTGAGACTAGAAATTGATTACTGCAAGAATTGAGAAATTCAAAGAAAAATTATTCGAAGAAGAAACATATATCAATCGATGGTAGATAGGTGTGTGACATTTCTCACTCAAGATTAATGCAAAGTGAAAGGAATAAGCCATGCCATAGACTGGGAACCATGGAGCATATATTTAGAAGGGGCTGCCTGCCTGATGAAACTGTAGAAGTGTGCTTCCCTCCTTCATCCTTACTCATAAACTCGGAAGGAGACAAAAAAACCATACAAAGTCTATAACCAAATCCCTAAAAATGACCTGTGAGATCCTCATCTGGCCACAGAGTTGGGATTCTCTGCATTCCTTTCTCAGAAGATGATCGTTGCTCCCAAAAATCCATTGTCTGATAAAACACAATAAATGAGACTAAATGATGGTGCACGAGTCTTGCATATATGAGGCTCTATATTTGTCACTGGTTTTGATTGGCCTCTCAAAGCAATCACCCCAAAAGATTATAAAAATAACTTAGCAACAGAAAATTGTCTCTTAGTTTAAAAGAGAAGAAATATGTAGCTATTAAATCTTTCAGACATTCATTGCTGCTAGGAAGAACCTATGGTGACTAATCAAACCAGGACTTTCAGCATGCTTTCCACCATGCTTTCCCCAACAATGTTCCTCATTTCTTTTTTTTTAAATTAATATCGTTATTTAAACACTTTGATTACAAATGTGATTGTAGTTAGGTTTCAGTCATGTAAAGAACACCCACCTTCAACAGTGCAACGTTCTCATCACCAATGTCCCAAATCTCCTGCTCCCTAGCCCACCCCTACTTGTACTCTAGACAGGCTTTCTACTTCCCTCATTCGTTCACATTGTTATGATAGTTCTCAATATAGTTATTTCTCTAACTGCACTCATCACTCTTTGTGATGAGCTTCATGTCATCAGTTGGACCTTCCAGCCCTCGTCTCTTTTGTCTCTGAGAATTATTGCAAAAATGTCTTTCATAGTTAAAAAAAAAACCTATGAGTGAGACTATTCTGCATCTATCTCTCTTCCTCTGACTTATTTCATTCAACATAATATTCCATGTACATCCATGTATAAAAAAATCTCATGACTTCATCTCTCCTGATGGCTGCATAATATTCCATTGTATATATGTACCAGTTTCTTTAGCCATTCATCTATTGAAGGGCATCTTGTTTGTTTCCAGAGTCTGGCTATTGTAAATAGTGCTGCAATGAATACAGGTGTGAGAAAGGGATTTTTGTATTGTATTTTTGTGTTCTTGGGGTATATCCCTAGGAGTAGTATAGTTGTATCTTATGAGAGCTCAATTTATGGTTTTTGGAGGAATCTCCGAATCACTTTCCATAAAGGTTGGACTAGACGGCATTCCCACCAGCAGTGAATAAGAGTTCCTTTCTCTTCACTTCTTCACCAGAACTGCTTGTCCTCATTCTTTGTGATGGGTGCCAATTCTGTGGCGTGAGATGGTACCTTGTGGTTGTTTTGATTTGCATCTCCCTGATAATTAGTGATGTGGAGCATTTTTTCATGTGCCTGTTGGCCATTTGTATTTCTTATTTGACAAAGTGTCTGTTCATTTCTTTACCCCATTTTTTGATGGGATTAGATTTTTTTCTTGTAAAGTTTTGTCTCTGCCTTGTATATTTTGGATATTAGCCCCTTATCTGATGGGTTTTGGGTAAATAGTTTCTCCCACTCAGTCGGTAGCTCTTGTATCCTGGGCACAATTTCTTTTGTGATGCAGAAGCTTCTCAGCTTAATATATTCCCATCTGTTTATCTCTGCTTCCACTTGTTTGGAGAGTGCTGTTTCCTCCTTAAATATGTCCCTAGTCTCAATGTCATAGAGTATTTTACCTACGTGTTGTTCTATATACCTTATGGTTTCAGTTCTGATATCAAGGTCTTAATCCATTTGGATTTTACCTTCGTACATGGTGTTATCTGGGGGTTTGAGTTCACTTTTTGCAAGTGGCCAACCAGTTGTGCCAGCACCACTTGTTCAAGAGGCTTTCCTTGTTCCATTTAGGAATTCTTGCTCCTTTATCAAAAATTAGGTGACTGTATGTCTGGGGAACATTCTCTGAGTACTCAAGCTTATTTCACTGATCTAAGGGGCTGTCTTTATTCCAATACCATGCTGCTTTGATAACTATTGCTTTGTAAAACAGTTTACAATTGGGGAAAGTAATGCCTCCCATATTGCTTTTCCCAAAAAGTGCTTTAGCTATTCGAGGGTGTTTATTGTTCCAAATGAATTTCAGAAGTGTTTAATCTACTTCTTTAAAGAATGTCATGGTATCTTTAGAGGAATCACATTAAATATTATATGTTTTGGGGAGTATTGCCATTTAAATAATGTTAAGCCTGCCAATCCATGAGCAGGGTATGGTTCCATTTCCGTGTGTTCTCTCTTATTTCTTGGAGTGGGGTTTTATAGTTTTCTTTGTATAGGTCCTACATGTCTTAGTCAAATTGACTCCAAAATATTTGAGTTTGTGTGACACTAATGTGAATGAGGTTGTTTTCTTAATGTCCATTTCTTCCCCATCATTATTGGTGTATAAAAAGGCCATTGATTGCTGTGTGTTAATTTTGTAGCCAGCCACATTGCTATATGAATCTATTGTTTCTAGAAGCTTTTTGGTAGAGTCTTTAGGGTTTTCTAAACATAACATCATAACATCATGTTATGTTTTCTTGCCTGTTTGCTATAGCAAGTACTTCCAGTACTATGTTGAATAGGAGTGGTAAGAGAGAACAGCCTTGTCCTGTACCAGAATTTAGAGGGAAGGCTTTTAGTTTTTCTCCATTGAGGATAATATTTGCCATTGGCTTGTGGTAGATTGCCTTAACTATACAGAAAAAGGTTCCTTTCATTCCCATCTTGCTGAGAGTTTTTTTTTTTTATCATGAGTGGGTGTTGGACCTTATCAAATACTTTCTCTGTGTCTATTGATATGATCATGTGATTTTTTATTTTTCTTGTTGTTGATGTTATGTATTATGTTGATAGATTTATGAATGATAAACCATCCTTGGATTCCTTGGATGAAACCTACTTGATCATAGTGAATGATCTTCTTGCTGAGGCATTGGATCCTATTTGCCAAGATTTTGTTGAGGATCTTTGCATCTTTGTTCATCAGGGTAATTGGTCTGTAATTTCCTTTTTTGGCAGCATCTCTGTCTGGTTTGGGTATCAAGGTGATGTTGGCTTCATAAAAGCTGTTTGGAAGTGTTCCTGTTTTTTCAATTTCATGAAAGAGAATGGCCAGGATTGGTAGTAGTTCCTCTTGAAAGGTTTGAAAAAAATTCATTAGTGAATCCATCTGGCCTTGGGCTTTTGTTTTTGGTCAGACATTTGATTACCGTTTTAAGTTTCTCAATAGTGATGGGGTGTTTAGATATGCTACATCCTCTTTATTCAACCATGGAAGGTTATGAGTCCAAGAATTTATCCATTTCTTCCAGGTTTTTATGTTTAGTGGCATAGAGTTTCTCAAAGTAGTCTCTGATTACCTTTTGATTACCCTCAGCAATATTTGTAGTGATCTCCCCCTTTTCATTTCTCTTTGGGGGGGTGGTTTGGGGTCACACCCGGCAGTGCTCAGGGGATACTCCTGGCTCCACGCTCAGAAATTGCTCCTGGCAAGCCCAGGGGACCACATAGAATGCCGGAATTCGAGCTGATGACCTTCTGCATGAAAGGCAAATGCTTTACCTCCATGCTATTTCTCCCCCCCCCCTTTCATTTCTAATACGATTTATCAAGTTTCTCTTTCTCTCTTTCTTTGTGAGTTTTGCCTATGGTCTATCAGTCTTGTTTATTTTTTCAAAGAACCAACTTCTGCTCTCATTGATCTTTTGGATTGTTTTTGGGTTTCCATTTCATTGATTTCTGCTCTAAACTTTGTTATTTCCTTCTGTCTCCCTATTTTTGGTTCCCTTTGTTGATTACCGTATTTGCCGGCGTATAAGATGACTTTTGAATTAAAAAAAGTCAACCGAAAACCGGGGTCGTCTTATACGCAGAGTATATCCCGAAAAATGTTTCAATATGCCACTAAACGAAAATTGTCTGAATATTGCCACAAAACGAATTTTCCAACTCGATCCTGTACCAATCACTGCCAGGCTGCTCAGACCGCCTCTCTAACTCAGCCAATCCAAGCAGGCTTTTGATGCATGCAAATTAAACAATGTTCTGGACCTGAATCTACATTGTAAAAAGCTTGCTCAGATTGGCCAGAGTCAGAGAGGAAGTCTATTACAGTATAACCTTTGAACCTTTGCTCGTAGTGATTGGCTCACTGTGGTACATGAGCACAGGAACACATGTAGCACATGCAGCACAGGAACGTTCTGTTTGATACAGCGAATATAGGCCTCAACCCATGTTTTAATTGCAAAATTAGGGGGTCGTTTTATACGCCGACAAATTGAGATTTGGAAATGTTTCCACATGGGATGGAGGATTGATTTCCCTGGACCTTCAGGAAGATATTTTCTTTTTTTTTTTTTTTTTTTTTTTGGTTTTTGGGCCACACCCGGTGACGCTCAGGGATTACTCCTGGCTATGCGCTCAGAAGTTGCTCCTGGCTTGGGGGACCATATGGGACGCCGGGGAATCGAACCGCGGTCCGTCCTAGGCTAGCGCAGGTAAGGCAGGCACCTTACCTTTAGCGCCACCGCCCGGCCCCCAGGAAGATATTTTCAGTTTGGTTCCTTGATGACCAAATACAATTCACTTTTAGAAATCCGTGAAGCATTTTTAAAAATCAGTGGTTGTTTTGCATGTCAAAAAGACAAGTAGTGGGGCCGGAGAGATAGCATGGAGGTAAGGCGTTTGCCTTTCATGCAGGAGGTCATCGGTTCGAATCCCGGCGCCCCATATGGTCCCCCGTGCCTGCCAGGAGCAATTTCTGAGCCTGGAGCCAGGAATAACCCCTGAGCACTGCCGGGTGTGACCCAAAAACCACAAAAAAAAAAAAAAAAAAAAAAAAAAGACAAGTAGTAAGAGTTTAACTTCTACCTGCCAATCTCATTTTGTTTTGGTTTTTGTAAGACTGTAAGTAGAAAGCAAAAATAAACTAAGGTTTCAATATATTGAATATAGGAAAATTATCTGGAATTCTTTGGTGACATTATTGGTTTTTAAGAAAAAATTTTTTTTGTTTTGTTTTTGGGCCACACCCGGCAGTGCTCAGGGGTTACTCCTGGCTGTCTGCTCAGAAATAGCTCCTGGCAGGCACGGGGGACCATATGGGACACCGGGATTCGAACCAACCACCTTTGGTCCTGGATCGGCTGCTTGCAAGGCAAATGCTGCTGTGCTATCTCTCCGAGCCCAAGAAAAAATTTTTTATTAAAGCCAATCCTCATATATCTGTATGTCAGATCTCAATAAAAATTCTCAATAATGTTATTATATGTGCTACTTTCTTTGGAATTGACTTCATGTAAATATGAATGATATGAAAGAAAGTAGAGGTCAGATCAGTAAAATTCTTTATAGAGGAAAGCCAGTTCCTATGAAATGATGTTATGCCTCAAAAAATTACAGAACCTCATATTTAATGGCTACTGAAAGGACTAAAAGATCTGACTAAAATAAATGGTCTTAATTTTCTCATGTTCTCCATTATCTTGAATTATTAGAAATTCTACCAGGTTGATAAGCTTAACCTTGATGAACTTTGAGAACTTAAATGGTTGTTTGTTGAATTAATTAATTAACGATGGGGCTGGATGGCGGTGGATTTCTCTCCATGCCATTTCAGTCCACGTGGCTCTGCAACCTTTATGCAGTTGGCGAGTCCCAGGCCCAGGTGAAATCACTCACTCACAGTCAGGCTTCAGGAAGCATCAGCTTTATTCATGCCCTAGCCACCACAGGTGTGTGGCCTATGTCATAACCTTTTAAGCATACAGCCATTCTAGGCTTGCCCTGCATCTTATCTCCTGTTAGCCATCTTCCCTTTGGGTTCCATGCTGGTCAAAGACCAGAACACAGAAACCCAGAAGCCAGAGCGCACAGCAGCGCAGAAAGGGCAAAGAGCCAAAAGGGCCGAATTCCCTTGGTCCAACCCTTATCTAACATTTCCCAGACCCCTCCCAGGAATGGGAGGGGCTCGCAGGTAAAGTTACACCTACTATCCGGCTCCCAAGACCCCTCCCAGAAATGGGTGGGTCTTAGGGTCTCAAATAGGCACACCCACAGTTGTTCAAATGTTCTTAGTAATATTCCTTAATACTATGGGGCTAAATTCATCATTCCTCCATTCATTCACTCACTCATGCAAGCCACACATATATTTCTCTTTCATCCAGTGTCTTACTCCATTATGTATCTCCAAGCTTGACACAGAGCCCTGTCAGGGTGCAGAGAGCTACTAAATATTTGCTAAGTAATGGAGTGTGAAATCTAAGTATCTGCTAAGAAAGAGAGTAAGGGGATACTATAGAAAGCTATAGCAGCTGGGTTATTATTCAAGGATATTACACAGGGAAGAAAATATATCAATATCTGATATTTTCAACCTACATATTTTTTCATAGCACAAAAATTAGCATAGGATAGTATGATTCCAATAGGGAGATTTCTCAGAATATAAAAATGTGATCTACTGACCTGAGAATGTGGCTAATTTGTAGAGTACATACTTTGCAGGTGGATGACCTGGATTTGACCCCCATTATAACAACAACAACAAAAAAAAACAACCAAACTAAAAACACCCTACTAGATGATCAAGAAATTCTACTCCTAAGAATCTATTAGGAGAACACAAACACTACTCTGAAAATAAATACACTCACACCTTTATATCCATTGCAGTTCCATTTATAATGGTCAAATATGGGAATAGAAATAACAAAATGCTCAATGACACATGGATGGATAAAGAAGATGTGAATTATAAATATAATGGGTTACTACTCAATTATAGGAAAAGATGAATTCTTACTATTTGTGAAGCAAATAGGTGGAACTAGAGGGGTCATGTGAAGTGAAGTAGAATATCCAATAAGCATACTTATGTGCGAGATAGCATAGCAGTAGGGCGTTTGCCTTGCACGTGGCTGACCTGGGAGGAACCAGGTTTGATCCTCAGCATCCCATATGGTCCCCTGAGCTGCCAGGAGCGATTTCTGAGCTCAGAGCCAGGTATAACCCCTGAGCACCACCAGGTGTGGTCCAAATACCCCCCCCCAAATTATATTCACAATGAGATATAGAAAACTTTACATCACAATGAGATTTATATCACAATGAGATATAAAGACTCTTCCAGTGCTAGGGATTAAACCAGATATATACATATATATTTACAAAATTTTCATATGTAATTTCTCTTCTTATAACCTGACAAACAACATTTAGAATAATCAATAATTCAATTTTCTATTCCTTAGACTTCTCAGTTCCCTTAAGTTCTATCATGAACTGTGGGAATTTGCTTTCAATTCTACCCTGTCTGTCTTTCTTCTCCTGTTAGAGAGACAATATGCACCATAAAAAGTTCATGCCTGCCTATATCTAAGAGTCTTTTCACCTTTTCCCCCAATCTGCTCCTTAGTAAGCCCTCAGCCATGGGATATATGTAGCTGCCTTCAGGTAGTCATACTTGGAGAAGAAACCTCCAAAGCCCTTCCAAATCATAGATGAATTTTGTCATTCTGGCAGGAAAACTTGGGGTCTAAGGAACCCAGAAGTTGGTCTGTAATTTCAATGTGGAAACATCCTCTGCATAAATATCTTCTGTCAACCTTGTGGGAACATTTCATTCCAGGCATGCATAAATGGGTTGGAACCTTCCAGAATGAAGGGTAAGAATGCAGGGTAAGCCCTATTCTGATCTGAGTCTAATCCTGCACATTCCTTCTAATTTTTCCAAATGGATCAGCATCCATTATGCACTTGCTCTTCCAGTTGACCTTGGATTTTCTTCCTGAGAACTCTGATAAGCAGGTCTCAGACCTGTATTTTGCTTCTAAGGAGCTTGAGACCTTGAAGAATGGCCTGTGTTCTCCCCCTCCTTCTCCAGGACCTCATGCCTGTGGCATCTCCTCCTTTCTCTTGCCACTGCTCCATTTCTCTCTAAGGAAGCTTGGTTCTGCTGTCGCTTTTTGGAAACTCTTGATTCCATTTTAAGGCAGTTTCACACATAAGGATTCTCATAAAGGACACCTTTCATTGGCTAAAAGATGCTAAATGGACTCAAGGAATATTCATTCTTTACCCAGCAACGCTTTTGCTGAGCTTCTCATTAAATATACATGAACAAGTGTTGCATGAGATTGAAAAAAATTTGAAAAGAATGACAAGCTGAACAAATGTCTGTGAGTTATTTCACTAGTTCCTGTTTTGTTTTGTTCTTAGGCCACACCCAGCATGACTAGGGCCTCAGCCTGGCTCTGCACACTTGGTGGTGCTTGCGGTCCATATGGGATACAGAGAATCAAGTCCAGCTTGGCTATGTATAAGGCAAGCACCTTCTCCTCTCCCCCATTACTAACTTAAAAAAAATTGTGTTAGAACACAATTCATGTTCATGTTGTATGCCTACACCTTAATCTAACTCAACATTTTTGAGATACCTGAGCAAACAGGTATGCAAGTTTATCAATGTTAAATGATTACCATGATTCATGTCACAAGACTTGGTGCTGTTAATAATATGAATCGATTTAATAGTAGTAAGGACATGAGTTTTCTTAAGAATAAATAAGAAAGCTATGGCATCATTTTTAGAGAAAAATATCACTCTTGAGAAGATTGTGTGCTATCTGTAAGGAAAATTTGCTTAGTAAAAGGCAGTGAAATATGTTTTTAGCCTTGACTAAATGCCTGTGGTATGGCTGAGGTTAGAACACTCTGTTCTCATTCTTCTGGTTTAGCTTCAGGGTGGGAATTGTTGCCAATATTAAATGCTGAACACTATCATCACAAGGAGTAAGGATTAAATGGGAAATATTCTAAGGCAAGCTCATAATTTGCCTTTATAATCCAGCTATGATAATGCTTAGTGAGTTAAGAGGAGCTGTTAGGGCAGAGTCAGAGGTCAATTTTAGAATGTATTGGACATATTCTGGGTGATCAGGGTTCCAAATTCAATTTCACAAGGGTTACTCTTTACCAAATATTATAGAATGTCAAATATATTTCAAGACACTCAAAGCTTATTACTTAATCTGCAGGTCATTGTAAAGGGATGGCTAAATATTTAATAAGTGACTGAATCAGAGGATAGATAATGTTCAAAGAGAAGCTACTATAGATGGGCTGTGAATAAAATGGAACAGGTCTCAATGTGTTGAATACCTTATTTAGGGAATAGAGGAAAATAATTCAAAGCCATATACCATTAAGAAATATTTAATTTTTTAATGTAAGATTCTTTTAGACAATTGCATTAGGTGAAGCAAAGTCAACATTTTACAAGTCCAGGGCAGAAGTGATAGTATAGCTGATAGAGCTCTTGCCTTAGATGCAGCCACCCCAAGTTTGAACCTGGACATTCAATATGGTCCCCCAAGTACCACCAGGAGTGATTCCTGAGTCCTGAGTCAGGAGTATCCCCTGAGCATTGCTGGGTATGACACAAAAGCAAACAAAAAACACAAAACATTTTATAGGATCAATGTGGTAATATTGCACTAGACTCAGGATTAAAATTTAGCTGACATTGTTAACTGGAGAGTCAGTGTCTTTCCACTTACAAAGATATGGAATTCTATTTATTCAAATAAACCCAAAATTTTTTATAACATGAAAAACCAGCTTAAAGGATTTAGTGAAGTTTCAGGTGAGTGATTTTGCCCTCAGTTCAGAGCACTGTGATTTCAGGGCGAGTCTGTGGGATAGAAACTGAACATAGAACCTATATGAGGTAGTTGCATGACTGATTCAGGATAGCAGAGCCCCTCTGTGTGGGTTTTGAAAGTGGAGTTTTCAACCACATCTAGTTAGAAGGCAACTGGTGTTACCCCTTCTCCAATGTCCTGACTATGTCACCTGAAAAGGGAGACCCTCCCATAGCTAGGAGGGGTCTATGGTTGGTAATTAAGAGTGGCCTAAAGGGAGACATGAGGAACAGCAAGAAAGATGCAGCAGGTAGAGAGGAGACACAGGATGGAGGCAGAGGATGCAGAGAGGCTGCTTAGTTTAAAGGCCATGTGAGGAATTTGCACTTGGTGGTTAGGGCCTTGTAATAAAAGCTGGATTTCTCTTGAAACTTCATCTGACTGCCTGTGGATAATTTCCTTGCCATTATCCTGAACCTACAGACCAGTGGGCCAAAGGGGCTGCAGGCGCCAGACAGGGCTGAGAAAGGCCTCACCATCCATCCACCACACCAGGACTTTATAATTAATATTTAATGCAACACACTGGGTACATGAATCAATAAAAACTGGCATCAGAGTGCAAAGAGGTTTGAAAGTTCTGGGAGGGACAATTATAGGTTGAGTTTGGTTTGCTGCGTGTCCGTACTTTGTGAGATGATAAAAGACCATAAACCTGTGAAGTATAGTGGTATAATTTACAATGGGTGAGAGATGAGAACCAGAAAATCCAGAAGATATGAAAGGTACATGAAGCATGGCTGGTTGGATCAGGTGGGATGGGACACACTTGTCTGCCTCACAAGCTGGAAAAGGCCCGTAAAATCATGTGCTCAGGTCCTAGTACACGATAGGGCAAACATGCTTTTTTTCAGCTGGCTGGGCCTGCCCATCTATATTGTAAGGCCCATGAACAATGCTATAAATGCTCAAACAGAGCCAAAAACAGAATAGCAGGAAAGGTCCTTGCATGTGGCACGGCATATGGTCCCCTGAGCCTTGCCAGAACAACAGTGATCTCTGAGTACAGTCAGGAGTAAGTTTTGATTACCACCAGGTGAGGCTCAACTCCCCCGCCCCCTCAGCAAATAAAGTAATTTTTCAAATGGCCTTTGCTAGAATAAAGGTTTCTCACTCCTGGGCTGGAAAGAGAATATTGGTCCATTGTCTTACTTTGGGTGACATTTATGTTGCCTTTTTTGCTTCTTTTGTGACTATAATAAAGGTTTGATTTTCATCACTGGAATTTTTACAGGTACATATTAAAAAGTTCCCACATTTCCTAAAACACACACACACAGCAAAAGTTAAAATATCAATCTTTTCAAATACAGACCATGATTAATGAAAGCACATAAACAGTTAAAATTTTTCCCCTTCCCCATGAACACTTAAATTTTAAGCTATGATCTGTAGGTATTCACAGCATTAAAAATTTACAACAGAATGGGAAGAGAAGTAGAAGATAGGGGATAGTTCTTTTGGCATAAAAAATCTGCAGTAAGACAACTATCATGTAGGCCCAGTTATTTAAGAACCACTCCTGGCCAATCAATTGGTTAAGAAACCAGTCCCTATCAACCACCCACCAACTCTACTCTAGCATTGCTAGAATATTCAAAACTGCAGAGAACCAGAAAAAGAAACTGTGCATATAGAAGCTATGCTAACACTTCTAACAGAGAAATCAATACAAGCACGGCCAAGCATCTCAAATGCAGGAGTAAAAATCAGGCCTGGATGCTGATGCCTGCTGCTGTTTGTTGATGTATGACAGTTGGACTTGGACATGCTCCTTGGATAACTCCAGTATAATGACAGTTGAACCTGGATATGCCCCCTTCTCATTGCTGAATATAAAAGAAAAACTTGGAACTGGGGAGTGGGGGCAGGATAGTGACCAGAGCAGTGCCTGCTGGTCAGTGGTGGTGGTGGGGGGGGAAAGGAGAGATAAAGCATCCAAGAGATGGCCTGCTTTTAATCTTTTCCTTTCCCTTTCTTTTTTGGTACCAGGGCCTTCCCCAGCCACTACTGGCTGGCGAATATCCATCTATCTCTCCCTCTTTCTCAAAAACTCCTGGAGTGGGGTAGGTAAAGTAGTAGACCTCAGACTCCAGGATGAATAAAAAGTATACTTGGTTTCCACTTCTCCCCCTAACCCCTCAGTTCCAGGCAGGCAGTCGCTACATGTTGGCATCCCTGGGTGGGCCACACAGCCCCTGGCAGCCTTGGGCCTGAGCAGCAGGAGGACTTGCAGCTTACTACAGTAACCTGCAGCAAGTAAATTCTATGAATTTCTCCATCTTCCTTACTCTTGACTTACTTAAGGATGGTTGTCATCCCACAAAAACCTTTGCAAGTACTAATTATGGACAACACAACACATACACACACCACCCATGGCATTTGTTGAACAAAGTGCTTTCAGGAAATGAACATTGTTTATCTGTAGTGTTCTCTCTCTCTCTCTCTCTCTCTCTCTCTCTCTCTCTCTCTCTCTCTCTCTCTCTCTCAGGTTATTTTCAGGCAGAACAGAAATTCTTCTAAATAGGTCACCATAATACTGATAATCATCTCTACAGTAACCAGCTTTCATGACAACTGACTAAGGGCATCATTTCTGGACAGAGGAAATTAGGTTAGAGGCCCAGCAGTGCCATAAGAAGATGCTATCTAGTTCCATCCAAATTCCCTTAGAAGTGCAGCATTTATCAAATGTTCTTTTTATAATGTGCATCAGGTATGGTTTAGTATGAATCATGTAGGTAATGTTCTCTCATGTTACGATGTCCATTAAAAGGTGTAAATCTCTTTGTGTCTCTCTGTCTCTGTCTCTCTATCTCTGTATGTCTCTCTCTCTCTCTTATTCTTTTTTTTTTCTCTCTCTTATTCTTTAGGTTAAACAAATAGACTATGTTATATGCTTGACCTCTAATGCTAACCCGTATGTATCTTGGTACCAGCATTTACTTTCACCTTTTTCTTTCTCTTCCTGTTACTGTTTATATAGAAATTGAACATATTTGGGAGATCAGGCTCTTATGAGAATGTGTCATAACAATCTGGAGCAAAGGTATCGTGAAGTTGAAGAATGGTTCTGACCAACACATTTTCTAAATATGAGAATTCTTTTGACTTCTATCTTCATGGTAGAGTTGAACAACAAAATTGTTCAAGTGACTTTTTTCTCTATCTTTTTTTTTAGTTTGTTGGTTATACCTAAAGATGCTCAGGGGTTACTCCTGGTTTTGCACTCAGAAATTGCTGCTGACAGGCTCAGGGGCCCATGTGGGAGGCCAGGAATCAAACCTGGGTCCATCTGGGGCTGGTCGCATGCAAGGCAAATGTCCTATTGCTGTACTATCACTCTGGTCTGGACAAAATAGTTCAAGTGACTTTTAAGGAGTACCTACTACAAATTGAAATCTTTGAAAAGTTTATTAGTGAGGAAAAGTTGGCACAGAATCTAATCAAACTACTTAAGTTTATATTTTTAGTCCCTTTTCACATTACAAAATGCTTATTTAATTCTGACAAGGAGATATTTGTGGTAATCTCATATTTGCTGTTCTTCACATAGGGTTTTGTTTTTGTTTTTGGGCCACACCCAATGGTGCTTAAGGTTATTCCTGGCTCTGCGCTCAGAAATCACTCTAGGGAGGACCATATGGGATGCGAAGGGATCAAACCTGGTTTGGCTGCTTGCAAGGCAAACATCTTGCCTGCTGTGCTATCGCTCTGCCCTCACATAGGATTTTTTTTAAAACTCATTTAGAAGAATTAGTTGAGGCACTAAACACAAAGTGACAGACTAAAAACAGATTAAAAAAAAAAATCTGTTTCACAAGGCCAGGTGATAGAACAGCAATAGGTAGACTGTTTGCCTTGTATGTGACCAACCTGGGCTTGATCTCTGGCACCCCAGGTGGTTCCCTGAGTACACCATGAATGATTCCTTCTTGTGGAATCAGGAGCCTTGAGAATCACTGGGTGTGGCCCAAAGACAACAAAATCTGTCTCATAACTAAAACAGTAAATTCCAACAGTGAGAAACACTAACCCCTCCTCTTTGGTGATAAATTAGGCACCAAAACAGGGAGAGGGGCAACAAATATGGAAAGAAAACAAGACATATATGTAGACACACACATGCAAGGTAATAGCCAAGAAAAGCAAAGATTCTGTGGTAATGGAGTATAATGCTCAACTTTGTATTTCTGGATGTTTGGCAGTGGATTAATAAATCTTCTCTTTCTGATTGGTGGGGAGGAGGATTGGGCTTTTGGGCCACACCTGGGGATGGTGCTAATGGGCTCTTCCTGGCTTTGTGCTCCAGTGACCCCTGGCAGAGCTAGGGGTGTGATGCTGAAATTCAAATTGGGGGTGGGGAGGTTGGCTGTATGCAAGGCAAATACTTATTCTCCTGTACTATCTCTCTGGATTAGTGAGATCTAATCTAAATATGACATCTGCCCCAAATTTAGATTTAAAAAGAAAAAAATTATTGAAACCATTATTCATAGCTGAGTTTTATACATACAATCTTTCAGGACCAATCCCACCACCATTTATTTGTTTGTTAAAGTTTGGGTCTTATGATTTCATTTTTGTTGACTGTGGCTATCCTTACTTTTGACTGGGACCTTGTAATAGCTCTTAGGGAAAAGTGGGTTGGTGCTTCCTAAAGCTGTGATGATGCATAGAGATGTAACAAACGTGACCATAGAAGAAAGGAGATTTTCTTTTAGCCCATTTGTTCATATAGCCCTATATCAGTGCCTATATTAAAATAGCGTTTAGCAGAGAATTATAGATGATCATTTAAAAATGTGTTGAGGGGCCAGAGAGATAGCATGGAGGTAAGGCATTTGCCTTTCATGCAGAAGAATCCTGGCATCTCATATGATCCCCCTAGCCTGCCAGTACCGATTTCTGAGCATAAAGCCAGGAGTAATCCCTGAGCACTGCAGGTGACCCAAAAACAAAAAACAAAAAAATGAGCGAAGACCCAGAGGGAGGATTGAAGTGTTTATCTAACACCTCGTTCTTGAGAGTTCAAATCAACCAAGTAATGCTGAGGTGACTGTGTGTCTCTCTGTTCTTGTGATTACTGGGCAGAAGGACCTGAAAAGGGCCCAGCAGCTTTAAAAATATTTTGGATAAACAGGAGGCCCTGGACTGAATACTGAGGGCCTCTACCTGTTTTCAAGTAACTCTGAAAACTCATGATGAGGGAAGAGCCAGGGAACTGTGTTACAGACAGATGTGGCAGGGCTATGGAAGAGCATCTGTCTTCCTTCTGATTCTCTCTCAGTTCATACTAGAGGGGACAGCAGTTAACAATCACTTCTCCAACCAGCACTTGGGGGAGAGTGTAGGTTAGATGCAAGGGAAATTCAAGGAATCCAGGAGAAGACATAAAAGTGGATGTCAAGAACAAGGAGAAAGACTGGACAAATATGTTCAGGGATGCACGAGGGCGCAGGATAAGGAATAAGGTGGGGGGGTGTGGGGGTAGTACTGACACCTAATCAAATATGTGAAGGGAGAGTCCTCAGACAGAAACAAACCAAATCAACCAAACCATAGATGAAAGGAAGGAACATGGAATGCAGATGGCTGATAAAAATGATTTAAAAAAAGCAAAGCTTTAGGAAAATAGAATCCAAAGAACAAAGAAAAAATTTCTTTAGATGTTTATTGTACTATGAATCAAATTAATGAGAACATGAGCTCAGAAAAAAAAAATCTAAGCTCAAAGATGAGATGATAGAATAGCAAAGTCACAATGAAGTATAGGACAAAAAGACCACTACTATAGAACAAATAAAGGTGATAAAGTAAAGAATAAAATAAACATGGTTTCAAATACAATTACTGATCCAGAAAAAGGCTTATAAATACAAGGGTACAGAAGGAATAACAGAGAATAGACAAGTATTATGGTACTTAACATAAGCAGAATTGATATCCCTGAAGAAGAAAATCCAATAAATGAGCAGGAAAGGCATCCATATATATTATACAAGCAAAGTTTGCTATAGTAAAAAAACCATATATATATATATAGATTATTCATATACAGATTATATAAAAGATGATGCCATGTTATAGAAAATATTAATAACAGAATGTTCAACATAAGCCTATCAGTAATTAAATAATTGATCAGGAATAAAATAATTCCTTAGGTTCTAACACAGGAAAAAATCACATGGGGCCAGAGCAATAATATAGTGGATAGGATGTTTGCCTTGCATGACCTAAATAGTAAGCATTATCTGCAGCCCAAAGGTGTTTATATCAATAAGAAAATACTGAGAGGCAAGAACAAGTAATAAATAGTAAAGGGGGAAGAAAGAGATTTGTTTTCTTCATCTGAAAGAGAACATTAATAATTCGTCTCCTGAGTTAATTTATTGTTCCTGGTTCCATAAGGGGAGGAAAAGCAGGGTTCTGTTTCAGCTCTCCTCACACTTCTCTCAGTTCAATTCCTGGGATCCCATATGGTCCCCCATCACCTCCAAAAGTGATTTCTGAATGCAGAGCCAGAGCCACCCTTAACTATCATTGGTTATTGCCCCCAAACCAAACCAAACAAATCACATACAGGGATGCAAGACTGATGCTGGCCTCAAATGCCTGCACAGTAGTAATATCTGACACAAGAGCTGTTTCAAGGCAGACATCCCATCAGAATAGAACTTCAGTCAGGGATGAAATGTGATTGGGACTTATAAGTTCCTGTCCAGTGGCTAGGAATGATGGTCCAGCCAAGCTTGGAGTATCTATTGGAGCATTTCCAAAATGACTTTGGAACTTGAATTCTATGAGCTTGTCCAGGAGAAAAAGAAAGCTATGGTCAAACCATTTGGAAACATGGAATTTTAAAAACTCTTTCCTTCTCAAGGAAATGATTAATTTATGACTTAGAGATGATAACTTTTCTTTTATAAAACATTCTTAAACCTAATGTTTCTTTTTTTTTTTTTTTTTTTTTGGTTTTTGGGTCACACCCGGTGGTGCTCAGGGGTTACTCCTGGCTGTCTGCTCAGAAATAGCTCCTGGCAGGCACGGGGGACCATATGGGACACCGGGATTCGAACCAACCACCTTTGGTCCTGGATCGGCTGCTTGCAAGGCAAACGCCGCTGTGCTATCTCTCCGGGCCCAAACCTAATGTTTCTTGCAACAACATTAGTTTCTCAGAACACCTATTAAGAGTGTACCAAAAAGAGCTGGGAGATATCATTTGAAGAAAGTTTGATCTACTAGAGAAGACAAGGACACTAGTTAATAACTAAAGAACCATAAATACAAATACATATTTATCAGTTTTCCCCTCAAGGACAGCAATAAAATGTTAACATTCCTTTCAAAGGAATGGAATCTTCGTTTTTTCAGGGGAGAGGGGGGGGCTATGTCCAATGGTGTTTAGGGCTTACTCCTGGCTCTGTCTTACCAAGAGAGAAGCCTTGAGAACAGAGCCTCATGCACTATAGTATACTGAACTGAGGTTGGCTTTGTACAAAACAAGAAAGCCTCTTGCCTCCAGTACTATCTCTGTAGCATAAAGTCATGTAATCGCCAATACAATGTAAGATTGAAAAAAAAATACTTGCTAGGATGCTTTGGAAAGGAGTAACTAGAAACTCAGCATAAGCAACCTCTTTCATCCTTTAAGCACGACTCAATTTCATCTGCATTTGGTTTGAGGGTGGCCCTCCCTTCCCATGGGTCTCTGGGCAAAGAACAAGAGGAGAGAAATCTGAGGAGAGCTGAAACAGAACCCTGCTTTTCCTCCCCTTGTGGAACTGGGAACAATAAATTAACTTAGGAGATGGATTATTAATGCTCTCTTCCAAATGAAGAAAACAAATCCCTCTCTTCCCCCTTTACTATTTATTACTTGTTCTTGCCTTTCAGTATTTTCTCATTGATATAAACACCTTTGGGCTGTGGAAAACGCTTACTATTTAGGTCAAGCTCTACTGCACCAAAATAGAATGAATGGCTTTGCTCTCTACTCACATCTTCTCTAGGTTACTTTGGGGGAAAATAGTTTAGTTCTAGACTGTCCTGTTTCTGTCTTCCTCCCATCTAGACAGATGTTTGCTAGGAATGTGGAGAGAAGAGTGGGAGGGAGCATACAATTTTTAGATAAGGTGATGTTTGTCCTTGTAAGAAAAGGGAGTTTATGGAGATTATGGAGTTTATGGAGATAAGGGGCCAGAGTAAGGAGGAGTAAGTGACTTGCAGAAGGTCAAAGGATTTTTAAGGAGTCAAGAATGAAAGAACTCAGGAATGCTTGATAAGATAAGTGGCCCTGATCACCAGGACATGCTGCCCTCTGCAGGATATGTAGGCTAAATGCACTCGTTAAAATGGTTAAACACTGAAGAAAAAAATCTAACCAAGTCAATGGGGACAAATCTGAAGGCAATAGGATTGTTCATTTACTTCTGGCTGCAGAGTATTTGTTAAAGTTAAGAGAAGCTGCACGCATAATTGCACCACATACAAACATCCTGTTTCATGTAAATGTCAGACTCTTCACATTTAACAGTAGCATAAGAATGTTCATTGTAAGTTGTCGCATTTGTTTGTGACAAGAGATTGGAAACATCCCAAATAGCGCCCTACAGAAAAATGTGAATATACATCTTGGCATTTTTCTCCTACACAATAATTTTCAAATACCACTGAAAAAGCAAAGCCCTAAGTAGGAATCAACTGGGGCATATCTCCAGATAAAGGCAAATTATAAAAGAATGCATAGAATTCCACTTACAGAAATTCTGAAAGGACATAAAAAACACAGTTCATAAGTCAGGTAAACACAAAGCTGTGTGTATATAATAAAGAATAAGCCTAGGAATAAAGAACATAATACATGGGGGGGGGCAAGTCTGAGAATCATAGCCATCAAATTCACAACAATAGTCACCTGGGAGGGAAAATGACAGTAAAGGGAGAGGCAGGGCTCTCTGAGGCAACTTAGAAACTTAAAATTATATATATTTTGTTTGGGTGTTCAGTACATAAGTATTCATTACCTTATGTGTACTACTTATAGCAAGACTTAAAATATGTCATTAAAAATAATTGTGCTCTGATTCAGACCCCACATACAGCCCAGAGCCCCTTCACTTTAGGCAGTTAGAGAGAGAGAGAGAGAGAGAGAGAGAGAGAGAGAGAGAGAGAGAGAGAGAGAGAGTAGAGAGAGAGAGAGAGAGGAGAGAGAGAGACGAGAGAGAGGAGAGAGGGAGAAGAGGAGAGGGGAGAGGAGAGAGGAGAGAGAGAGAGAGAGAGAGATTAGAGAGAGAGAGAGAGAGGGTGAGAGAGGGAGAGAGGAGAGAGAGGAAAGAGGAGGGAAAGAAAGAAAGAAAAAATAGATGATTAAGATTGAGAAGAGAGGAATTAAACTAATTAGGCTGATTTGAATTTTTTTCTCCAGGAGTCCCTTCTTTCTTTCTATACTTTCCATCCTTTCTTTAATTTTTAATTACTTCTTTCTTTCTTTCTTTCTTTCTTTCTTTCTTTCTTTCTTTCTTTCTTTCTTTCTTTCTTTCTTTCTTTCTCTCTCTCTCTCTCTCTCTCTCTCTCCCTCCCTCCCTCCCTCCCTCCCTCCCTCCCTCCCTCCCTCCCTCTTTCTTTCTTTCTTTCTTTCTTTCTTTCTTTCTTTCTTTCTTTCTTTCTTTCTTTCTTTCTTTCTTTCTTTCTTTCTTTTCTTTTCTTTTCTTTTTTATTTTTGGGACAAACCTGGCAATGCTCAGAAGTCACTCTTGACTCTGCACTCAGAAATTACTTGTAGCATTGCTCAGGGGACCATAGGGGATGCTGGGGAACATGGGTTGGCTGCATACAAGGCAAATACCTTATCCACTGTATTGTTACTCTGTCCCCAAGTTACTGTTTTCTTCATACCTCCCTGTACTATTTTCCCAGCCCTTATTTTACTAAATTTTTTGTTTTGTTTTGTTTTTGTTTTGGGCCACACCAGGCAGTGCTCAGGGGCCTGACTCTGTGCTCAGAAATCATTCCTGGAAGGCTCGGGAAACCATATGGGATGCTGGGGATCAAACCTAGGTCTGTCCGGGTCATCTGCATGCAAGGCAAATGCCCTACCGCTGTGCTATCACTCTGGCCCAATTTACTAATTTTTTTAAACCAAAATTCTAATGGGGGCTAAAGAGATAGCACAATGGTAGGGCATTTATTAGGAACTTGTCAGATGATCACTCAACAATGCTTTCAGTGTTTTTGTGGAATCCCAGATATTTGGGGCTCCGCAGGGGAAGAGAATGGATTTAAGGATTCAGCAGTCACTATCCCAAGCCTTAGATGATGCACAGGTGCTTAGAAGGACTGAAGTGTAGCCATGTAATTAATTACAAGAGAGTATGAGACTTCAAAGGCACCTGGGAGCACTCTACATACAAATTATAAAATTAGGGAAGAGGAAGCCTTGTGCAGATCAGTTTTGTAGAAAACCAGAGGAAAGAGTTTTTCACAGAGGCAGAGATGACAGCTGTTTGTGAGGCCTGTCACCACAATATTTGATGGAGGCTCAGTGTAACTTAGGACATTGCTCAAAATGCAACATTGCAGGCCCTTCTTTCAGAAAACCATCTTCCTTTGAACACATCTAGGGAGGTACATTCATGCATGAAGGTCCAACAAACACCATGTAGGTTCATGCTTTAAGTGTTCTCTGGGCTGAGGTGGGGTGGGGTGGATAAACATCGCAGCCAAGTTACTTGCAGAAGCATCATGAGGTGAACTGGTGTGATGTTTCATAGGACACAGACTGTGAGGCAGGCTTGGGCATTGGCTTCAGAGAAAGCAGAAGAAGTGCGATTTCCTCATGAAGGCACTGAGAGGCCAATTAAAGTCAATTAGCTAATTTAACTAGGAGAGCAGCACAGAGAGATTCTGGCTGAAGGGAGAACCATGTATTGGCAGAGGTGAGGTGGGCAGGACTGAGAATGCAGATGTGGGGGTGTTCAATTTCTCTGGAGAAGCAGCTAGGATCAGGCCAAGGGTGCAGGAGTGTGTGTGTGTGTGTGTGTGTGTGTGTGTGTGTGTGCAAATGTGTGTGTATGTATGTGTTTAAAACATGGGAAATTTAATTGGCAGGACTGTTGACTACATTTCTATTCACATTTCTCAGAAAATCTTTGTAAAAATAAACAGCATGTTCTTGAAAACAAACAAACAAACCTAAAGCATATTCTAAAAAACACAGACTCAAATACCCAAACTTAATAAAAGTGAAAAATAAGAAAACACAATTAGGGGCAAACACAGATATTCACATAAATTTTAGGAATAGGATAAAGTTTGGTTTCTTAGTTTGTCTTTTTTCTTTTGTTTTAGGGTCACACCTGGCTGTGCTCAGGGCTTAGTCCTTCTCCTAGCTCTAAACTATCAGTCCTGGTGATGCTCAGGGGTTTCTCCTATCTCTGCATTCAGGAATTATTCCTGGGTGCTCAGGGAACTTTGTGGGATGCCAAGGATCCAACCTGGGTCAGCCACATGCAAGGCAAGTGCCTTCCTTGCTGTACTATTGCTCTGATCCCATAGTCACTTTTGATAAATGATAAGTGATATGTTTTGCAATTTAGATTAAGCTGAGAGTAAATATTATTGGATATATGGCAAGAAACTTAAAGAACAGGAAGACCCACACACATACGTAAGTACATGATAGGGTTTTTGCAGTTTTTGAATACAGGAGATTCTAAGCATGATTTTCTTACTGACTAAAAAAAGACTATTCACTTTATATTATATCAGGGCATAATCATTTTCTTGAGCTTATTATGCCTTTTGCATGCCTTTCTTCACCAGTAGCACAAATATATTAAAATTTATTATGCCCATACTTCTCTTTATGAGCAGAAATACATTAAAATGATTTGCTGTTTTAAATATTAAGATAATTAATTCTCCCATCCCCACTTATTCTCTTAGTAAAAATAAAAGCACAAACCTGGATTTAGTCTTTTCCATTTTTAGGTTTGAATCAATAACATAAATTATGTATAAGGCTTGGCATATTATTTACTGAATTTAAAAATGACATTTGACAAAATCTGGAATGAATTAACCACACTTCATTTTCTGTCAATCATATTTTTATCTTTGAGAATAGGGTGATCATTTGTTATTTTACTACAAAATCATAAATATAGTCTAAATGCTATTTAGTAGAGAGTGCAAATAGATAAACATCACCTTGATAAAGAAGATAAATGTGTGTGTTTCTGAAAAGCATTTCCACATGAGATAAAATAGCAAAGGAATTGGACCTTTGGTCTCTCTCATTTAACCACTGCTCCCCTTCCCTTCTGCCAGGGACTTTCCAGCAAACATCAACTGAACTTTCCTTTTTTCTCTTGAGATCAAAATGGTCATGTGGCTGCCTTGGGTTCTTGATTCACTTTCCTGACCTTGTCTTTCTCTGTCCTTTCTCTCTTTGTGCCCTCCTGCAAAGGCAACTTTTATAATTTCCTCTCTTTTTTTGGATTACTTTCTCAATAGCATTTTCCCTGGGCATGGAAAACTTTTGAGTAGCCATTTACATTTCAGAAAGCAAAGCCAAAAAATGATTCTTAATGCAGATGGAACCCTGCAACCAGGTTTGCCTGCATTTCAAACAAACTGCTATTAGGCAGCAAAAGTCCAGGAGAGGTGAACTGGGTTCTTAGCTGCAAATGCATAGACTGATCTTGATTTTACAGCTTGTGAATTTGCATCAGTGGTGACACAGCCTTACAAGGAAATCCTTGAAAACCAAACCAAATAATAAATCTGTTTCCCTTCTGATTGTGAACTAGGTCAGCCGAGTGCACTAGACTATCAGCCTTCCTCACTTTCCTACCTCACTGGCTCGGCTAATGTAAATTGAACTGACATTTTGCATGTGGCTTAGCCTCATTCTCCTCTGGCACCCTTTATGGCATATGATTCTCTGAGCATGGGCAAGAGTGGCCCCTGAGCATGGGCAAGAGTGGCCCCTGAGCATGAGCAAGAGTGGCCCCTTAGCATAGCCAAGAGCACTACTGGTAATGGCCCAAACCAGTCTACCCCCACCAAACACAAAATAAGCATTTCCTTTGAAGCAGGGTTTTCAGAAGCATTGACCCTAAAGACTCTATTGCCTAAATATCAAAGGACATATGTACAAATGTACAAATACGATTCCAAATTGTATTGTTTATAAATGCAATAAAGACCACCAGAAAGAAACATTTTCCTAAGGGCAACTTTAGGTGTACACATTCCTAACAAGGACCTACAGAGAAAGAATTCCTCTGTGTTTCTTGTGATGGTCCATGAGACCAGATACTTATTTAATTTGCCAATCACTGTATTCCCACTGGGAAATGACTTCCTAGAACCCTCATTGCTCAAGCCTGAACATCATGTCTTATATCAGCTGAGGAGCAAAAATCACCTTTTGAAAGAGTATTATGTAATTCTTAAAGCCCTCATTGATCTCTACCTTCTCCAATAGACCCCTTTTCCAGTCCCTCAATTCAAACTTTCCATTGTTTTTTGATGTGGACCTTTAGTTAGAGTGATTACATTCTTTTTAACTCCACACAGTAGAGAGCAGAAATCGAGTAGTTTTCAGTAGTTTACAGATGTTCTCATCCAAGAGTTTTCTTTGTTACCTAGTGGATATGCTGATAAGAACAAGAATTTTCTTTTTCTGCTAAAACTGAAGGTACTGGGTTTCTTTACAAAGTAAAGATCATACAGACTGTGCCAAATTGCATATAATAAAACCTTCTGGAATTATATTTAAAATTCCCTATAGAAAAATCCTCCTTAGGATAAAAGTATAAATTCAGAACTTAGTATTACAATCACACACACACACACACACACACACACACACACACACACACACCATCATCATCACCATCACCATCACCATCACCATCACCCAATTATTGATCTTCCTGGGCGCCACAATGCATTTTTTGGGGGGGGGGCCACACCCGGCGGTGCTCAGGGGTTACTCCTGGCTGTCTGCTCAGAAATAGCTCCTGGCAGGCACAGGGGACCATAGGGATTCGAACCAACCACCTTTGGTCCTGGATCGGCTGCTTGCAAGGCAAACACTGCTGTGCTATCTCTCCAGGCCCCACAATGCATTTTTAACCCACAATAGTAATTGGTATCCAGAACACAATTAACTCACATTCAGTTTCTTCTTCCTTTGCATTTTGACTTAATAATGCTTGACTCTAAATAGATTTTCTCAGAGCAGAGAAAAAAATTACAACAAGAAATCTGGAAGAAAGGCAAAGCCCAATAAGCCTGGGAATATCATGGGCTTGGATTGTTCTGTGTTATACTCCCTAACTTTCAATAGAATGGGCATTATTTTAAGGTCAGGGCTAAAATCTAAGCAAAAATGCATTTCTAACATACATGGAAATGCAATATGAGGGTTCCAGAGAAAAAGAATTGTGGCTTAATGTTTAATTTTTTGGTTTGTGGGTAGAGGATGAAGTTCATTTCTTTGTTTGCTATTTTTAGTTTCATCTTAGTACTTATGTATGTAATTATCTAAAATTTTCTCTTTATTTAATGGGAATGATCCTGTGGCATTCAAAGTCTCTCTCTCATATTAAATCTTGATTTAATAATTGGTTTTTGGGTACAAGGAACAGGTGAAAAGGTGGTCAAAAATCACTTACTTCAAGGCAATTTATGCTTCACACAAGCAATAATTCCTACCTGTCCATTAACAGATAGAATGTGTTTATGCTATTTGAAATTCTCTTCTAGCAAATACCAGGAAGTAATGCAAACAGCATTTGATTGGCATGTTTTGATCTTGCTCCTTAACTGTACATTACCTTGGCTTCAGAAGTAGTGAAATGTGACACACCAGGAGATATTTAAAGACACAAAGTTTTTTTTCAGTTCCTTTATAAATGGGATGATAAAGATCCCATTTGGTTTTAAAATAGTTGAGCAGATAGAGCTGTGGTTCACTGATGCTTGGTATTAAATTTGAGCCCCTCTGACTGTGTTTTGTTGTTGTCATTTTGCTAAGACAAGAGCTTGACAATCCAGTCAAGGGAATACTTGAGCTGGGAGAAAAATCATAAATCACATATGAAGCACTGTCCTTTAAACTCAAAATGATTGAAGTCAAAAGTCTAGTTGCTTCTTTCTTAAACAATGGTGGAGCAAACTGAAATTCTTTGCTTGCAGTGCTCAGGTAGCATCTTCATGAACTGGAAATTGGAATGGAGGAAAATCCCTTTTTATGCTGCCATTCACCAGTGAGATACATAATAGTTCAGCAGCCATGTGGACATTCAGAGCTTATTCCATTCTGAATTTGAACTCATGAATATCCTTCTAGCATTTTCACCATCTAAAAAGAAGGCTAAATATAAAACTGGGAGAAATGTTCCACTTTGATTGTAGTCAAAGGAACAAATTAAAACTAGAAAGAGTCCCCACATTTTGGTCTAGCACATTGGGAAAGGCAAAAAAAGTGATGTAACTTTTATTTTTGGTCAAAGGACATAGACTCTAATGGAAGAATAATAATGTAAAATGTTAACAGGACATTTCTGTGAAAATTTGGTCAAATAAAACCTTAAGATACACATAGTTTTTGATTAGAAAAATCTATATTTTATAAAAAGATCATTAAGAATCTGAGGAAAGGGTTAACAATAAAGAGGTTAATTGCAGAGTAGTTTATAATATAAAAAAAGCTTGAAATGCTTAAGTGTTCAACAACTGGGACTTTGGTTAATGAGTGGAATATGCATATAATGAAATTATCCTTATTTATTTAAAACAATATTGAAAAGAATATTGACACAAAAAGATGCTGACTATATTGTGCTGCTGAAAAACAGTAGGTTTAAAGGGGTTGGAAAGATAGTACTGGGATACAGGCAATTGCCTTGCATGTAGACAATCCTGGTTCACTTCCCAGAACCACATATGATTCACTGAACACTACCAGGAGTAAACCCTGAGCACGGTTAGGTATGGTTGCAAACCTAAAAAAAAAAAAAAATAAAATAAAATAAAATAAAATAAAAGAAAGAAAGAAAAAAAAGTGGGCTAAAATTTAGGATGTTATTTATCATAACTTTACTGACAGAAGTATATACATATATGTGTGCTTAAGAACATATTCTGGGACTGTGTAATAATAAAATAACCCCTCTGAAGTCTGGGTAGTGAACATTAGAGTCGTGTTAAATTTTAGCTTAATTGTATTTCCAAATTTTCTGTAATTTTACTGTATTTATATAAGTTAAAAAAATAACTAGGGCCAGAACAATAGCACAGCAGGTAGGGTATTTTGCCTTGCACATGACCAACCCAAGTTCAATCCTGGCATCCCATTTGGTCCCCTGAGCACAGCTAGGAATGAATTCAAAGCCAGGAGTAACCCCTGAGCACCACTGGATGTGGCCCAAAATCAACCAACCAAACAAAAATACCAAAACAAAAATAACAACAACCCCCCCAAATAAAACAACCCAACAAACCAAACAAAAAACACCAACAAAACAAAAAAATCTGAATATAAACAAATAAATATGATGACAAATGAAGGGGCTAAGACAAAGTGAATGTATCCTGGTAGTGACAGCAGTTAAGGTATCCCAGGCTCCGATCCCAAGGAAATTGTACTGCCTATTCCAATATTGGTAACTTCTCACTTTTAGCTGCCCAGAAGAAGAAACTGATTTTTCATCTTTCCTTGCAGGTAAGGTGTTTTGATTAAGGTCTCACCCCAGGGGAGTAAGTGGAAATATTGTGTAAGACTCTTAAGACTTTCAGAAAAGAAGCTGGGTTTTCCTTCTCAAATGGATGGATTGATTGGTGCTCCTACCTGCCACACAGGTCAACAAAAGGAAACTGCAGAGATTGAGAGAGAGACACACACACAGACAGATACAGGGTAGAGAGGCATACTGAGACACACACAGACTAAGAGAGATGATAGAGCGACAGAGAGAAAGATAAACAGACAGACACGTGTACACACACACACACACACACACACACACACACACACAAATCCTTGGGACACACCCATGTCACCCTTAAACTCTTCTCCATAGTCTTTCCTGTTATGGCCACATACATTTCAATTTCATCCCAGTCATAGTTGTTTGGAGCTTCCAGTTATCTTCAGTCTCCTTGGGTCTAATTAACATATAACTGTGCAGTTGTAGTTATTATCGATTGATCAGAATCCTTTCATACAGGGCTTATAATTAATTGTTCAGAAAAAGAAAAGATTTAGAGGACCCTAAGAATCATACTTTCACACCTCTGCAGTTACCTGCATTAGCATGTGGGCTTTCTTTGATTTAGTTGATTTGCCTATCAGCCATTTTTAAATTTTTGTATAGTAGGAAAAAATACCTCCAAAGTTATATGAGCCAACTAGGAGACAGCAGCTTCCAAGATTAATTTTTAATCACCAGTTAAACATTCAGTGTAAAAGATGAAGAAAATAGAGAAGGGGGAATCTGGTGTCGCTTGGAACAGCATCGCGAGGTAAGGACACCCCGCCACCAAAGACTGAGGCAAAAGAGGGAATCTGTTTGGCAGCAACCAGGACAGCATACTGAGACTTAAAATGGGAAAATCCCGAGCTTGAGCTCAGTGGAGTGAGACCAGTAAGAATTCAGTCACTCAGCTTTGTTCCATGGCTGCACATTTCTTCTAGTCAAGAAACTATACCACACTTAATAAGAGTACATTAAAGCTCACAATGGGGGGCCGGGCGGTGGCGCTGGAGGTAAGGTGCCTGCCTTGCCTGCGCTAGCCTAGGACGGACTGCGGTTCGATCCCCCGGAGTCCTATATGGTCCCCCAAGAAGCCAAGAGCAACTTCTGAGCGCATAGCCAGGAGTAACCCCTGAGCGTCACAGGGTGTGGCCCAAAAACAAAAAACAAAACAAAACAAAACAAAACAAAACAAAAAAAAAGCTCACAATGGTAAACCTACACAGAACCCCAGCACACCTTGTGACTGAAGAAGCTAATTCTGGAGCCCAACTTCACTTGTGATCTACATAACATTTATGTTCAAGAATTTAGAGTGGCCAGAGAGGTAGCTCAGGAGTAGGGCATTTGCCTTGCAGGTGGCTGACCTAGGACTGACCATGGTTTGGTCCCCCAAGCCAGGAGCAATTTCTTCTTCTCCTTTTTTTTTTTTTTTTTTGGTCACACTGGGGATTACTCCTGGCTCAGAAATCGCTCCTGGCAGGCTCAGGGGACCATATGGAATGCTGAGATTTGAACCACCGACCATCTGCATGCAAGGCAAAACACCTTACCTTCATGCTATCTCTCTGGCCCTGCCAGGAACAGTTTCTGAGTGCATACCCAGGACTAACTCCTGAGCATCACTGGGTGTGGCTCAAAAACAAAAAAAAAAAGAAGGGAATTTAGAGAGGAAATGTTACAAATGTTTAATAAACTTAGAGGAAATAGTGGAACAGACAGCCCAGAAGACTCAAGAGGATATAAGAGTAAAAATGATAAAGCTTCGAACAGAATTATTAGGGCTGAAAAGTATGGTAGGTGAAAATGAAAACATCACTAGAAAGCCTCACTAGCAGAGTAACAACTGTTGAGGACAGAATCAGTGATATAGAAGATGAGCTGCATAACACCTATAAACAACAGAAGAGGCAAAAAAAAAAATCCTCAAAGAAAGTAAACAGAAGATAATGGGTTTTGGGATAAACTATATAGAAACAACATAATAATCTTTTGAGGTCCCAAACCCATGAAGAAAACTCAATGAAGAACCAATAGTCAAGAATATCACTACTGAGAATCCCTAGAAGTAAAGAGTGCATGCAACTATATTTTGGATTCCTAAAGAGTGCCAGCTAAAAGGATCCAAAGAAAAATACCCCAAGGCACATAGTAGTAATAAAAAAAAAATCACAGATAGGGATAGAATACTGAAAGCAGTACAATCAAAATGAGAAATTATATAAAAAGAGGCATCCTTAAGATTTACCACAAGCAACTTCAAAGCTTAAATGCAGTGGTAGGATATAGTGACAGTATTCAAAATAAATGCTTCAGGATATAAATAAATGCTTGAGGATACTTCACCCAACCAGACTTCCTTTCAAGTTTGAAGGAAGAATACATAGCTTTATGGATAAACAAAAAGCTCAGACATTTTACAGACTCAAAACCAATCTTAAAAGAAGAGCTGAAGGATCTACTCTAAGCTAAAGCAAACCCAATAAACACAACAAATTCCTAAAATAAGATGACAGCTAATCTTATGACAATCATCTCTCTCAATGTCAATAGACTAAGATGCACAGAGTGGCAAAATGGATCAAAATGTTGAATACAACATTTTGCTGCCTGCAAGAAACATATTGAATAGTCAGAGCAAAGCATAGACTCAAAGTCTAAGTTTGGGGACAATCATTCAAGCAAACAACTCCCTATGTGAATGAATGAGGGAACTGGAAAGCCTGTCTAGAGTTCAGGTGGGGGTGGGGTGGGATGGAGGGAGATTTGGGACATTGGTGATGGGAATGTTTCACTGGTGAAGAGGGGTGTTCTTTACATGACTGAAACCTAATCACAATCATATTTGTAATCAAGATGTTTAAATAAAGAAAAAAATGCAAAAAAAAAAAAAGGCTGGGGTGGCCATACTAATATCAGACAACACAGACTTTAAACTTAAAAAGGCTATAAGAGATTGGGCCAGAGAGATAGCATGGAGGTAAGGCATTTGACTTTTATGCAGAAGCTCATTGGTTCGAATCCCGGCGTCCCATATGGTCACGTGCTTGCCAGGAGCAATTTCTGAGCATGGAGCCAGGAATAACCCCTGAGCACTGCCAGGTGTGACCCAAAAACCACAAAAATAAATAAATAAATAAATAAATAAAAATAAAAGGCTATAAGAGATAGAGGTGAACATTTCTTAATAATAAAGGAATATGTACAACAGGAAGAAATCACATTCCTAAACATATATGCACCCAGTAAGGGCCAGCAACATATTTAAAACAATTGCTAACTGATTTGAAGATATCAATAACAATACAATAACAATGGTAGACTTCAACACCATCCTGTCACTCTTTGATAGGTTAACCAGGCTGAACTCAAAAAGTATACACTGGCTCTGAAGAAAGTAATGGAAGAAAGTGGCCTGGTAGGGATCTCTATCCCCTCCAAAAGCCGAATACACATTCTTCTCTAATGCACATGGGCCATTTTCCAAGTTAGACTACATTCTGGCCACAAAACACACCTCCATAAAATCAAGAGGATACAAGTTATATTGACTACCTTTTCAAATCATTGTGCATTGAAATTAGAAGTGAATTACAAACATACACAGAGAAAAAAATGTAAGAACTAAAAATTAAACAACTCACTACTGAACAATGAGTGAGCTACATACAAAATCAAAGAGGAAAGCAAGGTCCTGAAGATCAATGCAAGGAAGAGTTGGTTCTTTGAAAAATTAAACAAAATTGCTAAACCACTAGCAGTACTCATAAAGAAAGAGAGAGAAAATTAGTAACCAAATTAGAAAAGAAAACAGGAAGATTGCCACAGAAACTCAAAGGATAATCACAGATTACTTTGAGAAACTCTGTGCCACAAAACAAGAGAACCTGGAATAAATGGACAAATTCTTGGAATCCTATAAACTTTCAAAGTTGAACTAGGATGATATAGCATATCTGAACATATCTATCACTACTGAGGAAATTAAAGTGGCAATCAAAAATCATCCCAGAAACAAAAGCCTGGGCCCAGATGGATTCACTAGCAAATACTTTCAACCCTTTCAAGAGGACCTATTGCCAATCCTTTTCAGATTCTTCCAAGAAACTGAAAAAACAAAAACAATCCTAAATAGTTTTTATGAAGCTAATACCAAAAGCAGAGAGAGATGCCACCAGAGAGAGAGAGAGAGAGAGAGAGAGAGAGAGAGAGAGAGAGAACTACAGACCAATATCTTTCATGAACACAGATGCAAAGATCCTCAACAAAATCCTAGCAAATAGGATCCAATAGCTCATCAAGAATGTCATACACCATGATCAAGTAAAGTTCATCCCCAAAATGCAAGGATGGTTTAACATGCAAGTCAATCAACTTAATACATCATATCAAAAAAAAGGGAAAAGACATATGATCATAGCAATAGGTGTAGAGAAAGCATTTGATGAGGTTCAACACCTATTCATGATAAAACTCTCAGCAAAGTCAGAATTGAAGGAATTTTTCTCAGTATAGTCAATGCCATTTATCATAAGCCCACAATAAATATTATACTCCATGGGCAAAACTAAGCCTTTCCTCTAAGTAATATGGCACAGACAAGGTTGCCCTCTCTCACCACTCCTATTTAACTTAGTACTGGAAGTACTGGCTATAGCAATTAGTCAAGAAAAAGATATCAAGGCATCCAGATGCGAAAGGAAGAAGTCAAGCTTCCAAACTTAACTTAGAAGTTTAAGTCAAGTTAAATATATAAAAAAATATTTAGAAAATCCTAAAGTCACTACCAAAAATATTCTAGAAACAAATAGATTTTTATAGTAAAATGGCAGGGTACAAAATTAACACTCAAAAATACACATGGCATTTTTATAATACAAATAATGAAAGAGAAGAAAAAGACATCACAAAACAACCCCATTCAACAATTGTGCCTAAGAAAATCAAGTACCATGGGACCAAAGAGATAGCACAGTGGTAGGACATTTGCTTTGCATACAGCTGACCAAGGATAGATGGTGGTTTGAATCCCAGCATACAATATGGTCCAGTGTCCCGTGTTTCCCCCCCCCTCCCCCCCCCCCCCCCCCGTGCCTGCCAGGAGTGTATTCTGAGTGCATAGCCAGAAATAACCCTTAGGCATTGCTGGGTGTAACCCAAAACCCAAACACCCCCTCCCAAAAGAATGAAAATCAAGTTCCTTGGAGCCAACTTAAAGAAGTGAAAGGCCTATACAAAGAAAACTATTAAACATTGCTTCAAGAAATAAAAAAAATAGGGACTGAGAAGAAAGCACAGTAGCTGGGCATTTTCTTTGCATGTGACTGATCCTGGATAGACCCAGAATTGATCCCTGACACCCCCTATGGTCCACTGAGCCTGCCAAAAGTGATTTCTGAGTTCAGAGCCAGGAGTAACACCTGAGCACTGCAGGTATGGCCCCAAAAACAACATAAAAAAAAGGAAGAAAAAAGAAATAAAATGGGACAAAAGGAAATGTAAATATATACCCTGCTCATGAATTGGGAGAATTAACACCATTAAAATGGCAATAATTCCCAAAGCACTATACATATTTATTTCAGTCCCTCTAAGGATACTCATGACATTTTTCAAATAAGTGAATCAAACACTCTTGAAATTCATTTGGAATAATAAATGCTCATGAATACCTAAAGCAGTCCTTGGGAGAAAGAAGATGAAAGGCATCACTTTTCCCAACTTTAAATCATATTACAAAGCAATAGTAATTAAAACAGCATGGTGTTGGAATAAAGACAGACCTTCAGATCTGTGGTCAGACCTTCAGGCAGACCTTCAGACTTGATTCTGAGACTGACCCTGGGTATTCAAAAAATTAATTTTTGATAATGGTACAACAAATACAAGATGGAGCAAGAAAAACTCTTCAGCAAGTGTTGTTGGGAAAACTGGTCAATTACATGCAAAAAGGTGATCTCGGACTTTTTTATAATATTATCTACAAAGGTCAAATCAAAATGGATTAAAGCTATCAGACCTGAAACCATAAGGTACATAGAGGAAAATATAGGCAAAACACTATGTCACTGAGACTAAAGGCCTATTTAAGGAGGAAACACCACTGTCCAAGCAAATGGAAGCAGAGATAAGCATATGAGACAATATTATAGTGAAAAGCTTTTGCACTTCAAAGGAAACAGTAACTAGGATACAATGACAATCTATGTAATGAGAGAAATTCTTCACCCAATATCCATCTGATAAAGGGATAATTAAGACATATAAGGCACTGACAAAACTGAACAACAACAACAACAAAAACCCTCAGGGCTGAAGAGATAGCATAAAGGTAGGGCATTTGCCTTGCATGCAGGACAGTGGTTCGAATCCCGGCATCCCAAATGGTACCTTGAGCCTGTCAGGAGTGATTTCTGAACATAGAGCCAGGAGTAACCCCTGAGCGCTGCCAGGTGTGACCCAAAAACAAAAAACAACCCCCCCCAAAAAAACAAAAACAAACTAAACTCATGAAAAAATGGGGAGAAGAAAAGAATAGACATTTCCTCAAAGAAGAAATACATTTGCTAAATACAAATGAAAAAATGTGCCACATCACTAATCATCAGTGAGATGATAATCAAAAAAACAATGAGTTATCATCTCACACCACAGAGAATGGCACACATCACAAAGAACAAGAACAACCAGTGCTGGTGTGGATGTCATGATAAAGGGATTCTTACTCACTGCTGGTAGGTATGCCATCTAGTCCAATCTTTCTAAAATACAATATGGATATTCCTTTAAAAACTGGAAATTGATCTTTTTTATGAACTAGCAATACCACCCTTAGGGATACAACATAGGAACACAAATACACAATGCAAAAATGATCTCTGCAGGGCCTGGAGAGATAGCACAGCGGCGTTTGCTTTGCAAGCAGTCGATCCAGGACCAAAGGTGGTTGGTTCGAATCCTGGTGTCCCATATGGTCCCCCGTGCCTGCCAGGAGCTATTTCTGAGCAGATAGCCAGGAGTAACCCCTGAGCACCGCCGGGTGTGCCCCCCCCCCAAAAAAAACCAAAAACCAAAAAATGATCTCTGCATTCCTATGTTCATCACAGCACTATTTACAATAGTCAGAATCTGGAAGCAACCCAGGTGCCTGACAAGAGATGAGTGGCTAAAGAAACTGGTATATCTACACAATGGAATGCAGGTGTTAGATAAAGAAATGGTTATGAATTTTGTTTATACATGGATGGATATGGAGAATATTATGCTGAACAAAATAAAGTCAGAGGGAGAGGGATAAACATAGAATAATCTCACTCCTAACTGGGATATAAGAATAATAAAAGACAGTGTGGGGATGATCCAGAGACAATAGAAATAAAAATCATTCCATGGCTGGTAGCTTGCCACAAAGAGCAGAGTGCAGTTGAAGTAGAGAAGCTCTAATATGAAAAGAACATTTATGGGACCCCTTCATTTGCAGTAGTACAAACCACAATAACACAAAAGAGAGAGGGGGAGAATAGGAGTGAGGGGGGAGAGGAAGAGAGGGGGGAGAGGAGAGAGGGGAGAGAGAGAGAGAGAGAGAGAGAGAGAGAGAGAGAGAGAGAGAGAGAGAGAGAGAGAGAGAGAGAGAGAGAGAGAGAGAGAGAGAGAGAGAGAGAGAGGAAGAAGGAGAGAAAATAGAGAGAGAGAGAGAGAGAGAGAGAGAGAGAGAGAGAGAGAGAGAGAGAGGAAGAAGGAGAGAAAATAGAGAGGGATAAAGGAAGTGAGTGAAGTAAAATGCCTGGGAGTGTCTGGGAGGGAAGAGGACATCCATCAGGAAAGGTGAGAAGGAAACTGTTGACGCTGTTGGTGGGAAATGTACAATGGTGAAGGTCATACATTGTATGATTGTAACTCAATCATGAACAACTTTATTTGTGAAAACAACCTTGTGACCATGATCTTTAAATTAAAAAAATGATTAAGATAATGATCTCTCTTATTTTTTGTTTTACATCAGTGCAAATGTAGCTTAGTAGAACACAAAGAAACACACATTTAGGAAAAATGGACCCATTACTAAAGGAAAATTAAACATCTGGGATGTAGTGTTTAAAGAATTTTTACCAGATGAATATTTCTGTGAACTGGTTTTGACCGAAATTTTATGAAACTCTAAAACAATCATTATATGAATTCTTCAGCATTAATTCATAATGTTAAAACATTTAGGAGAAACCTTGTCATTTGTAATCTGAGTATATCCATAAACTGTGACTTTCTTTGAGGGACAGATTTCTCAAAGTTCATTGTCATGTAACTCATTTTCAGAGCACTGTAAACTACTGTGTCAGACAACTATGGGGCTTCCATGATTTCAATCTTGATGATGATAAAAACTTGTTGTTTTCTTTGCTTGTGTTGCTTCTGTAAAAACACCCGGGAATTCCAAAGTGATTTATAAAGTTTTCAGAAAAATACAGCATCCTCTTACTCCTTATGGTAAGACATTATTTAAATGGAAGTGGTAAGTTTAAATAAAGGAAGACATTTAAAAGTTTAAAAAAGACATTTAAGAGTTTTAAAAAAGAGAGACATTCCCCTCCCCCCCCCCCTTTTTAACTTTCCTCTTCTCTTCATCAATGCAACTGTTCATGTTTTTATCTTGGTAGGAGTCTTTCCTCCCTGCATTCCTCAAACCCAGAGAAACTCTCTGGAACTCATACAAAACCCTCTCCTGCTACCATATTAGGAATTAAAATGTGTAGCAGAAACCTATTGCCAAGTCAAGATAATCAACAGGGAATGTCTGCCTCCAAGCCAAATGAGTGCAGAAAAAATGATCAAGGCTGCAAAATAAATAATAAAACTGAGGACTGACTTTAGATTATGATCTTGTTATAACCCACTCACTAATAAAGCTGTGCTAGAAATTTATATACCTCTTGGCCATCTAGGTTTGAGCGCCCAGTCCTTTTCTATGGGTATAATTTCACTCTGGGTCACAAATAAAGGCAAGGTGAAACAGATCTTTGCCTTATTAGCTACCTAAAAAAATTGGTGTAGCTGCCTGCTTCATAAATCTACCATACTGAGCTGATTGTGCAATATTTAAAATTATTGCCTATTCCCCAATCTTACAAGGGGGTTTGAACTGGATGGAAGTTAGTAGAAAACTTTTTAATAATACCATTTCCACTCTAAATGAAATTGGCTTAATTACTTACATTGCCCTTATTTATATGCATCACAATCCATCATGCACTTAATGAGAAATATTTTTAAATTAATTGATGTGCCAAACTATGAGGTATTCCAAACCGCAGTGGTTCTGGAACTTTAACAAGGGATGGGAAGGGGAGTATATAGTGCTACAGAGCAATTACCTAGTGGATGAATTAGACTATTGTGAAACTAATGGCCTGCTTTATTAAGATATTAATGATTGCACCTGAGAAAGAAGTGCTGTAAAGATGAGAAATTTGTCCTTGTAGTTACAATGTCAAAGTTTTAAAAGAAGATACAGGTAAGAAAATGAGGAGCTCACAGAACAGAAGGTTTCATCAATCATGACAACAGATGGCAGCAACCTGAGTGAGATCATAATTGTAGACTCAGTATGAAGCAAAGAATTTAGAGTTACTACAAAGTCACTTTTGTGCCATAATTCTTTGGGATAGTGTAATTACCAGAGAAACAATAGTATCATGCTCCAATTGCTTCTCTAATATTACCTAGGCCAAAAGAAGAAAAAAGTTTTGCAAATACAGGAAAATTCAGAAAAAAAAAAGCCATGCTTGTTTACAGCTTGTTCACAAATATTCCTGGTTATTATCTTGCTTGACTACTGGATGAGTCCATGAAGATTTATCATCTTTTTCCATATAAAACCTGCAAATAAATTGGCTCAAAGTCTCCACAGTATTTACACTGGATCAAAATCATTGCTTTTTCTAATAATGGGAAAGCTGTTAGTGTCTGCATTCTGGAATCCTTTGCAGTAAAACAGTCTAATGTGTTCAGTCTTCAATTTGGGAAAATTTCAGCACTTCAATACCCATAAAGTTCCACTCAGTTTGGGAACTTGGGCAAAATGATGAAGCCAGTTTGGCTTTAGTCAGATCAAACAATGGCCTACAGAAAATGAGAAAACAGCAACAACTTGATCTAAGAGCAAGTTGCCCTACCTCACCACCCAACGGTGAGATGAATCAGAAGATGCTCGGTCTTAGGATCTGTACAAGAACCAACATCTCTAGTTACAAAAGACTGTCTACACAGAAACTAAGCAGAAATTTTCCTGAGACCACAAAGAAAGATTTTATCTTAAGCTTCATCCTAGGACCTGTAAAAAAAACCCCAAGATCTCTAACTACAAAAGACTGACTTTTTTCAACTGCAACTGAGCAGAATTTTTTTCTGGGACCATAAAGAGAAACACTGGGGCTGAGTGACTAACATGCCTGGAGCCTTTAGTTGGCAGTATACATCATGTGTGGAGACACCCTGTATCTCTTAAAAAAAAAAAAAAAAAAAGCCACACTTGCCCTTCTGCCCACCCCCTTTTTCTTCTTTTTTTTTGGTTTTTGGGCCACACCCAGCGTTGCTCAGGGGTTACTCCTGGCTGTCTGCTCAGAAATAGCTCCTGGCAGGCATGGGGGACCATATGGGACACCGGGATTTGAACCAACCACCTTTGATCCTGGATCGGCTGCTTGCAAGGCAAACGCCACTGTGCTATCTCTCCGGGCCCACCTTTTTCTTCTTTTAATTTTACTTATATTCTAGATAGGGGCTCCTGCTTTTTCATAAAACTTAAATCACTTTGTTCTGTCTCATATTTCTATGGGCCCAGGGACCAGTTGGTCTCAGGTACATTGGGTGGGGGGAAAAAATAAAAAGAGGTCAGATCTAAATACCCATGCCAAACTCAACAACAACAGACTATAGCAAGCAAAACACAAAATGAACCTGTTACATTCGTAGTCCAGGGAGCTAGGGGTGGAGGATTAAGAGGCAAGTGGGGAATTATGGTGGAGGGAGGTCAACACCGGTGGTGGGAATGACCCTAATTCACTGTCAATAAACTCCTGAAATACAACTGTGAAAGACTTGTAATTCACAAGGACCTCAATAAAAATAATTGAAAACAAACAAACAAACAACAACAACAACAACAAACAAGGCCCTATTATTTGTTAGGCCTGGCAGAAGGGTGAGAGAATACCTTGGTTGCTACTGCCTTCTTCTGGTCAGAGAGGCTCTATCACAAGAGCCTTTATAGACCTCAAAACTCCAATCTGATATCCAGACTCCAGGAAAAAAAAAATTCATCATTTTGGAGACTCCTTCATTCAATCTGTTCTAGAAGCAACATGTCTTGGTGATGGCTAAGGGTTTAAAAGGCAGGAGCATTGGGGTTTGGAGGAACCTGTGGTGCAGTGAAAGTGGAGGGAAATGTAGCAGAGAATGACTCTGTGTAGACAACAGGAGCAAGACAGCCACTTCCACTCTGAGATTAAAATCTTCTTCACAGGGACATGAAGAAAACAGTGAAAGGAACAAAAATATCAAATCCTCTTCTGATTTCAGGAGTTGCCACCAGGGAAGAGCCCAGACTTGCTGTACTCTCACTCCTACCTGCCAGTGAAGTCAAATAACAAGAACTCAACTGTGCGTGTAGAAGGTAGGGTCTGAGCCCCAGCACCACACAACTCCTCCCTGAAGCAACAGAAAAGAAACCCCAACCATCTCCTCAGAGGTTCATTTTTGCACTTCTGAAAACATGGCAATGAAGTCATTCCTAATGACAAAGCCAGGGAAGATCAAAGCATTCTAGGTGCTGTTTATCCCTTGCTCTTAGTTTCCTGACATACAACACATGGCTGGGGTGGGTTGAGGGGGCAGGGTGCCCCGTAACAGGGTCCCCGAAGAAGAAGGGGGAGTTGGAATGAGAGGTGGTCATTTATGACCCAGAGCTGAGAGTCAGGTCCCACCTCTTCATCATCTTTTCTTAGTGTGTTTATGAGGGGATGGGACCTCTGCTCACAGCCATAAAAGGGCATTTGAGGAACCTGTTTTCCTTTCAAGGTAGTTCTTGGTGCTAAATTTAACTTGATTGCACTTCTTATTCATGGGTGAGGCCCACAGAGTAAGATTACTCATCCATCACAAATCACTCCAGAGGGGGCTCTTGTGATAGATAAACCCTGAGAAGAGAGTGAGTCACAGAAGGGGAAAAAAAAAGAAATAGATTCCCCAGCTATTTGGAATATTAACTCCTAGCCTGGGGCTGCCTTTATTGCTAGCTTTATCTCCAGATAAACATTAGCCCCTAAGTAAATGACCTGTTGGGGTAATTGCTCAAAGTGAACAGACTTTCTAAGTCAGCTAGAGATGCAGAACAGCTCATGACAATTTCTGAGACTTCTACAAGTCCTGTTCACAGACACTTGAGATCAGATTTATTGCTTCATGATAGAATGTATAGAAATCATGATTTCAGGGGAGACAGAAATTCTAGTACTAACCCAAAGTGCCTCTAACTGTCTTTTTTTCCCTGAGAGCAAATGTTCAAAAATCAAAGCATCCATGAGTGACGAAGCTAAATATGAAGCCCATCCAATCTCCTTCCATGTGCTTTTGCTCTAGCATCTGATACTTGGGGATAATTGTAAGGCAAGGCAGGATTGTGTTTGGGACACAAGCTCTGCTTTGAGTCGCAGGTGCTGGGCTACCACGCAACAAGGATTGCTTAGATGACGTTGACTGGAATAGCCAGTTGGGCGTATTGTTGATAATACATCTGACTGACCATCTAATCAATGAGAGAATAACTGCCAGGAGAATGTGATCCTTCTGCTCCTATTGCTTGAGGTAGACTTTCAAAGAATGTGATGAGGGGCATGGTCAAAGTTTATTGGCCATTTTATTTGTAAGGCCAATGATGTGAGGAAATGGTTTTGGTCAAGTGTGGCATAGTATAACTTTGATTCTTGCAAAATCACTCACGTAACAGTTTTATTTCTCCATTCATTTGTTCGTTCATTCCTCCCTCCCTCCCATCCTTTCTTCCTCCCTCTCTCCTTCTTTCCCTCCTTCCTCCCTCCCTTTCTGACTTCCTTCCTTCCTCCCTCTTTCCCTCCTCCCTTCCTTCCTCCCTCCTTCCTTCCCTCCCTCCCTTCCTTCCACCCTTTCTCTCTTCCTCCCTCCTTCCCTTCCTCCCTCTCTCCCTCCCTCCCTCCCTTTCTTCCTCCCTTCCTTTTTCCTTTCTTCCTCCCTCTCTCCCTCCCTCCCTCCCTTTCTTCCTCCCTTCCTTTTTCCTTTCTTCCTCCCTCCCACGTCCCTCTCTCCCTCTTTCCCTCCCTCCCTTCCTTGTTTCTTCCTTCCTTCCTCCCTCCCTCCTTCCCCTCCTTCCCCTCCTTCCCTTTCCCTTCCTCCCTCTCTTCCTTCCTTCTCTCCTTCCTTCCTTCCTTCCTTCTCTCCTTCCTTCCGTCCTCCTTCCTTCCTTCCATCTTCCTTCCTTCCTTCCTTCCTTCCTTCCTTCCTTCCTTCCTTCCTTCCTTCCTTCCTTCCTTCCTTCCTTCCTTCCTTCCTTCCTTCCTTCCTTCCTTCCTCTAAGAATTTAATTTCTCACAATCTGATACTGTTAGTGTGCTATTTAAAAATCATTTTGATCATCACTGCTATAAGAGAGCAGCGACGTTTTTTTCCTTCAATTTTTGGTCTTCATTCAGCAGAACTCATAACCTAATCCTGTGCTCAGAAGTTACTCTTGATAGGGTTTGTGGGACCATTTGTGGTTCCAGGGATCCAGCCAGGGTTGACTATGTACTACTTGTATGTATATTACTTGTACCTTTGGTCAAAGAAATAAATGTTTTACAACATCTTCCCATTTCTCTTTAAATCTCTAGATCAGAAAAATACCCAATTAGGACAGTTGTGTCCCAGCTCTATACTGAGATTCTGATCCTTAGTTTGCTGGAATGTGACTGTATTAGAGATAAGGATCTTCAATATTTAATTAGTTAAAAGGAGGTCCTTGGGTCTGGACTGTGAGACCCAAAGGGTCTATGTAGAAATAGACTGAGCTCTCAAGAATCTGCTACCCTGGCCCTCCATCCTCCCTGTTACCATCATGACTTCAGGACTGGCCAGGCACTATGACTTCAGGAGCCTATTCTTAAATACCTTGTATTTCCCACTCACATCCATCCCATTAGTTCTGCTTCTCAAGATAAAGTTAACCAATAAAAAGTCTCATCCTTTGTGTAGCCAGAGGAGAAATCTTTCCTTTTTTTAAAATTTTTTGATTTTTTTGGTCACACCTGGCAGCACTCAAAGTTTACTCCTGGCTGTACAGTACTCAGAAATCGCTTCTGGCATGCTTGGGGGACCATATGGGATGCTGGGATTTGAACCACTGTCTGTCCTGGATCTTCTGTGTGCAAGTCAAACGCCTGCCGTGTTGCTATCTATCTCTCCAACCCTTTTGAATATTCCTCAGGAAATAGACAGTGGAAAGATGGACACCACTTTTTTTCTTACCTATCATTTAGTGCCTTTGGGTAGTAGTTGTTTAATTTGTTGTGGACATGCCTGGAGTAGGAGGTATATGCTACTCTTTGCTTATGAAAAGGATATAGATGTTTTTCCATCCTGGGGACTTTGCTTTAAATTTCTTTTTGTTGAGGGGCGGAGTCTACACCTGAAGGAGCTTAGGGGTTACTTTTGGATCTGAGCTCAGGAATCACTCCTGGTGGTACTGGGAGACTATATGGGAGATGAAGATGGAATCTGAGTCAGCTGCATGCAAACAAATACCCTCCTCACTGTGCTATCACTGAGGCCCCTGAATTGCTTTCTTTTTTTTTTCCCCACCCCCTGAATTGCTTTCTTAAGCAATGTTTTGGTCTGTGGTCAATATTCTAATAATTCTAATAATTCACTCTTTTAAGAATAGAGTGTTTAATCTGCTCTATGCTTTAACAGGAAAACTAGATTCAAGCTCTGGGCTATGGAATCATCAAGACACTCCCTACATTACACTTTCAGATTTGTGTGTACAGGTGGTTGTTAGATGGTATCTTATTACCTTCTTTTAGACTTTTAGTTCAGCTTCAAACAGTAAGATTTTAATGAGTTGACACAGCATCTCCATGTCAAAATAGCCATTGCAGAGCCCTAAGCTTTACTGAACTTGCTCTCTTTTATCTTCCCTTGATTTATTGCTTCTTCTCCCCCACCTCTAGCTCCACTGTATTTAGGGGTAAGGGTTTAGGTGGTCCATCTAAGGTGCAAATATATTTCTCAGGCCACCTTGTTTTAAGTCAGGTCAAAGAACAGAAATTAGAGATGGGATCAGTGTTAAAGAATTGCCCTTAAAATAGCAAAAACTTCACCACACTAGAAATCCAGAATTTTCTTTTTCTTTTTTTTTTTCTGGCCCCATTTTATTTTTATTATATCATCTTTGAAGAGGAAAGGTCACACATAATTTTTGCTTTTTTGTTGTTGTTTGTGTTGATGCTGCTGTTCTGGATCACATTCAGTGATGCTGAGGGGTTACTCCTGATTCTGCACTCAGGAATCATTCCCGGTGGTGTTCAGGGGACCACATGGGATGCGGTGTATCAAACCTGCTATGCTATCACTCTGGCCTCACTGGTGAAATTCTTAAACTTCTGTCGTACATTCGTTAAGGAACTTGCTGGAAGCAATAGCCCCTGGAAGGAGGATGTCTGTCACTTGTACTGGCATCCCAAGTATATCTTCCCTGGGCCACCATTGGCTCCCTTGTTAGCAGATACTGTTCCTTCCCCAACCAAAGGGGCCAAACCTGAACCAGTAACAGAATTTTATTTTTCAAAGCTTGGAATTTGTGATTAGACCAAAGGAAGGGAACATCACACGTTTGCTTGGCAGCACCTACTGGCCAAGGGTGGTATGGCAGCCTAAGAAGGTGGCATATTTCCTAACCAGCCTGACCTGCTCTTCCAGGGACTCTTGAGTTTTGAGTTATAGAAACTGGGAAAAATTCTTATTATGGAACTTTCCAGGGATGGAATATAAATGGACTCAACATAGGGAGGGTTCATTAGAATGCCAAATATTACCATGTTGGCTCTGCGATTCTGAACATGCTGGTGAAGTGGCAAAAAAAGCTATAGAATTAGGACAATCTTGATATGGTAAACATGAAAGCTGAACCTGACAATTCATTTGGTTCTGAGTGACAATTAGCTTATATTAGCCATCAATATTACATTATCCTTATTTGTAATTCTTTTATATATATATATATATATATATATATATATATATATATATATATATATATATGTAAAAGTAAAAATAAGGGGCTGGAGAGATAGTACAGCTGTATTGCATACAACCAACCCAGGTTAATTCCATAGTGTCCCCTAAACTACCAGATATAATCCCTGAGTAGAGAGCTAGCAGTCAATCCTTGAGCATCATCAGAAGGACCCCCAAACCAAAAAACAATAACAAAAAATCCCACCCACAACAGAATAGCCAGATGGCATCATGTTTGTCTGATGAAAAGGCTGCTACAGAAGGGACTAGAGAGTTTTATTCAAGGTGGCACTCAGATGGCTTGTTCTAGCTGCTACTTTAGATTTGATGGGCTCATTTCTTTGACTTGCTCTAACTGCTCCTCTAGCACTTCACAACTGCTGTACTTATTAATCAAGCTTATCAATTATTGTGGCATTGCCTAAAAATTTGTGAAAAAGATATGACACTTTCAGATTTTTAACTTCATGTTGAACTTCATGAAGATGGCAGGCACTGGGGTGTGTCTATGACAAAAACACAGACAATGGTAAGTTGGAAAAGACAACATAATGCAGCTGCCCTTCAGCAAGGTATCTTTGGGATAAGCTTTACTACCAAGCATTCACATCTTTTGTGTCTTTCCAGATGGTAGAGCTTTCACAGTCTGATATCTGGTATCTTATGTCCTAATTCTTACAAGTAGATATCAGTCTATCCCTGTTTTCCTCTGTTAACTAAAAAATGGGAAATCCTGCCTGGCATCTTTGTTTAGTTATTTACTTCTGATTGAGCCTAGAATATTTGAAGAAGATGTCACAAAGTGCAGCTCACTGGAAGATTAAAGTAATGATAAAAGTTCTAGAAGGATGAGAGGAAAACTGATTTTGTAGGCTGTAAAAGAGTGCTGAGAATAAGCAGGTGTTTTTTTCTTTATGTTTTGATAGAAGAAAATTGTGTTTCCACTCAATAACCAGATTCAGGCTTTTTCTATGTTTATAAATGAAAGTATAAATTCATCACAGAGGAGTGAGAGTGGAGAGCTTAATATCTGGTGAATGTTGCTTAGTGTATTCAGAGGAAATGTAGAGATAAAGAGAAAATGTGGGGGGGCAAGTTATATACTAGTCATGTTGGTGTCAGAGAGAAAGGTGCTTTGATACTCTGTCTTTATTTCACTTTAGTTTGCTCAAAATACCTGCACATGATGTGGTTAAAGATCTAGAAAAATCTCTCTCAAATGATATTGTTTTGTGGATATAATATAGGCTTTAGAATTATACTCCGTAAGAAGATCTGGAGCTGGATAAGCATCTTGGACTAGTAGGGTCCTCAATATCACCCATACCATCACCCCTAGGGGCCCCTTTTCTCTTATGAGAAATGTAAATTCCATTTTTTTTCTTTTGGCATTTGGGCCACACTCTGTGGTATTCAGAGTTTATTCCTGACTCTGTGCTCAGAGGTCTTTTCTGGTGGTGATCAGGGATCCTATGTGTTACTGGATTAAACTGGAGTTGGTTGCTAGCAGGGAAAGTGCCTTAACCCTGTTCCATGTCTCCAGCCCAGAAATGCAGATTCTTGGGCACCGTTGTAGACCTCTGAAATGAATTTTGCTGTATTCAGAACTCCAGATGATTCTAAAGCACAGCCAAGCTCGAGAGACACTTTTTCACTGTGGCTTTAAAAACAAATTAATGGGCCATCAACTAATGTACTGGATAAGACTTTATCTGCTTTCTTCCCTGGGAACCCTGTGTAAGATGAGGTCTTGTAGTAACATAGGCTGATCCTACAATATATAAAGATACTCAAGTTTTATTTTCCCCGTTTGGAAACTTTATGAAGTATAGTATGACAACATTTAAAGTTGGTTATTTATTTTGATGTGCTATGTATCAACATTTTTTCTTTCTCATTAATATTCTCCTCCACTCTTCCCCTTTGAATTATATTCTCTGAGGAAAGCATTTTCTACATGTAGACTAGAAGCACCTTTATTTTCTGAATCGAAGATTGCTATCAGTGTCTATAATAAATGTTGAGCTCTCTATTTCACAATTCTACAGGGAGATCATTGAGTATTTCTGGAATTCAGACATGACTGATTGATGTCTCTTATACAGCTAATCTTCCTTTCTATGGTTTCTTTCCTTTTCTCATTTACGTGACAAATGTGTTTAATGTCTTCTACATATCAGGTCTTTTCAAATCATCTTGGCATAAAAAATACAACATTGTATGTGAGGTCTATAAAAGTAGTTTTCAGACATTAGGATTCTCATGAGATTCATCTATTCAACCTATTCTATTGATAATTATGAAGGAAATTTGAGGTAGACAGGCTAATCCATTTAATGACAAAATACACTCAATAGCAAAACACCTGCATTGTGCAGATATATCATTGGCAAGATTAAATATTAGGTCCTTATGCTGTAGCATTTGAATGATAAGAAAGAAGACATATTATCTTTTTTTGGTGATGATATAGTGGAACTCTATTTGGATTAATTCTAGCTGAGTATTACATGTTATTGTGTGGACTGAGACAAGTTTTCTTTCTCATAAAATTGAACAAATAGATAAGTTCCTATTCAAATAATCAAGAATGTATATGTATATATATATGTACTTTATTTTGGACTTTCAGGAAGTGCCCAATAGGCCCAGAGGCCCCACTGGTGATCCAGAACCAACCGGGTCAGTAGTTTAGTGCCAGAGTTTGAGACTGTGATGCTACTTAAGGCCTGGGAATGGTGGTGGTCTCTAAGGCCATGCCCAATAATGCTGACAGTCTCCAACGCCACACCTAGGGCTGCTGATATGCTCCCAGGCTATGTTCAGTGGTGTTTGAAGGCCGCTAGGACTGCATTTGGCAAGTTGGGGAGACCATGTGGGATCAGAAATCACATTCCAGTCAGGCACATAATAGGCATGTGCTGTAATTGCTGTACTATCTTCTTGCCCCTACATGATCAAGGATCTTTAAATGTATGACTTCTTGAAGGCCTTCCCAGAAGTATAGCTCAGTGGAAGGGGGATTGTTTCTAGGCTTGAGTCATGAGTTTAATCCTTGGCACTATCACCTATACAGTGTAATATGGGCAATGAGCTATTTGTGATCTCTGGAGCCACAAGGTAGCATGGGATCTTCAGAACACTTCTATGGTGTGTGTGTGTGTGTGTGTGTGTGTGTGTGTGTGACCCTGGACAGTTTGTGAGAATACCACAGACAAGTATGTGTAAACACTGCCCTTCACCTATACAGTGTAATATGGGCAATGAGCTATTTGTGATCTCTGGAGCCACAAGGTAGCATGGGATCTTCAGAACACTTCTATGGTGTGTGTGTGTGTGTGTGTGTGTGTGTGTGTGTGTGTGTGTGTGTGTGAGACCCTGGACAGTTTGTGAGAATACCACAGACAAGTATGTGTAAACACTGCCCTTCACAACAACAACAACAAAAAGGATAGGAGTGGAAAATAAAAAAAATGTGAATTGAGAGAAATATTTTAATGATATCAGCAGTGCTAAGGTGAGATGTGTGGTACTAGAGATTAAACTTAGTGCTATCCATATAATCTATCACTCGAGCCCTACACCTGGTCCCTATTTACCTTTCTTGATTTCCTGCACTTTTTGGGCCTATTCTCCAAGTAAATGTATATTTACTTTTTTCCAAATTAAATTGTATATCATAAGAGGATACAAAGAAAATAAAGACATATTATTTGTCTCCTTTTTTTCATTTGCTGTAAACCAGTATATATAGATTCTCAGATCTATATCAACTGCCTGTGTTATTGGATATATTCTTTCATAACATTTATGCATTAGTAAAGTATATATCTAATATATATCTAGATATAAATTTCTAGTATAATAATTTCATGATAAACTATAAAATCTATCTCATACTGATAAGGTTCGTGTTTAGCTACTGATTCCTCCTAAACTGTGCATATAAACTCATAGTAATCTGTCCTTAATGTCCTTGATCAACTGTCTATTCAGCTTAAACCTTACATTCTGAGCCTCTTCCTGCAATTTTTTTGTAGCTATGTTTTGGCTGTTTTCCTCTTCTGTAAGAACATGATTATTTCCACTTGACAACTGCTTTAGTCATATCCCAAATGATATTCGTATCTGCTGATCTACTGTAATTCAATGCAAATGTATTGCAATGGACCCTTTACATTTATCAGGTGCTTATCACCCAACAATTGAGTAGTTTGTAATCATTTGATTTAAAAAATACACATGGCCAGATGCTAAAACATTATAGCAGACTGCAAACAAAATGTGTTAATTCTTCAATGCTGTCCTTGCTAGAGCTTCCGGGCAAGTTAGAGATCAAGTACACATTACAAAGGTAGCTGATTCTGCTCCTAGTGTGCAACAACATAAGGTGTTAGGTGTAATAAAGGGACAAGTAGAGATCAGAAAGTTATTCAGATTTTCCCAAAAGGTAAAGGAAATGAAACACAAAGGGGGGCGGTGTTAAGGGAAAAAGGGAAAGAGGGGAGGCTGACAGAAGACTGAAGAAATACTTTCAGAATTGCCTATCCACAAATGGTTGGACAGATACACTCAGATTTCATTATTAACTAGACCACATTATTCTAGATGTAAAGCCATTGAATCATTTCTTATTTATAAATGTCAAACACAGACACACATACAGTCATATTTTTGGTTTAACACTTTCTGTTTTCCAAATAGAAATTATGTGAACCTGATCAAGATATTGAATTATACTATATTGTATATATTATGTGATAGTATAGTGTGTAGGACCACATTCAGCAGTGCTAGGGTGAGAATTGTGGTACTAGAGATTGAACTCAGTGCTATCCATATAATCTATCACTTGAGCCTTACGCCTGGTCCCTATTTACTTTTCTTGATCTCCTGCACTTTTTAGACCTATTCTCCAAGTAAATTGTACATTTACTTTTTTTCTAAAGTAAATTGTATATTATAAGAGGATACAGAGAAAATAAAGACATATTATTTGTCTCCTTTCTTTCATTTGCTGTAAACCAGTCTATATAGATTCTCAAATCTATATCAACTGCCTGTGTTATTGGATATATTCTTTCATAACATTTATGCATTAATAAAGTATATATAATATATATATAATTTTCTAGTATAATAATTTTGTGATAAACTATAAAATCTGTCTCATACTGTAGTTTTCTTATTATATATAGCTTTTCACAGCTATATATATTTCACAGCAAAATATGTGGCTTTGTCAGGTATGGGGCAAAACCAAGACTTCAAAAAAATTGGATTCTTATGAATAGCTTGTTTTCTAGTTGTTGTTAAAAGTATCTTTCTGTAGAAACTTACCTATCTGGGGTAGTACATATATAAATTTAAAAAATTTGAAAATGTGGGGCCTGGAGAGAGAGTACAGCGGTGTTTGCCTTGCAAGCAGCCTATCCAGGACCAAAGGTGGTTGGTTCGAATCCCGGTGTCCCATATGGTCCCCCGTGCCTGCCAGGAGCTATTTCTGAGCAGACAACTAGGAGTAACCCCTGAGCATTGCCGGGTGTGGCCCAAAAACAAAACAAAAAAAAAAATTGAAAATGTGGCCACATAAAGGCACACTTACAAGACGGTATGTCAATCGTTCCTTGGAGAAATGGTGATTAACAGCCTGTTATCTCATAGCTTGTGTGTATATTGGAACCCACTTATTTTTCCAAGCCATTATTTTGGTGGTGATTTATGCTGTTCATATGGTATGGGGTGGCACATTTTTGAATAAGAGTTTACAATGTAATCAGAAAGCTTTTAAAAATGAGATGATTCTTTTTTACCACATAGCTTATGAAATCACTGTGTTGATGGTTATTTTGAGTTGTAATAACTAGTATTCTGCTCCTGGCCTCCCAAACCTCATATTCAGGTATGTATGTCTTAGTGTTTAAATTTCTAGAATGGGGAAACTATTCATGCAATACCCATCAGATAAGGGGCTAATATCTAAGATATACAAGGTACTGATAGAACTTAACAAGAAAAAAAATCTAACTCCATCAAAAAATGGGGAGAAGAAATGAAAAGACACTTTCTCAAAGAAGAAATACAAATGGTCAATGGAACATGAAAAAGTGCTCCACATCACTAATCATCAGGGAGATGCAAATTAAAACAATGATGAGGTACCATTTCATGCCACAGGACTGGCACATATCACAAAGAACAAGAACAATCAGTGCTGGCGGGGATGTGGAGAGAAAGGAACTCTCATACACTGCTGGTGGGAATGCTGTCTAGTCCAGCTTTTATGGAAAATAATAAGAAAGATTCCTCAGAAAACTGTAAATTGAGCGCTCATATGATCCAACTATACCACTCCTAGGGATATACCCTATGAATAAAAACACACAACACAAAAATGCCTTCCTCACACCTCTATTCATTGCAGCACTATTTACAATAGCCAGACTCTGGAAACAGCAGCCATCAGGAGAGATGAAGTCATATAATTTTCCTATACATGGATGAACATGGAAACTATTATGCTGAGTGAAATAAGTCAGAGCGACAGACACACAGAATAGTCTCACTCATCTATGGATTTTAAGAAAAATAAGACTTTTTTTGGTGGTTTTTTTTTTGGGGGGGGGGGCACACCCAGTGGTGCTCAGAAGTTACTCCTGGCTATCTGCTCAGAAATAGCTCCTGGCAGGCACAGGGGATCATATGGGATGCCAGGATTTGAACCAATGATCTTGGGTCCTGGATCGGCTGCTTGCAAGGCAAACAACGCTGTGCTATCTCTCCGCCCCGCCCCCTTTTTTTGTTTTTGTTTTTTTGGGTTACACCCAACAGCACTCTGGGGTTCCTCTTGGCTCTACACTCAGAAACCGTTCCTGGCAAACTCAGAGGACCCTATGGGCTGCCGGGATTCGAACCACCGACCTTCTGCACGCAAGGCAAAACGCCTCACCTCCATACTATCTCTCTGGCCCAAAGACATTTTTTTAAATAATGGCCAGAGACAATAGAAATAAGGGCTGGAAGGATCGGCTCACAATATGAAACTCATCACAGAGTGGTAAGTGCAGTTAGAGAAATAACTAACAATTTTCATGACAATCTTAAGAAGTGAGAGAAGTAAATGCCTATCTTGAATACAGGTAGGGGGTGGGGAGGAGGAAGATGGGGGACATTGGTGGTGGGAATGTTGCACTGGTGAAGGGGGTGTTCTTTTTATGACTCAAACAAAACTATAATCAAATTTGTAATCATGGTGCTTAAATAAAGATATTACTTAAAAACAAATAAATTTCCAGGGTTTCTAATCACAACAAATAAACCATCTTGAATAAAACTAAACCCATTTATTTCTTCTTACTTTTAATTGGTGTAATCATATGTAATTTTTACTGTCTCTTCAAAACTGTTGTAAGGTCAACCAAAGATTCTATTTCAATGATTACAAATAAAATGTCCTTGATTTTCTTGATTTTAGTTATTGACAATATATTTTACACATTCAGAAAATAATAAAAACTGGACATGTTAACTCTTGGCCATCTTCCTAATATGTGTATTTGAATTCATGATTTATGAACTATGTCACTCTTCATTAAATCAGGATTTTTCTACTCCTTGGGGGCTATTAAAATTATTAAGCAATATAATGATTCTGGAACCCTAGAACATATATTTTTTAGTGTTGAAAGAAAGCATATTTTCCTTTAAATTTTTATTAAAATTAATTATTTTAATTTTTGTCTTAAATTTAAATTTAATTTTTATTAACTATTATTTTTAATTTTGTTCACTTTCTTTAAGCAATTATATACCCTACACAGGTGATGATCTAATTACTTAGAATCAGAATACCTATTCCTCACTCCCTTTTTCATAGACACTAAATCAGATTTATTGGTTGAGCCTGACCACTTAGAGGAGTTCAGGAAATTTTGATTCAACTGATTAAAAACAACCTGAATTTTTGGGCAAGGACAAGTAAATAATTCTGAAAAAAAAAAAAATGATGATGACCTTGCTTCTTCTGCCTGGGTAGCAGAAGAAATGTAGTAAACCCTTTGTTTTCAACTTAAAGAGTTTGCAACTTTATACTCTTGGATATTTTAGAAGTTCATTAAAATTGTGTGCCATTCTATGTGCTAGAATAAAGTATCTCCCCAATATCCAATGATTACTAGTGGACAGCATAGAGGAAGGACTCAGGAGGCAGGAAAACTTGATTTTAATTCCAGTTTTACTCTGAAATCACATTTAAGATCTTAAGGTTTTGGTTTCCTGCCATTTCTGCAAATGCACCATTTCTGCAAAATGGTGATATTACACTACTGACCTCACAAAGCAAGTGTAAAAACTACCGTATGTACTCGAGTTTAAGCCGAGTTTTTCTGGCACAAAATTTGTGCCGAAAAAAACGAACTCCATTTATACATGGGCCATACAGGTTATTTGACTCGGTGCGCATGCACTAAATCAAATGCATGTAGTTTCCAGTTGTCTTCTGCCATCTGCTGGAGGGGTCGGTGCTTCAGCTCAGTCCACAAGTTGAGGCTGAGCTGAAGAGGTAGGCAGCTCAACTGAACTGTATGCCATTGCACTATTTAACCCACAATATTCTGTGCTTTGTATGAGACTGACTGTCAGGGACCTGACAGCCCCACACCCTTGGTCTGCTTCTGCTGCTGCTTTGCAGAACTTCCTGGTATAACTGCCCTCGAGGCCCCCCACCCGGGGGCTTAGGAAATGAGTAAATCAAGAGAAAGTTAGCACAAATTGTGCTACCTAACAGGATGCCTGAGGAGCTTTGCTAAACTATGTTGCCAGCCTTGTTCCTGTTGATCTTTCAAGCATGAGTTAAGATCTAGGTTTAACTTTATGTTTAGTAAGAACATTGGGTAATTGTAAATGTTTTAATGGTAAATGCCTTCATGTTACACATTTCTTTCCGCAGGCCCACCCCCCTGCCTCTTTGTGGCTTGGTACTATATAAGCTCTGTGAACTTTGCAATAAACGGCTCTTGATGAGAATCTTGTCTTGAGTCTGTTCCCCTCCCCAGTTCTTTTACAGGTTAAGTCCTCTTCGTGACCCACGAATAACTGGCGACCCCCCCCCCCCAGGGCAGGTTTGGGTGGTCGCAACTGACAGAAGTGATGATGATATCTGCAAACTCAGTGTTGATGACAATGTCTATGCTGATACCCTCACATCAGATACAGCTGAAGCTCTGTTTGGACATACAGGTGATGATGATGAGGAATCCATTTTGAAGGATTTTAACCTTTGTGATTTAGCTTGATTACCTGTTAAGCTATGGTTTTCTGCATTTTATTTAAAATTTTAAAGTTATTGTTAATTTACAGCTTTTCTTTAGCAATACATATTGCAAAACATTTAACCTACTGATTCCTCAATTATTGTAATTGTTTTGGGTATATATATATATATTTTTTTTTTTGAAATTTACCAGTGGCTGCTGCATTTTACACCTTGGTTATACTTGAGTCACTAAGTTTTCCAGGTTTTAGGTAAAATTAGGGGGTCAGTTTATACTCAGGTCAACTTATACTCAAGTATAAACGATATATAGGCTAGTCCTTATAATATGCTTCGAATAAGGGGCTGGAGCAACAGTACAGTGGAGGGTGTTTGCCTTGCACACAGCTGACCCAGGTTTAATCTCCAGCACCCATGTGGTTCCTCAAGCTAGGAGTAATTCCTGAGCTCAGTGCTATGAGTAACCCCTTAGTACCACTAGGTGTGGCCCAAGAAGAAACAAAACAAAACCCCCAATGCTTAGGCAGTGTGTGATTCATATCAAACATAGAGAAAAATAGCAATGCTTATTACTTTAATAAAAAGTGATAAATTTTCATTGACTATTTAGGATAATTTTTGGTCTACTGAAGTACATGGCATTGGGGAAAATTATAGACAATAGATATTAGAATTCTTACAATGTGGTAGAATCAAAATATATCTGGGAAGGAGTTTGGGACATGTTCAACAGATCATTCCTGGTAGTGTTTTGGGGACCATATGTTATATGGAAACAGGCTTGACCTTGTGCAAGAATTAATTATCAAGCCAGTGCTTTCTATTTAGTAACTCTTTTGTACTAGATTCAGAACTTTTATTTAAAAACTATTGTTAAATTTACATTGATAAAAGGTTTGATTAATAAGCTATTTGTCTATTGAAAATGTTTCTTGGATCAGACAACTGATATTTCCACATCTAATTTTTTTAGGATTTTTAAATGTGAGTGATATTAACTTGATTTATATAAAATTGTTTACAAAAAATCAAAATCATTGAAGGTGGAATAAATTGAAACTAAGCATTTTTCTAATCATTATGGAATAACAGGGCTTCCGATATTGTACATACTTAACAGCATTCATGAGTGAGTTCACTGGGAGTTCATTTGTAAAATGGCAGGATTTAGATATGTCACAAGTTTTATTTTTGTTTTTGTTTTGTTTTTTGGTTTTTGGGTCACACCCTGCAGCTCAGGGGTTACTCCTGGCTCTACGCTCAGAAATCTCTCCTGGCAAGCTCGGGGACCATATGGGATGCCGGATTCGAACAACCGACCTTCTGCATGCAAGGCAAACGCTTTTCCTCCATGCTGTCTCTCCGGCCCCAGTCACAAGTTTTTTTTTTAATCAATAGTTTTCATAATATATTTAGCCCCCCAAAATAATATGAAGAGTGTCTTTTGAGGCCAGAGTAATAGTACAATGAGTATGGTACTTGCTTGGCACACTACTGACACTACACTTCAACCCCCAACACCCCATATGGTCTCTCAAGCTCACCTGGAAAGATTCTGAGCTCAGAATCAAGAGACAGCCCTGAGCACTTCTGAGTGTGATTTCAAAATAAAATAAATAAATAAAGAAGTTCAATTTTAATGGCACTCCTTAGTAGAATGTATATGAAAGATAATTACACACCATCATTAATGTAAATAGAAAAAAATAATAGAATAAGAAAGTAATTATTAGTGGCTAAAAATAACCCAAATAGGCCTGCAATGTTGATATTTAAAGTTTCCTATTTAAAATTAATTATAATTTAAATTTATTCTTATAATAGTCTTATAGACCACTTTGAAATATTTATTTTAAAAGTAATAAAATAATTAATTTTAAAATAAAAGGGGCTTAGCTGGCAACTGGTTCAACCTTTCACTTGAGAGACTGTTGACTGTTTAATTCACATGACTTATCTATGGTTATGTTCCAAACTTTTATGAGCAGCTGTGACTGAAACACAGTGCTGTCCTCTTTATTACCCTCAGCTAACTTAGGACAAAAGAGGCAGGTCATGGTTTACAGAATAACAATAGATTTTCATTCATTTTTCTGGGTCACTGCTAGCACTGGGTTGCAGTTTTAACGCAAAAGTGAACAATAAGTGCAAAAGTATTCTTCTTGTGATGCATACTAATTAGATAAAATCAATAGACACTATAAAGTAAGAAAGGGAGGACATAAGCATGGAAACTAAAGGTAAGTATAGATAAATAAAGGTAAATCAAGTAAGATATTCACTATGATTGTGAGGTACCATAATATGTATGTCTCCAGGGGCTGGAGCCATAGTACAGTGGAGAGGGCATTTGCCTTGCATGAGACCAACCTAGGTTTGATCTTATATGGTCTCCATAAGCACCACCAGGAGGGATTCCTGAACACAGAGCCAGGAGTAGCTCCTGAGCATTGTCAGGTCTGGCCTCCAAACAAACAAACAAACAAACAAACAAACGAAAAAGGTGTGTCTCCAATCTTAAATCTTAAGATTTTTCTAATTCTCACAGTTAAGTGAGCAGACAAATAGCTTTATATCAAATAATTCAGAAAAACTTTATAAAATGCTACAACAGTTGATTCTTACAGTACAGTGTGACAAACATGAGGCTAATGATGGAAAGAAGATGAATGAGCAGAGTTGTGACTTTCCACCATGTAGCAGGTGACAGGAGAAGAAAGGAAACAATGGGGAGATGGAAGTGACAGGCAGAGGGCTTCAGGGACACCCACTGACCCTGGGGGCTATAGGCTCTAGATAAGTGGTGTCTGAGAATGACTTACATGATCTACTTTGAGAATTTTTGTAAATCATTATTAGGTGATTGAGACTATATATGATCATAATAAATATTTAAAGTCCCAGTCATAAAAGTCTTCTAGGTATGTAGAGTACTTTTCTATATTTCTTTAAATCAATCTTTGTAATAAAAACTCAGTAAACATGAGAAGTAATCCATGCAATGGGAAATATTTGAATAAAACAAGGAAAAAGACATCCAGACATCTTTAGAGGAAAATATGGCTATCTCCAAAGATAAATATGTGGCCTATTTATATGGATAAAAACAGTATAATAACTTTGTCTATATAACAAATATGATTTTGTTAAGAATTAAATTAGTTGGGACTAGAGCGGTGGTGCAAGCCATAAGGCATCTATCTACTTTGTGTGTGCTAACCTAGGACAGACCGTGGTTGGATCCCCTGGCATCCCATATGGTCCCCCAAGCCAGGGGCAATTATGAGTGCTAGCCAGGAATAAGCTCTGAGTGTCACTGGGTGTGGCCTAAAAATCTAAAACAAAACAAAACAAAAAAAAACAAAAAACAAAAAACAAAAAAAAAAAGAAGAGGAAGAATTAAATTAAATTACTTTTTCTCTAAAATGGGATTGAGGGTACCTTTCTTTGGGAACAATTTCAGGCAATTTTAGTTCCAGACAACTCTTACAGATTAGTACAAGGCTCAAGATTTGCCAGTGTTGATTCAGTGCAGCCCAATGGGATGTGAACAGTCTCAAGGACCAAGGCAGTGGTGCTCCTGAGTACCAGCCTCACCCACACTGACCTGAATTTCCATGATAAAGTTTGTTTGACTTTGGACAGCAGGATTTTTTTAGTTTGTTCACTTTATCCCAGACTACTTTATCTTACCAACATACAAAAGTCAGAAACACAGGAAAGAAGGAAAAAGAAAAAACAATCTTTGGAGAGTTCAGAATTACCATGTCTGCTCTTCCCAGTGGCAAGTGTTCAGGCTTTATTTGCTATATTTAGTTTGTGCAAGAACAAGATGTTAAAAAATCAGGTAATTGAATTTATAATGAGAGTTGGTTAGGGCTTCTTTTAAATGGGTAAATTTGACCTAATCTAGCTATTTATGCTAAAGCTCTTAAGAGCCTAAAAATGTAGTTTTCTTGACATATTTTTTCCCCTGGCACCATTTTGAATAGTAAATCCTAGCATTTTTGTAATCAATAATTTTAGTATCATGATTTTAATTTTAATTTTGGGTGATATTCCTTTGGGAGTGAACATAAAGATTCAAGTTATGTTTTGAAGGTGGATCATACTTAAAACATCACTGAATATACATAAGCCTTGATTGAACATCCATAAATAACTACAAAACAAAAAATTATGCCAACAACCTTGAGAATTTATTTCCAATAACTGATTGTATAGTTTGGAAAATATTCTTTTAATAGTAGCTTATTCTACAATGAAAGTCAATACTTCCCTTCTACTATCAGTTGTTTATTATAAATTGATTTTTTAGAAATAATCCTTACCGGAAAAAAATAAACCATCAAACAATAATTCAAAGATCTGAGCATTAAACATTATCCATAAACAAATTAGGATCATAATGTTTACATAATTCAAGAGGAAGCCAATTAAACCTATCATATAAGAAGGAATGTTTCCTTACATCTGCCAACAACATGAAATCAAACTTTCATTTGTTTGCTGATATTAAAAACCAGAAATGATAAAATTATAAATCACAGTCATCATTATGGTTCCAAAATCCTTTTGCATTGTAATGCAGAACTTCCAGATTGGGGTGTCAAAGTTGCTTGCCAAAAGCATAACTCAAAAGCCAGAGAGATAGTGCAGTGGTTAGGAAGCATGCCTTGTTCAATCCTTGCACCCACCCTAGTTAAATCCCCAGTACTATATACAGTTCCCAGAAAACACTGCCAGGAATAAGCCCTGAGCACAGCCAGTTGTGACCCAACACTATCCCCTATCCTCAATGAGAGATAATAATCATTCATCCAGGGGCCAAAGTGGTAGCACAGTGGTAGGGAGCTTGCCTTGTACATGGCTGACCCAGGAAGAATGTGGGTTCCATCCCAGGCATCCCATATGGTCCCCAGAGCCTGGAACAATTTCTGAGCCCAGACGAAGGAGTAACCCCTGAGAGCCACCTGGTGTGACCAAAAAAAAAAAAAACCCAAAACCAAAACAAAACAAAACCAAAAAATAATCATTCATCTGGGTGTCACAGATTTGAATAATCCACCCATCTAGGTAGGCAATATAAAGCCACTTAAATTTTTACTGCTCCAACAATTTAACATTTTAATAAACTAAATTTCATTTTTAATACTTTGCCAGGCTATAGGCTACTCTAGTTATTGGTCTTTATAAATAATAAATTTCCACTTATTTAAAATGAAATTGTTCAATTAGTCTTGTTTTAGATAACCAGGAATTAGAGATAGAAAGATCTTATAAAATTATTTTGGTATACAGATAGAATAAGCCTTGATTTATATTTTATTTATTATAAATATTTTATGAACAATTTTATAATAGTATGTTAAATAAATGGTTAAGGCAAATAGTGATATTTGGCTTAATATTTTGAAAGGCAGAAAATTTCTTTTGTTGCTGTGGTCATTGTCTCTCTAGTTCAGCTCTTGGTGAAATTAAAAGAAAACATATGGAGAATTTGCTTTAACTACCAAAACTCAATTTCATATATTTATTTATTTATTTATGTTGTTTTTGGGTCACACCTGGCTCTGCACTCAGAAATCGCTCCTGGCAGGCTCAAGGGACATTATGGGATACCATCCTGGGTTGGCATTGTGGGCAAACACCCTACCCCTGGGCTATCTCTCCGGCCCCGTCAGTTTACTTTATTTTATGAAAAAATTTCTAGATGTAAATAATCACCTGTGTCCTGCTCTCAACACTAAACTCTTCAGAGAAGGGCTGATTCTCTAGTTTTGTCAACTATGGGGTAGTTGGCCAAACAGATTTGAGAACATCTACTTTTGCTAAATAAGGACCTAAATAGACATCTCTAATATTTTGTTTCTCCTGAGAATTTTCAAATAACAACTGTGATCCAGGAGAGGAAATCTCCTTAGGGGCCATTAATCATAACTTTTATTTCATAGTTTCATAAATTCATCATGTTAGATCATCAAAATAATAAAGAGAAAGAGAGATTTCCCCCTTTAGAGAGATATAGGAGCTTTACATGATGAAGAACTGAGAAGTGCAATGTAAATTTTTTCTCTCTGTACTTAAGTTTTTTTTATGCCTCTATTTCTGTGAATTATCTGGGGATTCACTCCTTTATAAGATAAAGAAACTTGAAAGCAGTTGCAACAGCAAATAAACCTAATTAAATTTTGATCAATTTTACTGAGTGTTGGGTTTAAGTTTGTAGATTCTGTAGGGTACAACAACAAGATGTACATAAAGGGGAGTTTGAGAAGCAGAAGGTTTTTTTCTGTTTGATTGCATTTTTAGAAAAACAGTTTTATAAAAATCTAAGTATCTGGAATAGCTGTATAAATTTATTTTGCTATTGCTCCATATTGAACAGGATAAAAGTACATCTTTTGTGAAGGAGGAAATGGAAATGTGTAGGTCTATTTAAGAAGCATCTGATTGCCATCATTATGCCAGGAAGAAATGTTTCAATAGTTAGATTTAGCCATGGATCAATTTTTCCTTTGAGTATTCCTGGCAAACATGGCAAGTGATCCTCGATTATCTGTAGCTCCTAAAACCACACTTGAGAGATGCTTTTACATTTTCTCATCTAGAAATGCTGCCTGTTTACAATAGCAGAATTTGTCTAGCTATTCTGAAGAAATTGCACGTTGGCTTTTCTATTTCATCAAACCCCAGGAATAGCTACTCAGTGTTTGGTGTCCAAATCACTTGCTTTAGTTCTAAAGTGATAAGCCTATGTTTTCTCTACTCCACATCACTATATTTGTAACTGGCTGAGAGAAAAGTGCTGAAATGGAAATAGGACAGCATCCTGTAAATGGGCTGTATAAGGGACCTAAGTGAAAGGCATCAGAAAGCATTGCCAGATGTGGAAAAGTATTCCTGAGAGCTGATCCTGCAGAGTGGAACTAGATCACTCCAGTATTCCCTTAAGCAAACATCCATATGCTTATGTAAAGACGGAGGCTCTTGTGGAATCCTGTGTTTTGCCATGTCAACTTCAGTCATCTCCCCTTTTTATTTTTGATCAGATTAAAAACATTCTTGGACCGGAGCAATAGCATAGCAGTAGGGTGTTTACCTTGCACGCAGCTGACCTGGGATGGTACTGGAATCCCATATGGTCCCCAGAGCCTGCCAGAAAAAATTTCTGAGTGCAGAGACAAGAGTAACACCTGAGCACCGCTGGGCGTGGCCCCAACTCCCCCACCCCTCAAAAAACCAAAACCAACCAATCAAATAAACATAAAACAACTTACAACTAAATCACTGTGTTTAGATCAGGTTTTTTTACAGGTCTGTGTACCAATGCATAATAGATTAATGAGTTACGCATGCTGAAAAACATAGGTTAAAAAAAGTCACAACACAAATAAGGTTTTCAACAATTAGATGAGGAAAAATTGACCAACAGATCTAAGATAACTCTCAATTTAATTATATAATAATCACTTAAAAATCATCACATTAAAAAATGTGTACACCTACCATGACAGTTTCCCATTGCCTTCAGAATGATCAAACATGGTTAAAATCTAAATGTTGCTGTAACTGAATGGTTAGCACTCTCATATTTCTTTCTTCTCTGGAGTTTCATACACATTCCATCTTTATTCATTACTTCAATTATTTTTTGGGTTTTGGGCCATACCCATAAACTCAGGGCTTATTCCTGGCTGGTTTGCCAGCATGATCTGGGAATTAAACCTGGCTCAATAGATAATGCTATCTCCCTGATTGAACATGGATCAGACACATGCAAGGCAAGTGACTGCTTTTTTTTTTTTTTATTTATCAAAACTATGGCATTCGGGGGCTGGAGAGATGGCATGGTGGTAAGGCATTTGCCTTGCATGGTGGTTTGAATCTGGCATCCCATATGGTCCCCCGAGCCTGCCAGGAGCAATTTCTGAGCGTAGAGCCAGAGCCCCTGAGCGCTGCCGAGTGTGACCCAAAAAAACAAAAACAAAAACAAAAACAAAAACACCCCCATGGCATTTCAAATTCTGTAGATACATAATCTAAGACTATTTAGGACTTAAGAGTTCACCTAAACTCTGAACTGGAAGTGTATATTTTTGCTTCTAATAAACAACTTATACACTTTCTGACTTGTTCCTAAATTCTTCCACATGGTAAAAAGTGGAATTTAGATGTCCAAGGCAGGGCTATGAGCTGACTGATTTTTTTTTTTTTTTTTTTTTTTTTTTTTACAAAATGACAAAACCATGTCATGTTGATCAGATGAACTATATCTAGAACAGCAGAACTCTGTGCATTTTTAAATTGCTGGTGAAGTTTTATTTAGGTCTCCTACTGTGCTCTCTGATTTCTTTAATTTTCTGAGGTATTTCTTCTTCTTCTTCATCTTCTTCTTCTTCTGTCAATTCTTAACAATCTGCAAAAGTAGATAACCATCATCCTCTTTTCCAAGAAAACTCAGGATATAGAGAAAGAGAGATGTTTCTTTTTTTTTTTTAGTTTTTGGGCCACACCCGGCAGTGCTCAGGTGTTACTCCTGGCTGTCTGCTCAGAAATAGCTCCTGGCAGGCACGGGGGACCATATGGGACAATGGGATTCGAACCAACCATCTTTGGTCCTGGATTGGCTGCTTGCAAGGCAAATGCTGCTGTGCTATCTCTCCGGTCCCAGGGAGATGTTTCTTAAGAGGATAAAGTAACAGAGAGTAAAGTAATAAGTAATGAGTAATAAGTAGACTTATTATGCCCATTGGAAAAATTCCTTGAGAACAGAAAACCTTCTAACCATTAGCCAGAGTCATGTAGAAGCTTGAATCTGCATTAATCAGGATAAATATCTCTCAAGGAATTTAAAAGTTGTAATAAAGAATCCAGTTTTCTTTTTCTTCCATTAAGGGTAATGGTGAGCGTATTTTAGGCAATAGCAACATATATACTAGAATTGCTTCCACCTCAGTCGAGAATGAGTCTCTGTGTTAGCTGGTTGACCACCCTTGTACCATTTCCATAGGAAGCATTTTGTTTAATAGAGGAGACTAACTTGACAACTGATTGAAAGTCACACTGGCTGGAATGGTCTTAATAAGCATGCTGCATGACCTTTCTCTCCTGTGGTCTCATCAGCAGGCAATAAACTGGATTCATCGCTCTCCATTCTCACATAAAAACCTATCTGTCAGAGAAGCAATTACCTAATCAGATATACGCCCCTTTGAGGCAAAGCCCAGAAATCATTACACTACTCTATATTTAGTGTTTATTATTTTATCTGTTCATGTCAGGGAAAATATGAAAAAAGCTTCTCAGCTGGACAATCCTATCATAACAAGACACAGAAAATATTAATGTAAAAGTGTTCCCATTGTCTGTATTTTCTTTGCCATGGCAACTTAACAACAGCATGCTTCCAAGCAATTTGTAGCTTAACTTTTTAACCCACACATAGCAGACCTGGCATTTCACCCAGGAGTCTCAAAATCCTTAGCCTCACAACAGGTGTAGGTATTATTTTGACAAAGACCTGAATGATAAGCTCCTCATTTTCCACTATAGGGACAAGAAGTACATTCGTTGCTGGTCCTTGGTAGATGTTATATTCTAACAGAAATTCAGAATTCCAATCCTTCTAACCCCCTGATATGCTGTGCTAAAATGGGGAGTAAGTATACAGAGATGTTCCTGCATTTCAATTCTGTACTGTTGCCCAGACCTCAGATTTTGTTGCTCTACTATGATGGCACTCCTTTTCTCTTCTTTAAAGAGAGCTAGCAAGAATGCTAGCTGTGGGAACTTGAGGGAGACTTAGCCGCAAAGTTAGCAAAATTGGAGCATCAAATCTTACCTCTGAACAAGAATAGGCTTCTTTGGGAGCAAAGATCTGTATCTAGAATCCTTTAAAAGATTAAAACTTGTATTTTAAAGTAGGAGTAAAGGAAGTCAGAACAACAGTATTGTAGCTTTAGATAGAACATTTCTCCCTCAATTTAAAAACCCTTATAGGTGGATGGTGCCTGAGTACATGCCACCCACATCTCTCCTTTTAAATGTGCACTTTCCTACTGGGGTGTGCATTGGGGGAGTGCTCTTTTCACTCTGGAGAAAAACGAGTTTTCTCTTGAGTATGTATCTTATCTGGCCTCTCCCTTTACCTCCTTTTCATTCCCAATAAACTTGTTATTTTCCTATTAGATGCTGAAAAGAATAGTTTATTTGCTGAGGAGTTGTATTTTACATTCTTTAGAGCTCTACATAATTGTTATCCATTCGTAGGAAGTTGAGGTGTTTCCTAGAATTATCAGAGAATTAAGTCAGACCAAGACTGTCAACAGCTCCCAAGACATAGGAAGTGCTGAATAAGTAACAATGGTACCTTCCTGTCAATGCTTCATCAGTTACCTCACCAAAACACGAGTGTTACAGATACCTAATCCTTTTCAGGTTTGGCATTTTGGGACGCAGGTTCATACTCTCTCTAGTCGACTTTGGGACATTACATACAGGGAGGTTCAAACAAGAGAAAGCATTAGTAGTTTCTTGAGGGAAGAAGGCAAGAGTAGATATTTCCAGGAGAGAGTGAAGTTTTGGAAAGATCTGTTCTGAAGATTATTCCAGTTCAGCTAAATAAGCCCATTTAGATTCTTAAAAAGCACCTGATGGACCCTGAGGCAATCAGCTGGGAGTATGTTTCTTTATATGGGTTTGAGCAAATATCCCAGAGGAATACACTTCACTTCGAAATTGTCTCTGTCAGTCTCTAGAACTCCTAGTTCCATCTTTCAGAACATTATTAGTTCCCATTATGATTTTCTCAAAATATCTACATGACAGATGTTGCTTCTCTCCTACCCCCCTTTTTTGTTTTTAAAAAGGGGGAGTTGAAGGCGTGTTGAAGGTTAAGGTTGAGATGAAAAGTTTTGGGTGAGAAAGGCTTTCCCCAAAAATTTATAGTAGGCATCTTTTAAGAAGGCAGGGAAGATGGAAGTAGGGAGGTGGGATCTGTAAACGTCACCTAAGTTCAATTTCAGTTCAAGAGCAGTGAAGGTCTGAGACAGGCTAAGTAGAAGCTTTTGTCCTTCCTCTTAGTCAGATACCAATCACAGCCACTTCTTTGACCATCAAAAATGGAGTTTGGAATATCACCGAAGTGTTAAAGATCTGTAAACACTTCTCCCATATCTGAGAAACTCATGACTGACTGAGATGAACCCACCCTGGCCTGCTTCTGGGACATCTCTCTTGTCAGGTCTCTCACAGGGAACCATATCTGACTGAGAATCAAATTCACCCAATTCTTTTTTTTTTTTTTTTTTTTTTTTGTGGTTTTTTTTTGGGTCACACCCGGCAGTGCTCAGAGATTATTCCTGGCTCCAGGCTCAGAAATTGTTCCTGGCAGGCACGGGGGACCATATGGGACGCCGGGATTCGAACCGATGACCTCCTGCATGAAAGGCAAACGCCTTACCTCCATGCTATCTCTCCGGCCCCAAATTCACCCAATTCTTACAACCCTCATACATCTCTATCCCTCTGCTGCTAAATTTATTTTTCTTTTGCTAATTTCTCTAATTTTCTCTAATTTGATTTCCCCTTATCTACAACGATAGCAAAGGAAGTTGTTTAATTAAGTGAATTTGAAAAGAAGTTTTCCAAGGAAGGTTAGATGACCTCAGGAAAAGGGGTTTCAATCTATCAGAAGCCATGGAATTAGGATGACATGAATTCATTTGCTCTCTGGCATAACTTTTGCTCCTTAGGCCTCACATCATTTTGTAATGAGGTTGACACTTGATTGGTTGTTCTAATATTTGATGATGTCAGTACGCCGAGACAGTCAAGTCATTGATATCTATTTTTATACCCTTTTGGGTAATTTTAGCATTCTCCTAATTAATGTTTGTCGAAGAGTTCTATTAAATGATGTTTCAGTAGACAAACATAGCAATAACTGCTAAATTCAACAAAAAAAGACACAGCAGAGAAATTTATTTGAAACCCAAGTTTTGCAAAGCTTTGCTACTGAGTATGGAATCAAGGATTTCAAACAATTTAAAATCTTGGGCTTACCTTCATAAAACACCAGAAAACTTGGTGTACGTGAAGAGTATGTCAGTTTAGGCTGCTCTCTGAGATTCAATGATTATTCACAAAATCCTCACTTTATCTTCAGGTCCTCAGAGGTCTTTGAAATAGTTCACATATATCACTTTTGGTAACTTTCAAAAGGCTGAATCTTGTTATTTTTTGAAAATACACTCATTATTACTCAAAAATATTATAAACTGAGCATAAAAATCCTGGGACTTCCCTTCTTAGGTTTGTTGCTAATTTAAATTATCAAATGATTTGTTATCTCAAGCAAATTTCATTGTCTTGCCTGCATTTTGATTAATTTGCTAAAAAATTCTTTGCTGATACTGGATCTGAGAACCATTTGCTATGCCATAATCGCAGAAGTGAAACAGAGGTTGTAAATGTTTAGAAAAAGACAGGAGAACTAGAATGGAATATATTCTTACCTCAGGAAGAACTTATCGTGGAAAGTATAGCCCTAAGTTTCATTTTTATATGAGAAAGAACGACTACAAATAAGCTATTTTTAACTATGTGTGTATGTATGTATTTATTTTGCTTTTGGGGCCACATCGGTGATGCTCAGGTTACTCCTAGCTATGCATTCAGAAATCGCTCCTGACTTGGTGGACCATATGGGACGCCGGGGTATCGAACCGTGGTCCGTCCTAGTTTAGCAGTGTGAAAGGCAGATGCCTTACAACTTGCACCACTGCTCTGTCCTTGAACTATGTATTTTTTTTTTATTGTTTTGCGGCCACACCTAGCAGTGCTTAGGATTTTTTTACTCATGGATCTATGCTCAGATGCTGCTCCTCGAAGTCTTTGGGGCAATCAAACCTGGGTTGACCACATACAAGGTTGGTCACATGCAAGGGCCCATTCCATCTCTCCAACCCCATATAAATTCTTTTTTTTTTTTCAGGCCACACCCATTTGATGCTCAGGGGTTACTCCTGGCTAAGGGCTCAGAAATTGCCCCTGGCTTGGGGGGCCATATGGGACGCTGGGGGATTGAACCTCGGTTCTTCCTTGGCTAGCGCTTGCAAGGCAGACATCTTATCTCTAGCACCTTCTCACCGGCCCCATAGATTCATTTTTGATACTGGTTTAAGAAGTCACTTTCATAACTTCTATGAATTTCTGAGGCACTATATGCAAATAATTGATATAAAAGTGTCCTCAATTTTGACTATAAGTTTAGCTAAAGGCCATTTCTAGTCATCAATTGGGATCAATAGATCATGTTTTTGATCTTACATAATTCTTCTGAAAATAAGAACCAAATCACAATCTAGACTTGCTTTTGTTTGTTTGTTTTTGTTTGGGGCCACACCCAGTGATGCTCAGGGTTTACTCCTGGCTATGCACTCAGAAATTGCTTCTGGCTTGGGGGACCATATGGGATGCTGGGGATTGAACCAAGGTCCATCCTAGGTCAGCCATGCAAGGCAAACAACCTACCACTATGCTATTGCTTCGGCTCCTAGATTTGCTTAATAAAGAATTCTAGGGGCCACTAACTTCTCTTCAGTTGATTCTTTGAAAAGTTAATTTTGGACAACTTTTATTTCTTAAAATTGATTCAATGAGCTTCTTCTTTTTTTTTTTTTTTTTTGGTTTTTGGGTCACACCTGGCAGTGCTCAGGGGTTATTCCTGGCTCCAGGCTCAGAAATTGCTCCTGGCAGGCACAGGGGACCATATGGGGCGCCGGGATTCGAACCGATGACCTCTTGTCAATGAGCTTCTTTCTCTTTCTTTCTTTCTTTCTTTCTCTTTCTTTCTTTCTTTCTTTCTTTCTTTCTTTCTTTCTTTCTTTCTTTCTTTCTTTCTTTCTTTCTTTCTTTCTTTCTTTCTTTCTTTCTTTCTTTCTTCTTTTTTTTTTTTTGGTTTTTGGGCCACACCCAGTAACGCTCAGGGGTTACTCCTGGCTATGTGCTCAGAAGTTGCTCCTGGCTTGGGGGACCATATGGGACACCGGGGGATCGAACCGCGGTCCGTCCAAGGTTAGCGCAGGCAAGGCAGGTACCTTACCTTTAGCGCCACCGCCCGGCCCCCTCCCTCCCTCCCTCCCTCCCTCCCTCCCTCCCTTCCTTCCTTCCTTCCTTCCTTCCTTCCTTCCTTCCTTCCTTCCTTCCTTCCTTCCTTCCTTCTTTCTTTCTTTCTTTCTTTCTTTTTCTTTCTTTCTTTCTTTCTTTTTCTTTCTTTCTTTCTTTCTTTCTTTCTTTCTTTCTTTCTTTTCTTTCTTTCTTTCTTTCTTTCTTTCTTTCTTTCTTTCTCTCTCTTTCTTCTTTCTTTCTTTCTCTCTTTCTCTCTCTCCCCCTTCCTTCCTTCCTTCCTTCCTTCTTCCTTCCTTCCTTTCTTTCTTCATTCTTTCCTCCTTTCCTTCTTTATTTCTTTCTTTTCTTCCTTCTCTTTCTTTCTTCTCTCTTCTTTCTTTCTTTTTCTTTCTTTCTTTCTTTCTTTCTTTCTTTCTTTCTTTCTTTCTTTTTCTTTCTTTCTCTTTCTTTCTCTTTCTTTCTTTCTTTCTTTCTTTCTTTCTCTCTTTCTCTCTCTCTCCCCCTTCCTTCCTTCCTTCCTTCTTCCTTCCTTCCTTCCTTCCTTTCTTCATTCCTTCCTCCTTTCCTTCTTTATTTCTTTCTTTTCTTCCTTCTCTTTCCTTCCTTCCTTCCTTCCTTCCTTCCTTCCTTCCTTCCTTCCTTCCTTCCTTCCTTCCTTCCTTCCTTCCTTCCTTCTTTCTTTCTTTCTTTCTTTCTTTCTTTCTTTCTTTCTTTCTTTCTTTCTTTCTTTCTTTGATTTTTGGGCCACACTGGTGACACTTAGGGGTTATTCCTAGCTGTGGGCTCAGAAATCGCTCCTGGCTTGGGGGACCATATGGGACACTGGGGGATCGAACCACGGTCTGTCCTAGGCTAGTGCTGGCAAGGCAGATGCCTTATCACTTACACCACCAATCCAGCCCCAGATTCAATAAACTTTTTAATCCAACTTGTTTAAGAGTAAAAAAAGAACAAAAATGTTGTTTCTTGCAGACTTATTTTTTAAGTTTTAAGAATTACTGTTCAAATATTGCAGGTTATTAAAATCAATAGGAGTTCTTGTAGAGTAGTCATATTTTTTATATTTCTGATTATTTCTTCCTATATTTGTTTTGGAGAAGTGCATGCAGTTCAAATTGGGGTTGTATTGGAGAATTTAATAAAGGAAATAGCTTTGAGTGTTTTTTCTGGGTAGGGGAAGATATATTGAGAAAGAAAATTTTGTGTTTGACAATCTGAGCAACAAGTATTTTCAATACGATGTGTAGCATAACGAAGGGATATAAGTCCAGGAGTTCCCTAAACTTACATCTAGGAGAAAATTCAAGGGAGAATGAAGTTAAATTTCATATCCTATCTTTTATATAATTAATAGCTTTATGAATAGATCATATGAAGAATAAATAAGTACCATAATCAACAGCTTGCAAATGTCCTCAAAGTAAGAGTAATTTGCCATGGTTGAGATGATGAATCACAGCAGGTAAAACTTTATAAAAATGAAACATAATTAAGAGATCACTAGTAATCACAAAAGAATACTAAATATCATGTTTAGCTCTTTGAATTTACATAATAAACTGATATCAATCCAGGAAGCCTCTTCTACCCCAACACTGTCTTGGCCTCTTAGATATCCACATCCCAGCTTTTACAATGCTGTTTTTCTGGTTGTTTGGGACAAAGTTTATACACTCATCTTTGACTCCTCAATTGTTTTTTCAAGTTAGAAACAAATCCCGTTGGCCCTTCCTTCAACATATATTCTAAGTTGGAGACCTCATTAAAATTTCCTGCTTTAGGCCCAACCCGATCACTGATGAAGTGCCTAGAAATTGGGAAAACCTCCCAACTCCAATGTACCGGCACAATCTCTTTTATTTTACTTATTTAATTTTTTAAATTTATTTTTACTGTATTTACTTATTTTTCTTTTCTCCTCTCTCTTGTCTTTTGTTCTCCCTTCTTCTCTTTCCTAAGCTATACTTAAGCTAATTATTTATCTTAATTCAACCATTCCTTAAGAGCTCAGATCCATCCTATTAGTGTCAGACCTCTAACAACAACTTAAAAATAGATCACTAATGTATGTCTTTATGTGGGCATAAGTACATAGACAGAGGACTCCTCTCTGAGTGCCAAACCTAAATTATAAACAATCCATGCCTAAAATGTAGATAGCCCCTCTTAAATACTATTTCTCCTTCCCCCTTCAGAAATCTTACTATCCCTTCACCTTCCAATCCCAATCCAATATCCCTCCTTATTTAATGCTCTTTACCCTTAGTTCTTAACTCATTAGGTATCGAGACCGATCTCCTGCCCTAATAAGCAATCACCCAGCTCCCAAGCAAAAGGACACTCTCTCAGCCTTACATCTCATCCCCTGGCAAGAAACTACAACCAACACTTCTGCTGATTCATGCTCTGTGGCCCTTCTTCTTATCCCCCAACCCCAAATGTGGACTGTTGCTTGATATTGGATTCACCTCCAGAAGAACCTCCAGTGAAAGAACTCTACATGAGCCCTGTCTGCCACAAATCATTTCTCAAACTCAAGAAGACCAGTGTGTGTGATGAAAATGTGCCCTAGATTCTACCTCCCAGAAGAAAATATCAAGGGGCCAGAGAGATAGCATAGTGGTAGGGCATTTGCCTTGCAAGCAGCCGACCCACGACCAACAGTGGATCGAATTCTGGCATCCCATATGGTCCCCCATGCCTGCCAGGAGCAATTTCTGAATGTAGAACCAGAAATAAGCCCTGAGCACCACTGGGTGTGGCCCTCCCCCCAAAAAAGAATATCTCAAAAGACTAGGGGAAGCCTATAAGATAGTCTTCTACATTACTTCTTCCTTAATTACTTTTTAAATTAACTTTTATTTATTTCTTCTATTATATATATATATATATATATATATATATATATATATATATATATATATATATATATATATATATATTTCTTCTCTTCCTTAACTTTACCTGTTTTGATTCTGCTTGGTACAAAACCTACAAGAAAAAGTCTTGCCTTGGATAAAAGCTCAGGTCAAAACCAGGGCACAGAGATGATATAGCCTGACCTTCTCACCCCAAATGCACCAGCAATATAATATAGCACCATTTCTTTTTGCAAAGGCATACTAAAAAAGGGGAAATTTTATGTATAGAAACAAGCTCTTATCTCCTAAGAATAAGAACTCATATATTTTATAATATAGGGGCATTTCCAACCCTGATTATATGTCATGTGGACCCCACTTAGACTCCATGTGATTAGACAGTGACTGTCCAAATCTCATACCCTTGATCTCAGACATAGAACCGACACAATTCTCTGCAACAGCTCCAGGAACCAAACTCCCTCTGGGACATTCTTAATAGTGCTCTGACACCAACATGTGCCAGTTTTCATATGATATCCTGACAATGAGGAAATGGCAACAACTTGATCTAAGAGCAGGATGTCTTATCACCTAATGATAAGATAAAATCAGAAGACACATCATCCTTTGATCTGCGCAAAAACCAAAATCGCTAACTACAGAAGACTGACTGTGACAACCAGGACTGGGCAGAATTTATCCTGGGACCAATAAGAAAGACCCTATGGCCTGTACAATAACCAAGATCTCTAATTCCAGAGGTCTGACTGAGACAACTGCAACTGAGCAGAACTTCTGGAAACATAATGAAAGACTCTATCCTAGGCTTCTTCCTAGGATCAGTGCAAAAACCAAGACCACCACTTACAGAAGACTGATTAAAACAAAAGTGATGGAACAGAACTTCTAGAACTGTAAAGAATGACTCAATCCTAGGCTTCATCCTAAGACCAGTGCAAATACCAAGATCTCTAGTTACAAAGGCCTGATTTATTTTTTAAGTTTTTTGTTTTGTTTTGTTTTGTTTTGTTTTTGGGTCACACCTGGCAGCGCTCAGGGGTTACTCCTGGCTCTACACTCAGAAATTGCTCCTGGCAGGCTCAAGGGACCATATGGGATGCCAGAATTCGAACCACTGTCCTTCTGTATGCAAGGCAAGTGCCCTACCTCCATGCTATCTCTCTGGCCCCCAGAGGCCTGATTTTATCATCCATGACTGAGGCCTGATTTTTTTTTAATGAATTCTTTTATTCAGACAACCAAATCAGGGGAGAACGCAAATGCAGTCCCCACTACCACAAATTATGCAGTCAAGTTTCCCACATTTGGGGAAATCGCAGGGGTCAGCACATCTGGAGTGAAATGGATAAGCCTCACCCTGAGAAAACCACCTTTGTGATCCTGGTATCTCCCCTGCCAAGTAAATATTTTATCATCCAGAAATTTTCCTGGCATCATAAAAAGACCTAGGGGAGTGAAAAAGAACATGTACAGAGCCTGAAGTTATTCCCATGATGGTATGCTTCAAGGGTGGAGAAACCCTGTACCTTGTAGGCCAAGGAAATTCTTTTCCTAATCTCCCCAGTATATATTGTGCTTATGCAAAAAAAAAAAAAAAAAAAAAAGCATAATTTTTTTCTTTTTATTTTGGGCTTGTGGTTATTGTTTGGTTGTTGTCTTTATTGTTGTGGTGCTTTTCAGTTTTTTTGTTTGATTTTTTTTTGTCATTGTAGATTTTTTTTTCTTGTTTGTCTGGTGTTTTGTTTTTGTTTTTGTTTTTGTTTTTGTATTTTTTGTCTTTTTTTATGTTTTTCTTCCTTTTTCCCTTTCTTCCCTTAAATTGGTATTTATAACCTCTTGGTGGACTCCTCCCAGTTTTTATTTGTTTGTTTTTTGCTTTGTTTTTTTATTCAAACAGAACCACATAACTTGAATCATATTGTTCTGCCTCATAAATTAAGGGGAAAAAATAGATGGTACCAAGACCAAACAGTCGTATGAACATTGAGTAGAAATAAAAAATGATCAGACTTAAACACCAAATCCAAAGCCAACAACAACAGAATCGACACCCTATCTACAACAAGCTAGACACAAAGGGGACCACTTATACTAGTAGCTCAGGGGGCAAAGAAGGAGAATATGGGATGCATGCTGGGAAAACGGGTGGAGGGAGGACAACACTGGTGGTGGGAATGCCCCTGATTCAATGTCACTATGTAACTAAAATATTACTGTGAAAGATTTGTAATTCATTTTGGTCACAGTAAAAATTATTAAAAAAAAATTCCCTGCTTCCTTTTCTCCTAAACACTTATTATCTAACACATTATAGTTAGTCACTTGTTTAGTGTTTTTTCCCTAATTAGGATGTCAACCTTATGAAAGAGGTATGTCTGTTTTCTTTACTATTATATCCTTAGCCTCCAGAAAGAACATTCTAGCAATATCTTTTGCATTAAAGATTTAATAAACCCGGGCCCGGAGAGATAGCACAGCGGTGTTTGCCTTGCAAGCAGCCGATCCAGGACCAAAGGTGGTTGGTTCGAATCCCGGTGTCCCATATGGTCCCCCGTGCCTGCAAGGAGCAATTTCTGAGCAGACAGCCAGGAGTAACCCCTGAGCAATGCCGGGTGTGGCCCAAAAAAAAAAAAAAAAGATTTAATAAACCCATTAAGGAAGAAGGAATGAAAAATTAAATTTGTTCTCATTTAGTGCAAAAACTATTTTTAGGTCTACTGGATATTTTTTAAAATATATTGAACATAGATCACTAAAACACTATTACCCTTAGATTTTAGATAAAATAATTTCATGATTACATTTATCTATTCAGAATATATGTAAAGTACATCTTCACAATAAGCAAATATTCATAGAATATATTGATGACACTGAATATCTACTACTTGAATAGTAAATTCATAATTACAAATTAAATTTAAAAATATCAAAGGATCTTATATTTGAACAGAGACTGTTTTTAAGAAAGGATTCATTTTCAGACATATCTTCCATTTAATTTTATTCAAGACCCATGATGATAAAATATGTGTTGGAATGCAATTATAAGAACTCCTTAGAAAATGTCAGGGCTTTTTTAGGTATGTTGAGTAAATTGCATACCATTTAGCAGACTGGATATTCTCAATTTATAATCAGTCTTAAAGAATTACAGAACTAAAAGGGAGAAAGAGAAACTAACTTGTTTAACAATGATAGTGTGACCTGTCTGAATATTTAGAAGCTTCTCAGTCAGATGAAAATAAAGTTAAAATTCAGATGTTTTCTAGGAAATAAAAGGATGACAATCTGAACATAGTGTATCTTAAGATGCCTATAAATTATTCTGATAAATTTTTATATAGGATAAATATTATTTAGAATGCTATAATCTCTCTAGGATTTAGATTTTTCTGTGTAGGTCATTGCTACACAAATGTATAATAGAAAAATAAATTAGTTCAGAGTTAAGTGATTTAGAAAGTATGATTTTAAAAATGGTTATATAAATCACCAGAAGGAAAACCTTGGGCTTTAAAAACAAACAAACAAACAAACAAACAAAAAAACCTTGGGCTTTAAGTCCATACCCAGCAGTATTTTGGGGGTAATTCTCACACTGTAATTAGTACTACTCTGTGCACAGGAAATTGGGGGCTGCTGGAGAAATAAATGGTTGGTTGAGTGTTGTGTATGTAAACATTTTAATGGGATTATTATGTCACTGACCCTACCCTGATCGGTGATTGTGCCCTACCCTAGGGTGTGACCTGGCATTCTGCCCCCACCCTAAGGTGGTACCTGATTCTGCTCCCACCATTGGGTGGTACCTGATCCCACCATTGGGTGGTACCTGATTCTGGGGCATAAAAACAAGGGTCTGTGGAAGGCGAGAGGCTTTTTTCCTGAGGCCTATTCTTATGCCTTTTGGCTTCGGCCTCTTCACAGAATAAAGAGCTGTTTTCTTTGTAAGCCTGACTGCCTGTTGGCTTTCTTCCCGCCCAGGCTGAACAGGGTAATAGACGCGTGGTCTGAGCTGGAGGAGAAAGGCCTCATCCTCCATCCCTCCATCAGTCAACCTCATCAGGGGCTGACTTGCAACAGTAAGAGGGGTCAAAGCAATAGTCCAGAGAAGAGGGGATTTGCCTTGCATACAGCCAGCATGAGTTCAATTTTTAGCATCCCATATAGTCCTCTGAGCCTGCAAGAGTAATTTCTGAGCACAGAGTTAGGAGTAAACCCTGAGCACACTGGATGTGACACCCAAAGAAAACAAAAAACAACAAACAAATATACATGGTAAATGTCTTTACCTTTCCACTCTGTCGTCTGGCCTCAAGAGAAAACTTTTAATTAACACAGTACATGGTACTGTGTTGGAGGTCTGGGATCCCAGTCTAAGTCAGCACTGCCATATGCCAGAGCTGAACAATCTTTCTAGAATTCTCCACTGCTGTGTCTTCCAACACAACCTCTCAGTGTCAATTTATCATCTATGAAGCCAAAAATCCAAGTTCTTTAATCAAGTTTTGCCCAGCTCCCTCTCTCTAATGCCAAGCAGCAGTTGCCATGTGGTTCACATGCAGTGTCTGTTGGTTTTATCCAGTGTTTACACTGCCTTTTAAGGGCTCCCCAAATGACCAAATGTGACTGCTGCATTTCCTGTAGGCTTGAATTTAAGCAATATTTGCATTTTTTTTTTTGATTTTTGGGTCACACCCGGCAGCATTCAGGGGTTACTCCTGGCACTATGCTCAGAAGTTGCTCCTGGCAGTCTTGAGGACCATATGGGATGCCGGGATTCCAACCACCATCCTTCTGCATGCAAAGCAAACACCCTACCTCCATGCTACCTCTCTGGGCCGACATTTGCATTTTTTTTGATTTTTGTTTTTGTTTTGTTTTTCAGGTCACACCCGTTTGATGCTCAGGGGTTACTCCTGGCCAAGTGCTCAGAAATTGCCCCTGGCTTGGGGGGACCATATGGGACACTGGGGGATTGAACCTCGGTCCTTCCTTGGCTAGCACTTGCAAGACAGACACCTTACCTCTAGTGCCACCTCGCTGGCCCCGACATTTGCATTTTTTAAAGGTTAAAGGAAACCAAAAAGAGAGAAAAATCTACTAGTAATATTTACTAATAAAGTTTAACACATTTTTCCCACTGAAAACAGGGATGTGTTTATTTTTGCATGGTTCTTACTGAATATTCAATCCATGTGTTTTTCTTTTTTTTAAAATAATTTTTATTATGATCAAAGTGAATTACAAATCTTTCACAGTAATATTTAAGGTACATAACGACAATGAATTACGGCCATTCTCACCACCAGTGTTGTCCTCCCTCCAACCCTGTTCCCAGCATGCATCCCATACCCTCCTCCACTTGACCCCTTAGACTGCTAGTGTAACAGGTCCCCTTTGTGTATAGCTTGTTACAGATTGGGTATTCATTCTGTTGTCGTTGACTTTGGGTTTGGTGTTTAAGTCTGACCATTTTTTATTCTCACTCAATGTTCATAGGACTGGTTGCTCCTGGTACCATCCATTTTTTTCCCCTCAATATTTTTTAATAAAAAAAGTGTCCCTTTTCCTTTGTTGTTGTGATTGTTGTTACACACATTTGGTTGTTTGTGGTGTTTCCAAACTATTGTAATGCCAGGACATTTTGGGGGAGTGTTTGGGTCATACCCAACAATGTTCAAGGCTTACTCCTGGCTCTGTGCTTCAGGAATCATTCCTGGAAGTGCTTGGGGATACACAGTACAGGGATCAAACTGGGGTCTGTGGCCTGCATTACTATTGCTTTCCTCCCATAATATCTTCCTGTCTCTAATTGCAAATTTGCTGAATCAAACTTAGGGTCTTAGTGCATTCAAGGCAACTGTCTTATTATAAAGTTGCCTTGGAGCCTCACAATTAAAAATAAATTTTTTTTCCTGGTTTTTGAATCACAATTGATCATGCTAAAGGGTTGGTTAATTCTGGCTTTGCACTCGAGAATCAATCCTGGCCAGTTTAGGGTACCATATGGGATGCGTGGGCTCAAATCAAGGTTTCCACTTGCAATGCAAATGTCTACCTGTTGTATCTCTCTGGCCCCACAATTAAAATATTACAATACAATCATGCTTTTTTTTTTAATTATATCTTCTGTGATTGCTTTTTTTTGATCCAAAGGCAGAGAAAATATGTGAAAGAGACTATGTGACCTCCAACCCCCTTATTCCCAAAGACCTTTACATAAAAGGTTTAGGAGTTCCTATTCTAAATCATTTGCACACTGTTCTTTCTAAGTAGGTTTACAGGAGCCAGTTCTGAGCTCTCTGCAGGCAGGGTTTGCACTGGATTTGTCTTAGCATAATCAGTGTGGTCTAGTGGGTATTGAGTGCAGATGTGATGACTGTACAAGGATGACTTGGGTATGGTGAGGGATTTGCAAATCTGTCTGCTCTCTTAAACCAGAGAACTTAGCCTGGGAACTACATGCTTTTCTTAGGTAGTATCTACCATATACTACCAGAATATAAAGAATAAGATCATGTCTGAAGATGAATCATTTATTGTTTTGTTTTGACAACACCTGGCTGTACTCAGGGCTTCCTCTTGGTTCTGTTCTCAGGTATCATTCCTAATTGTGCTCAGGGAACCATTTGAGATGCTGAGGATTGATTCCAGGCCAGCCTGTGTGCAAGGCAAGTACTCTCTACACTATATTGTCTCTCCAGCCCTCAAGGATGACTGCTTTTTTTTTTTTTTTTCTGAGATAACAGAGAATGTAATCCAAGGAATATCACATAACATAGCTGAACTGTGCTAATCAACTTGTCTATAACAATAAGATAGAAAATTTTTCTTGTGACATAATCATGACCTAATAGATTCAATCTGTTAATATGATTTTTTTCTGATTTAATTCACTTCACTTCCACTTATACAATAAGTTCAACACGTGGGATAAAATGCAAATGTATCTGCCTTCCTGGGGAATGCATCTCACATCCCTCTCCCCTGTGTGTTAGGCAATACTAGATGATGGTCAGGTTGAGAGGAATCAAGTTCAGCTATCAGCAATGGAGCCTGACAGAGACTAAGCCAGTACTTAAAGCAAAGGAAAAGATATAGCTCTAATGTGTCACAGATACACAGCGAAATAAGTAGAAAGTCTGATGGTTCCGATGACTGAGAACATTTCCCCCCCAACAAGAAAAGCTGCCTACAGTACATAATTATAGAGAGACAAGAGCCAAGTACTGGACAGTACTGATGAACAAAACAATTAGGAAGGGGGAAGATAAGACAGAAAAAGAGAGCAAAGATGTGAGGAAGCATTTTAGTTCTTACCTCTGAGACACAAGTTCTGAAATGATTAAAAGTAAATTAAAACTGCCCAGGAACTAGGCTTTCTTTTCTTTTCTTTTCTTTTCCTTTTTCTTTCTTTCTTTCTTTCTTTCTTTCTTTCTTTCTTTCTTTCTTTCTTTCTTTCTTTCTTTCTTTCTTTCTTTCTTTCTTTCTTTCTTTCTTTCTTTCTTTCTTCTTTCTTTCTTCTTTCTTCTTTCTTCTTTCTTTCTTTCTTTCTCTCTCTTCTTTCTTTCTTTCTTTCTTTTTCTTTCTTTCTTTCTTTCTTTCTTTCTTTCTTTTCTTCTTTCTTTCTTTCTTTCTTTCTTTTCTTTCTTTCTTTCTTTCTTTCTTTCTTCTTTTTTCTTTCTTTCTTTCTTCTTCTTTCTTCTCTTTTCCTCCTCCCTCTCTTCCTCCCTTCCTTCCTTCTTTCTGTCTTCCTTCCTTTTTTCCTTTCTTTCCTTCCTTCTTTCTCTATTCTTTCATTCTTTCTTTCTTTACTTCCTTTCTATCTTCTCCTTCCTTTTTCCTTCTTCCTTCCTTCCTTCCTTCCCTCCCTCCCTCCCTCCCTCCCTCCTTCCTTCCTTCCTTCCTTCCTTCCTTCCTTCCTTCCTTCCTTCCTTCCTTCCTTCCTTCTTTCCTTCCTTCCTTCCCTCCTTCCTTCCTTCCTTCCTTCCTTCCCTCCCTCCTCCCTCCCCCCTCCCTCCCTCCCTCCCTCCCTCCCTCCCTCCTTTCTTCCCTCCTTTCATTTTTTTTTTTTGCATTTATGCAAACTTAAAAACACAAATCCTCTTCTCTTTCAGAGTTACTGGAAATACCACAGATTCCTCTGGACATTATTTTTTGGATAGAATAAAAAATGCTGAAAAAATGAAGCAAGAGCAGTTGGGATTTATTTTTTGGTTGTTGTTGTTGCTGCTGTTGCTCATTGGGGGCATTTACTGTTTATGAAGTCACAAGGATTTTCATGTTTGGCATTTGCAAGCTCAGCTGGATCACGTTATTTTGTCAAGATAATCTATAGAGGTTATTAATTGTGAGGCAACCGATTACCATTTAGCAGCTCAGATGAGCTTATTATCTTCCAGGATTGAGGTTCCTATGGTCTGGGGATTAGCAATTGTAATGACAGTCTAGACAGAGGAATGCAAAGGGTAAGCAGACAGGCCTGGGAAACACAGCTGGAAGTGCTGGGACCTGTCATTCATTTACTCGATGACCTTGAGCAAGTCACTCCACTTCTCCAAGCCTTAGTTGATGAAGCTTAAAGACAACAAACTTATTATATTATGGCGTGGGTTACATGAGATCCAGAGCATTAGTGTTATAGCCATATGGTAGACTAAGATAGGATATTTTTCTGCTTTTATTTTAATTGGCAACAGTTATCTTATTTATTTTAGGAAAATAATAGACTTTGGTGGGGTCAAATTTGTCTTAAGTCCTTCTTGGTGCCTAACATTAGTTTTATGCTGGGCATAATCTTTGGGAGCTTTTAGTTCTTAAGTCAGGTGAGACAATATTTGAGAATCTTAAAGGATCTACATCTGGCACCATTCTGCTAAAATTCTGCCTCTCACTTTAGTATGGGTATCTAAAAAAATAGAAAGGACCAAGTATGGATCAACACAGTGCATTTTATGTAAAAATTATGATCAACATGTAAGTTCAGATCTTTATAGCTCAGTGGATAAACTCAGTTATTTCCCAGCTATTTCCCAGTTATTATGTCTTCTCCAAGTCTTGTCTTTCATAGCTTCAACAAATTAAACTTTTTGGATAATTGCTCTCTATTTGGACCCCGACTTCCTTCTGGGTTTGCTTCAGAAAGCTAATTAATGTCTCTACTAAGTGTGTTGCCAGAAAAAATATAATTGTCCAGTCTTCTGTTCTTTGGAGTCTTATCTTTGACATGAATAAATGGAGTCTTACATTTCATGTCAAATGATTTACTTATTTATTTATTTTTGGTTTTTGGGTCATACCCAGCAGCGCTCAGGGTCTATGCCTGGATCTATGCCCAGAAATAGCTCCTGGTAGGCTCGGGGGACCATATGGGATGCCAGGTTTGAACCAATGTCTTTCTGCATGCAAGGCAAATGTCCTACCTCCAGCTATGTCTCTGGCCCCTCAAATGATTTTTAAATGTAAATGGAGTGTTAGTCAATGACAGAAGCCACTTATTAAAAATGAGGTACCTTTTTGCTCACCCAAAATGAAAAAAAAATCCCATTCTTCTAGTTTACTTGCAAGGAAATAAATAAACAAACAAATAAACAATAAGTTCTATAAGTTTCATAAGCTGATGTAAATTTCAATTTACATTAAATCAAACTTTTCAATGATAATATAAAATTAGAACCTGCTTATGCTATAGCACAAGGACATTTTTATTTATTTATTTTGGTTTTTGGGTCACACCTGGTGGCGCTCCTGGCTTTGAACTCAGCAATCAATCCTGGCTGGGTCAGGGGACCATATGGGATGCTGGAATTTGAACCACCATTCTTCCTGGATTGGCTGCATGCAAGGCAAACTCCCTACTGTGGTGCTATCTCTCCAGCCCAGGACATTTTGATTTTGTTTTGTTTTTGTTTTTGGGCCACACCCAGGGATGCTCAGGGGTTACTCCTGGCTATTCACTCAGAAATCGCTCCTGGCTTAGGAGACCATTTGGGAAAGTGGGAGATCTAACCTTGGTCAGTCCTAGGTCAGCCTTGTGCAAGACAAATGCCCTACCACTGCACCATCACTGCATTTTGATTTAAAAATGTTATTTTCTGTATGAGGAGGTGGTAGTGGCATGGGATGAACTCCGGGAACATTGGTTGAGGGACATCAACACTGGTGGTGGGATTGGTCCTGAAACATGGGATCTCTAAAATCCAACTATGAGTCATTTTATAAATTGAAATGTTTTAAATAAAAAATTAAAAGAGTAAAACTAAAAAAAAATGTAAAGGGCTTATGTATAATCATATTTACAATATTTGGCTTGAGGATATAAATTTTCTAGCTTTAAGCTAAACTTTTATAATACTTCCACTATGCTGAATACTAACTCAAAATATCAGAGATACCTTAATTAAAGAGATAAAGTAGCCTCTTGATATCTGTGAAGTAGTTTCTTTTTGAGGATCAAGTTGCGATGTATTTTCTAATTTCATGTTAAATCTGACTTAGCATCCTGCAAAACTCTGACATTTTTATCCCTGGAATCTGGAATATAGATAGTCTAAAGCAGGGATCTGCAACCTTTAAGATATAAAGAGCCACTTGGACTCCTTTCCGAAGGAAAAAAAAAACCTGGGAGCCGCAAAACCATCGCCACATTTAAAACAAATATAGCACAGCATACATTGTTTCTTATCTTAATATTATATACAGATGGTGCAGTTAGCTGTCAATTTGAAGAAAAGAAAGAATTTTTACACTTAAAAATGTTAAATATATTTGTAAAAATTAACAGCTAATTAAAAATTTTAATTAACCTTTTTAATGAGATCTTTTCTCCTGAACCTCAGTGCAAAGTGTCTGCACATCAGGGCTGTAAGATGTATGTTACCTTCATTTTCACACAGGCTTATAAGCTATCATCTGAGGTGTGATTGATGTTTATTTTTAATATAGCTAATGTTGAAGACCTTCTCACATACATATATGAATATAAAATGTAAACAATAATTTACTTTATTTAAGATAGTTTACATAAATATTTATATATATTTTAAAATATTTTAAAATATTTAAATATTTTATATAATATATATTATAAAATATATAATATAATATAATATAATGTAATAATATAATAAATATAATAGCCACAACTTTTCTACAGTGTCACCTTACAAAAAGACCTATCTCCCATGCTTAACTAACAATAAAAATTAGTATCTATTCATTTTTTTTTTTTGCCTGGCTGCTGTGTTTGCTCTTTCAAACTCTCCTCCACTCACTGTACTGGTCCGACTCCCAGCAACAGTTACCCTGCAAGCCCTCTATTTCTCTTACTCCAGTCCTCTGTCCTCTCTGTCTTCTCTTCTTTTTCTTTCTCCCTTTATTCACTTATTTGTTTTTTTTTATTATTATTTTTCAGTGTCCCCTCTGTCAGCACTTCTCTTTTCCCTCACAGCAGTGTGCTCCTCCCCAGCGAAGAGGTGCACACTTAGCTTAGTGTGCCCTCAGTGACATCACCTGCCCTCCTGGTATCGGCCCTGCTGTTGGAGCCTCAGAGCCTCTGCAAAGCTTCAAAAGAGCTGCACACCTATACCTGGAAAGGTTTGTAGCATCACAGAAAATGATACCTAAATGGTTTAATCTTTGGTCAGATAGCCAGCATTTAGTTAAATACAAAACCAAATGCCATAGAAAAACATCTCTGCTTTAGGGCTGATGGCCAACAGCTTCTCACATTTCTTACCTACACCTTTAGTATGTTCATTGAGCTGCTTTTCTGTCTGACAAGAGAAGCAATTCATTTGATTAAAGATGGAAATCGCAGAATTGCTTTCTAAGCTATTTCTCTCCTCTCTCTCTGTCTCTTGTCTCTGTCTCTCTGTCTCTGTCTCTCTCGTCTCTCTCTGTCTCTCTCTTTCTGTCTCTCTCTCTGTCTCTCTCCTCCTCTCTCTCCTCTCTCTGTTTCTCTCCTCTCTGTCTCTCTCCTCTCTCTGTCTCTCTCCTCTCTCTGTCTTTGTCTCTGTCTCTGTCTCTCTCTGTCTCTGTCTCTGTCTCTGTCTCTCTCTGTCTCTCTCTCTCTCTCTCTCTCTCTCTCTCTCTCTCTCTGTTTTCCACTGTTTTCCAGAAGGCCAGGAGGGGCCCAGTCTGTTGAATACAGTGATGTATTTGACTAGGTAGAGGAAAACAAGTTCAACAGAGTTAGAGGTCTAAGGATGTTCGAGTTTGCTTGACTTCGGTGTAGGTTATTGTTGGTGGTGATCTGAGAATTGGTAGGGCCCAGTGAAAGTTGAAATCTTGACAGCTCAGACACACACAGTGTACCAATAATAACCAACAAGCTCAAACTTATTGTATCCAATTCGGTCTTCATTAGCTGGAAAGACAAACAGGGTGTTGCTTTGGGACCAGGCACAAGATGGAAACATTAGGTTCCATCTTGAGGTGTTTCATTTTAGAGGAAAATTTTGTCCCAGCAACCAGGCACTAGCTAGATAATTAGACTAATTGTTCTATCATCTTTTCTCTTTATTCTTTTTGTTGGTCCAATTAGTCCTGCTCATCTCGTGCTTGTTGGAATAAAATAATTATTTGGAAAAGAACTCTGGTATCTTAAAAATATAGACAAGTGGGGCCGGGCGGTGGCGCTAAAGGTAAGGTGCCTGCCTTGCCTGCGCTAGCCTTGGACGGACCGCGGTTCGATCCCCCGGTGTCCCATATGGTCCCCCAAGCCAGGAGCAACTTCTGAGCACATAGCCAGGAGTAACCCCTGAGCGTTACCGGGTGTGGCCCAAAAACCAAAAACCAAAAAAAAAAAAAAATATATATATATATATATATATATAGACAAGTAACTTAAAGGTAAAGGTGGTAAAAATAACATACTAATGGTCTTATTTCTCAAAAGAAATGAGTGTCTCAGAGCTAGTAAGATAGTCTAGAAGGTTAAGGCACTTGCTTTGTATGCAGTCCAACAAGCTTCTATCACCAGTACCCCATATGGTTGCATACTGTTAGGATAAGCTCCGAGCACAGAGCCTGTAGTAAGCCCCAACCACAGCTGAGTGTACCATCTCTCTTACTCCAAAAGGAAAAAAAGGAAGAATCATATGGGAATCTATTAACAAAGAAGGGAGAAAAATTTGTAGGTTCTATTTAGGATCTCCTTATAGGCTAGTCTGATGAAATGACTGCCAGGTAAACAATGAGCTCATCTTTTAAATATAACATACACACTATTTCTATCAGCTATAGTGGAACCTATTTTCTGGGAATCAGAATATGGTGAGATAGGCTAGTCTGATGAAATGACTGCCAGGTAAACAATGAGCTCATCTTTTAAATATAACATACACACTATTTCTATCAGCTATAGTGGAACCTATTTTCTGGGAATCAGAATATGGTGAGAGAAATAGTGTTAACCAGGATCTGTCTTTGGCATAGACAAAATCCCTATTTTGTCATCCTATTCCTCAGCATATCTACCAGATATTGCTTCTGTTGCTAATGCAACACTCTTGCTGTCATTAATATCCTGGTTTTATAGAGGAACATACTGGTCATCGGAAAGGGTAAAGACTGCAGGTTCACATTTTCCAATGCCAGTGGCTACTGCCAGTTTCCTGTGTCCTGCTGCCTCTCGGGAGAGGGCCTGTTTATGTCTAGTTTCATCTCCACTGGAAGCCAAGAAGGCATGAACAAATGCTGGCATTTTCAGACAGGTATTTATTAATAGGCTTTGCCCTGTAATAACCATTAAATCATGCCTGAGGCATACCCCTAGGCAAGGTCAGGGCACATATAAAGCATTTCTATAAAGTTAGATTCCTGTTGGAAAGCTTTTAAGGTTTTTATATTTTAATGAACTTATTAAAATGAAAGTTCAGCCTTGCATAATTCATAAGCATTTCCTGCCTCTTTTAAACATCTTTTCCACTAAACTGTTTTTAAAAAATATTCAGTAAAATCCTTTTGTAAAACCTGAAAATGTCTTTCAGTTAAGATGAAAACAGATTTCTAATTACAGTAAAATAAAACTTTACTATAACATAAGAGAGTTCTTTCCATTAGTCTGATTTATAATGTTTTTTACCTCATTAGAGAAATTGCAATGAAATTTAGGCATGTTTTTAGGTGTGCAACTTGAATTGGCAACTTTTACTATAAGCATCTTTCAAATGGTTATAGGAGTTTTGTAAAATCTAGAAATTAAAAATTCTCTTAAAAATTCAGGTACATTTAAATAAAATTTAAATTGTTGACCTTTATTTGCTGTTTCAGAGAGTTTCAACTTGCTGTGAAAACAATGATGCTGGATTGGGTACTTTTAATGAAATTCAAAGTCTTGCAAATGTAGTTGATGAAAAGCTTAAAATCTACAAGCTAATGATCTTATTTTTTTCTCTACTCCTTGCAATCAATTGAGGTTATCTTTCTAAGCAGAACACTTTTAGGTTTGAATTTACAGTAATTGCATCTTACTTTAAAATCCTTTATAGAGTCTTGATGAAACCAAAAAATGCAATATTTTACCTTTCATCAACAGGATGTAGTAATAGAAGGTGAAAAGAAAATTTAGGAGGAGTAAAAATCAAGAACAAAAGAAGTGAGGTGGGAATATGGGCATGGGTGGTTGGTAAAAGCACTTTTCTAGCAAGCCTGAATTTTTTGTTTGTTTCCTTTTAAAAATAATTAGTTTAAGCACTGTGGTTACAATATTGCTCACAATTTAATTTCAGTCATATAGTGTACACTAACCTTCACCAGCATACATATCCTACCACCAGTGTCCTATTTTCTTCCACCCCCACTGCCTGCCTCTTGGACAGATATTTTACTTCTCTCTCTCTCTCTCTCTCTCTTTATATATATATATATATATATATATATATATATACACACTCCCCCTCTTAACACTGTGCTTTGCACTACTGTTAATGCAAGAGTATCATGCATATCACTTTATCCCCTTTCAACTCCCAGCAAACCTGAGTTTGATTCCTGCACTGCCCCAGCATTAAGGCCCTGAGCTTCTGCTCTTTGGGTTCTTAGAACCCCAAAGTGTCTGATCTTTGGCACTCAACAATAAAATGTTCTTCTCCTGGGAAGCACTAGGATGAAAAATAGATAAACTCTACAGCCAAGTGTGTGCCCTGAGAAGCCCAGAGGAGCATTGCTACCAGAGGAGCAGGAGCACCACAGGTCATGGGATTGAGCTCTGTGAGGTTCATAGCCAAGTGCGCAAGCACCACACCCAGCCATATAGACCATTCCCAGCCACTCCCTGAGACAACAAAGACTAATTAAAGAGGAAACACTGCACAAAACATGGACAAACAATCATTGCCTTATTGCTTTCTCCAGATGCACTGGAAGTCTTTGTAACACACAAATATCCACATCTTCTCTGCTTAGGAGAGGGATAGTTTTCTATTAATATGTTACTTGTTAACATTTCTGGCATTTAGTATTATATTTGCATTAAACATATTTACTATCATATTTCATCACCTGCAGGTGCATGAAATATTTTTGGTTATTTAGGCCTTGCTTCAAATTGGTATTTTTGACATGAAAGAGAAAGAGACAGAGAAAGAGAGAGACAGAGAGGAGAAGAAGAGAAAGAGATATTTGGCAAAGGGGTTTCGGGTCACAACTAGTGGTGCTCAGGATTCATTCTTGGCTCTGTGTTCAGAGGAGTCCTCTCAGTACTGGGGGAAACCATATGTGATGCTGGGGATATGCACAGGAGCATGACAGACAAGTGTCTTACCTCCTATACTATCTTTTTAGTTCTAGAATTAAATTTAAAGAAAGCCATTATGCATTTATCATGCACTAAAATTTCTAGTATGCAACTGATTAATGAAGTGCTATGCAATGGTCTGAAAAGATCACTATTATGTATATATAAAGTGAAAGTACTAAAGATTGTATGTAATATTCCAGTTTTATAATTGCACATAGATTTATGTAAGATGTATGTCTATGTAAGTGTAATTTATATAAACTGTAAAGAAAATCTGGATATAACATCATCAGGCATGCTGTGGAGAGTCCACTGTGTGGCAGGAGGCCAGGGCTAGAATCCAGGTATCATATGATCCCTTGAGGATTTCCAGGATCCACCTCTGAGCACTGAACCAGGCTGGGTTGCTCTGAGAATGGCTGTAGCATCCAAATGAAAACAAACTTGGGGTTATTTTCTCATGACAACATAGCAAGTGGAAAGGGAGGAGAAGGATTGGTTAAGAAATTTAAAGTCTTAGGGACCAGAGCAGTGGTGCAAGCTGTAAGGCATGTCTTGCATGCTCTAGCTTAGGAAGAACCGCGGTTCAACCCCTATGTCCTATATGGTCCCCTAAGCCAGGAGCAATTTCTGAGCGCATAGCCAGGAGTAACCACTGAGCATCATTGGGTGTGGCCCAAAAAGAAAAAAAAAGGAATTTAAAGTCTTAGCTTATGCAATAAAGTAAGTGGTAGAATTATGGGTTACTTTGAATGTCTTTAGCTTTTATATTATTGAACTAAAGTGTTAGATGTATACATAACTGCTATTTTCCTTAATTTGTATATAAAGAGCATAGTATGAGCAAATGGCATTTGTAATATTAGCCCATAGTTGGTTTCACAGTTCTGAAAGTGTGTGATTGTGCATATTAAAATATACACTACTTAATACATATTCAGCTCTTTTTGGTTCAGAGGGGACATTAATTAATTACATGATAATATTTGTTGTCTGAAATCAACAGTTTGAAGTCTAGGAAGTTCTGAAGTCAGTTGACTATGTCACTTTAGTTTTAGGTCAAAATAGGTCTCATGTTCCTGAGGATATAAAATGTACCTATTTCATATTTTTTTTAGTTTTGAGGCCACATCCATTGATGCTCAGGAGTTACTCCTGACTAAGCGCTCAGAAGTCTCTCCTGGCTTGGGAGAGACCATATGGGGACGCAGGGAGGATTGAACCGCGGCCCATCCTAGGCTAGCCCTTGCAAGGCAGATGCCTTACCTCTAGCGCCACCTCTCCGGTCTCCCTATTTCATATTTTTTAACTTAAAGTCCAATTTCTTTGTAAACACTAAAATTATTTGTAGGAAAAAAGGGACCATGAAGAATGACATGCAGCAGAATTTTAGCCTTAGTAATTCACAAAAGGAGCCAAGTGTTACCATCTTTGATTCAATTTTTATAAGATGTTCAGTGTATAAAGCAGTCAGCATTTTCAGAGAAAATACTGAATTGTTGTCTTATTTATTTATTTTTCTGGGCAGGGAATGCAACCAGGGGCCCATTCTGTCTTTATTTCTTCTTTGGAACGAGCCTTTTTGACTGTCATTGAGAATTAACTACATAGCAATAGTGCACATTATAGGGTCATTCACTTCCTTTACCTGCAGAAAATAATCTGTCTTAAATTCTTTCTACTATTAAGTAGAGGTAAAGGAGAAATAAGGAAGGAAGAAAAATCTCCTGAAGTGACAGATAAAATAACCAAATGATTTCAAAAATCACATCTAAGATTATTTCTGATTTTAGTTCTCTGCTGCATTTTTTTCAATTAAAAATAAGACTACCACCTTATGGTGCCCAAAGAATGATATTATTCTGAACAAACAACTAAATTACCAAATAGGGCTGGAAATGGGGAGATATGGGAGATATGAGGAGGGGCTCAAGGTCAATAATGGAGGATATTTTGCACTTAGGCCGTGAAGATGGAGGTACAGTAACTTTATAGCTTTAAACCTAAACATCAACACTATTAGAAACCATGCTATCTCAATTAATAAAAAGGATGCATCTTTTTATTGAGCTTAAAATAAGAAATAAAATCAGAGAGAATATGCAGAGAAAATAATGTGCTAGAATAAACAGAATTTTAAAATTCCTAATTACTTAGATAGTGACTTTTTGAGAAATCCTCTTCCAAAATATGTTGTAGGGACTCAGGATGCTTAGACACAATCCCTGCTCTTGAAGTAGCTCATATGGCAGGTGGAGAGGCAATGGTGAAGAGGAAGAGGAGAGTCATACATTAATAACAGAGATAAAAAATAAAATGAATGAAAGGATAAATTATAATTATTCTTTGGGAAGTGAGTGCAACTAAAAATACATTAAAAATTTCACTGATTGTACAATTGTTGCAGAGTTTGAGATGCCACTATATTTCATCTCACTAATAGAGATCTAACAGGAAATTTAGAACTTTACCACATGAAGAGAAAACATGCATATATGTTGCTGCATTTAAAAAAATTAAAAGAAACTTTATAAAACTAATAAAACTAATAAAATCTCTTAAAATCAACCAATATAGTTTTTAAAATAGGTGTTTATTAGTACTTTATCAACTGTGATAAAATGTATCACAGAATTCTGTGTCAACACAATTGTCCATCAGAAAAAGTTCCTTATTTCTTTTTTGGTTTGTGTATAGTGAGTAGAGAAAAGAGAACCTGGCATATATGGGATACCAGTTTACCTGTACTGGGTTGGACTCGAGATATGCAACTATTTCAGAAGATTACCCATGAGAAGGTTTGACAATGCAAAGAAAAGGCAAACAAGAAAAGGAAAAAGTATAGAGATTCCCCCTGTAAGCCTACAACTCAAAACAAACCCACATATATAGATATATTTATATATTTCTTCTATCTTGACTTTTTCTATCTCTTTGATACCCAACTGTAAAGTAGCAAAGAATATCTGATAAAGAATTAAAAAATTTTTGGACACACCCAAAGGTGCTCAGTTATCACTTCTGGTGATATTAAAGAGACCAGATGGATTCTAGGATTGATCCTGTGTCAGCCCATACAAGGCAGGCACCATACCCTATGAAGAATTTTTTAGCAGGAGGATTTAATTTTTTTTTTTTTTTGGTTTTTGGGCCACACCCGGCGTTGCTCAGGGGTTACTCCTGGCTGTCTGCTCAGAAATAGCTCCTGGCAGGCACAGGGGACCATATGGGACACCGGGAGTCGAACCAACCACCTTTGGTCCTGGATCGGCTGCTTGCAAGGCAAACACCGCTGTGCTATTTCTCCAGGCCCAGGATTTAATTTTTTGAGATCATTCTGATGGTCCTTCTTTTTCTCTAGTTTTCCCCTGAAATATCAAGGTTGCTTTCTAATTTTAGTTGTGTGTGTGTGTGTGTGTGTGTGTGTGTGTATGTGTGTGTGTGTGTGTGTGTGTGTTTGTATGTGTAAATGGGTAGGTATAGCTCTGAATTTGCCTTTCATGATTTTAGACTTTTATCATCTCTGTTCAGTTTCCTTTTTTCCAGATTATAAAATCTCCCTCTTCTTAGCCTCCCATTTTTCACAGCCCTTTATCCGTTTCTTTGAGCTGCCCTCCCACATCTGCTGGTCACCCAGCACCACAGCGACCTCCAGAACCAGGCAACTCAAGCCATTTGTATTCTTTTTGCAAAATGAGCTTTAGCTCTGGACCAACGTAGAGCATTTTATCTCTTGCTTTATAAAATCTTCCATGCTACTACCAAGTCTTTTGAGTCTTTTGATATTTTTTCTTGGTTTATAATGAACCCTATTTATCTTCTATTTTTCCTTTATTTCAGTGCATTATTTCTTAACTCAGCCACACCAACTAGTTTATTTACCACACTTGGGCTAAGCCTTGCAGTCTAGCAAGTCTCGCAGTCTAGCAGGATCTTTTCCATTTGTTCAATGAACAGGGTATTTCAGAATGTTTGAGAATGCTTGCCATTTCCAAGCTGAGGAGTTTCAAGGTGACTAGCAGATATGCTTTAATACAGACTCCTATGAAGTTCATTATTTTGATGTTTCAAGTTTTCTGCTGCTATTGCAATTTCAAAACATAATTTTGGCCCACAGCATCCAATAGACTCTATAAGAATGACAATTTAGGAAAGACTAAATTTTCTTTCTCTATAGGAAAGACTGATAGGCAATGCTATTTTGTTCTATGCCATTGAATAACAGTACACACTGTCTTCCAGAATCAGCCTTTAGTAAAATCTAGTAGCTAAAGAAGCTATTCTTTAGTTTTTTTCACTACTTCAACTAAACCATAGACAACTCAAATTCTTTAGACTCAAACTATTTTTTTATCAATTCTAGAAATATACCTTTGAATCTACCACAAATATAGCTGAAATGACATGATTTATATCCTATCCTTTTGAGCAAAGAATCCCCAAAATAACATACCATGCTGTGCATAAGGAGGAACACAGAAATTTTTTTAAGAATGAAAATCTATCAGTTTTCAATGTTCGGTCTTATAAACTCATGGTTGTGTTTGAGCTCTCTAAATAACAAATAATCAATTCAACAAATTTCTCCTTTAAAACTGTGCCTTCTGGGCTGGAGAGATAGCACAGCTGTAGAGTGTTTGCCTTGCATGTGGCCAACCCAAAACAGACCCAGGTTTGATTCCCAGCATCCCACATGGTCCTCCAACCCTGCCAAGAGTGATTTCCGAGTGCAGAGCAAGGAGTAATCCCTGAGTGCCACTGGGTGTGGCCCAAAAAACAAAAACAAATGAAAACTGTGCCATATATGATGTATTTTCCCTTTGGCAATAAGGGAATTTTGGATTCAAGTAGAATTATTGTCAAAGTCTCAAATTGTGGTCTGTGAGTTCCCTATTCTCCAGGTCAAACTTGATGTGAAAGGATAAGGACACAGAAGTCAAATGTTTTATTCATGGATTCTGAAGGCTGTTTGGGTTGACACCTTAACTCTCCAAAATACTAATTGTGTGACCTTGGAAAATGATACAGCCATAAAAATAGCACCTATCCCAGGAGATTCAAATGGGAAAGCACATCAAGCAACACATGTAGTGTCTGAAACAGGAATTGTCTGTTCACATTGAGTTGTGCAAGTATCTGCTGTTATTTTTCATTTCTAAACCCATGAGCTGGCCATGGTTTCTGAGTGTGTGTAAATGGTGTTTGTTCAATGATTGAAAGTGTGCTTAAAGCTAAAATACTTATTTCAGGGTTTCTATGCTAATAGTTTGGATAATAATTTCAGCCCATCACTCAATTCTCTTGATTTTGTTTCTAGTCCATGCTCTTTAGCTATTTTTATTTTCTTGAAATAATTATCAGCCCTATAGATGGATCATTTCTATACATTCCAAGGCCACTGTGATGGATCATAACTGATACTAAACTTAACTATTACTTTTCCTAATGATACAGATGATCCCATTAATTTGTCATTTTTTATAAAGATCAACTCACATCTCAAGGATTCATATGATCAATGCTGTAATTATACATTTGAAGTGTAACAGAATTTTATTTGGGAACATTCAAACCTAAAATTATAATTAAGTCTTCTGACATCACTGCCAATTTATGCATATTCCTGTTCAATAAGATGCCAGCTTATTTGCATACTATTACTTGACCCTGAGATTATGGCCAATTAATTTGCATATCCCTATCTAATTGGCTCAAATAAGTTTTTGCCACTTCATTTATTGGCTTAACTCCCAAGCTGTGACTTTTAGCTCAAAATTAGGAATGGCTTTATTTGCCAGGCTTTCATCACCACTGGAAGGACAGATAAGAGAGGAAGTCTAGATTCTTAAAAGAAAACTGCATTTTCTTCTATGGGAAGTAACTGAAGCAAGGAAAAGACAATTTTCACTATGCACAAGGTGTTTTTCCCCTTCCCCCAGGAAGAGGATACTGGGTTGATGAAAAAAAGTAGAATTTAAGGCACTTCCATTTTATTAGGTGAAAGCTGTTTTTCAATCAATGAACTAAAAATCCTAAATTGGAATTTAACTGAATTGGTCCTTAGCTAATGTTAGTCATGAAATAGGATTTAAATCTCTAAATCAGTGTTTCTCAACTGCTTTTCTCCTATGGCCCCCCTTTACCTTGTTTCCTTCCTCTGGTCCCTGTCATAATAGTTGGTCCTCAAGTCTAGTGTCATGACTCCTGTTTACATGACTTTCTTTTGCTGTGGCTCATTTGGCCTATTCTGATCCTACATGGGGATATGTGATTTTTTTTAAAATTTTTTATTAGAGTATAATTCATTATACCAATTGGGAATTTATAATCCATTATAATTGATTGTATAGCATTATATGAATTTAAAGTATATAATACATGTATTTGATACAGAAATACTGAAGTTTGTTTTCATGGTAGCTTCAGGAAATACCACCAGTGTAATCTTCAAGCTTAAGAGATGTAAGATAATATTGAGGTATTTTTAAAATGCAGTGCCCAGCTTGCCAACATTAGGTATACAGTTGCTTATTTTGAGTTAGTTCCTGAAATCTTTAGTTTTAATATGCTTTCCTGGGTGATTTTTTTCCTGGGTGATTTTGATAAAGAAGACTATTATACCTCAGAAAATCCTGATGGAATGGTCCTAACTTGATAAATATAATGAAAGAAATAATCTGCCCCTGTTGGTTCATGGTTTTTGTGGGTAAATTTTCCTATATAATGTCAACATTTTCATGAGACTTATTTATGCCAGATTATTTTTTTTAGGATAGTAGAAGTGTAGGTGGAGAAAAGAAAAATCCATAACAACAACTAAAATTTTGCATTTGGGCCAGAAAGGCAATACAGAGATTAAAACATGTACCTTTTATATACGCAACACTGCTCAATCCCTTAAATTTAGAGCCAAGAATCCATGGGTGTGCCCTTCCTCAAAATAGAATCTCACAGAAAGGATTAGGTACTTGCAGAAGGGCAGGCTGGGTGAATATCACTGGCTTAGGTTTCAGTGGCTTGTCTACACATGGGTACTCTCTTATCTGGGATAGTGAACCCTTTCCCACAAGTTTTCTTTCATCTTCACCCATCACCACACTCAAGTCATTTCTAAATTTTTATTATCCTTTTTTTCGTGAGACTTAGTAGTTTTGCTGAACCTCTTTCCCAACCCTGCCCTTGGCTCCCCATGGTATAGATTCCACTGTAGAAGGACTGCTTTATGGCTACTAGGAAGAAGACTGGGGTAGACTGGAATAGAGAGTGGGAGTAGTAAAGATGAGGAAAATTATGAATGAGAAAACAAATTTTTGAGTTCACTTATTCTCAAGAATGATTGATTTTCAATTCTCAGGACATCCCTGACTACCTCTCCTCTGCTTGGGGTCTGTATCAAATAGGTTCCCAGTACTTGGCTTTCCCAGTATTTTTTGTTGCTCTGTTTGACACACCTTTGCAGTCCAGGTGGGTACAGATCACAACACAAAAGTAGGGATGTGAACTTTTAAACCTGGGTTGATTTTGCTGTGGTTCTTGACAGCGTTAACATTTAGAAAAATTAAAAAGGACGACAAGCTTATTTAAGGGAAATAAGGGGATGCAACAGTCTAAGACTATGTTCTGTTTCAGATGGGGTTAGGCAAAAAGAAAAGTCACGTCTGAGAAAAAAAGGTCTGTTGTACTTATGGGAGGCACTAGTGTCTAAAAAAAATTTTTGGGGGGGTGGGTCACACCTGGCGTCGCTCAGGAGTTACTCCTGGTTCTGCATTCAGAAGTCAGAAGTCGCTCCTGGAAGGCTCGGGGGACCATATATATGCCATATCTGCCGGAATTCAAATGGGGGTCCGTCTTGTGTTGGCCGAGTGCAAGGCAAATGCCTTACCGCTGTGCTATTGCTCCAGCTCCCTAGGATTGATTATAGTAGGAACATGTACAGGGAACTTCCCAAGTCTTCAAGGAAGCCTCCATTTTTAATTGAGCATGAAGGCCCCATTTCTATCTTTTCTAAAATTGGTCTTGGAACTTCAGTTCTAGAACAGGCCAGTGCTCTAAGCCAAAAGGTTAGGGCTAAGGAGTCCTTGTTCTCCCATTTTGCAGGTGTAGGTGGGAGGTCTAAATAGCATAAATAACAGGAGTTATTTCAATTGTGCAGGTGTTCTGCATCATTGAAAATCAGAGGCCATCCTCTGAATGTTCTTCATGAAAGGACAGTTTCCAGAACGGAATGTTCCTATGTACCAGCTGCGAGTAAGAGGATTTCTATGCATAAATGTTTTCATGTCTGAGAATCTTTCCTCCAGGAACCTTTCAAGGGCATTATGCTAATGTTTGTGTAATATACTTCACAGTGCATAAGATTCATCTTTGGGGCACTGTTCCACAGGGCTGGTCACTCTGAGGAGAGACCTTTAGGAGTGGACAAGGTCTTGAGGGTGGAGCCCTCAGTAGTTAGTAGTGTAATTAGTACATTTGTCAGAGACCCCACATGTCAAAGAGACCTGCCTCTCTTAGAATGGTTTGCCATATAAAGATTTATGGTAAGAACATGCAACAGCAGAAAAATGCTCATTTATGATCCAGAATAATGTACTCTCACAGATACCAAATCTGCCAGCACTTTGATTTTTAACTTTTCATTCTCTAGAACTGTGAAGTCTCTGATGTTGACCTGTCACCCCATTTATGTTGTGGTGAATAGAGGAACCAGTTGATTCTTTATGAGAAAACACTTATTATTTGAAGGTCTATTTACTCTGAACATGCAGATACATAAAAGATGGTCAAGATACCATAATGAAATTACTAGGCAGAAAGTCTTTCTCTAACAACAGAGCAAAAAGCTACTAATTTATTATTACATGAATTTGCTCCTGAAACATAGTCTGATATATACCAGATTACAATACAAATAATGCTTAGAAAATAATCATTGTTCATAAATACTTTTTGTTGGAATATTAACCTTGTAAGTACAAGAGTCTACTGTGGAGTGGTAAATCACTAATGTTGTTTGTCTCTGTATGGCTCTGCATGCTTATCTATATGGGCATATGATAGAATAAATATCTTTGTGCCATTCATTTTGACTGAACAAAATTGAAAAGAACTGTTGCTCTTGGAAAATATATTTTATAATAACTGTGCTCTTTGCTTTAAATTTTCTCTATTCTGCTATTAAGCAATGAAAGCTGTAAGTCATTAAGTGGGGTTTTGGAACACCAGAGGGTTAGGACATTTCTGCTGGTGACTTTATTTATAAAGAAAAATAAACTCAGGCACCAGGAGAATTTGGTTGACAAGTTAAATGTTCATTCAGTACATGGATATTCAGCTTTTGAAATTTTTGATAAAGCTTTAGAATACAAAATCATCATTTTAAATTATGGTGACCTCTTGAAATTCACAGTCTTCTTATGACTAGCCAGCAACATTGGTATTAATGGAATAGCCACAGACAATGAAGTCTATTGATGACCTTGTAGTGTATCTGGAAAATTTCTCATATTTTAGTTATTTGTCTGGGAATTAAAAACATAATGGATTAGTAAATCCATCTGGGCCTGGGCTTTTGTTTTTGGGCAGACATTTGATTACTTTCTTAATTTCCTCAATAGTAATGGGTGTGTTTAGATATGCTACATCCCCTTCATTCAATCGTGGAAGATTATAAGATTCCAAAAATTTATCCATTTCTTCCAGGTTTTCATTTTTAGTGGCATAGAGTTTCTCAAAGTAGTTTCTGATTACCCTTTGAATCTCTACCATATCAGTAGTGATCTCTCCTTTTTCATTCCTAATACGAGTTATCAAGTTTCTCTCTCTTTCTTTGTTAGTTTTGCCAGTGGTCTATCAATCTTGTTTATTTTTTCAAAGAACCAACTTCTGCTTTCGTTGATCTTTTGGATGGTTTTTCTGGTTTCCACTTCATTGATTTCTGCTCTCAGCTTTGTTGTTTCCTTCTGCCTCCCTATTTTTGGATCCTTTTGTTGAGCACTTTCTAATTCTATGAGCTGCGTCATTAAGCTATTCAGGTATGCCCCTTCTTCTTTCCTGATGTGTGCTTGCAAAGCTATAAATTTTCCTCTCAGTACTGCTTTTGCTGTGTCCCATAGGTTCTGATAATTTGTGTCTCCATTGTCATTTGTTTTCAGGAAGGTTTTGATTTCCTCTTTGATTTCATCTCGGACCCACTGATTATTCAGTATGAGGCTATTTAACTTCCAGGTGTTAAAATTTTTCTTCTGTGTCCCTTTGTAGTTTATATATAATTTCAGGGCTTTGTGGTCAGCAAAGGCAGCCTGCAAAATTTCTATCCTCTTGATATTATGGAGATATGTTTTGTGTGCTAACATGTAGTCTATCCTAGAGAATGTCCCATGTACATTAGAGAAAAATGTGTATCCAGGCTTCTGGGGGTGGAGTGTCCTGTATATATCTACTAGGCCTCTTACTTCCATTTCTCTCCTCAGGTCTAGTATATTCTTGTTGGGTTTCAGTCTGGTTGACCTGTCTAGTGTTGACAATGCCGTGTTGAGGTCTCCCACAATTATTGTGTTGTTATTGATGTTATTTTTCAGATTTGTCAACAGTTGTATTAAATATTTTGCTGGCCCCTCATTCGGTGCATATATGTTTAGGAGGGTGATTTCTTCCTGCTGTACATATCCCTTGATTAATACAAAATGTCCATCTTTGTCCCTTACAACTTTCCTAAGTATAAAGTTTGCATCATCTGATATTAATATGGCCACTCCTGCTTTTTTTTGGGTGTTGTTTGCTTGGATGATTTTCCTCCAGCCTTTTATTTTGAGTCTAAGTTTGTTCTGACTATTCAGGTGCGTTTCTTGTAGGCAGCAGAAGGTTGGATTGAGTTTTTTGATCCATTTAGCCACTCTGTGTCTCTTAACTGGTGCATTTAGTCCATTGACATTGAGAGAAAGAATTGTCCTGGGAGTTAGTGCCATCTTTATATTAAAGTTTGGTGTGTCTGTTGGTAAGCCTTGTCTTAGAGTATGCTGTTCTTTTGAATTCTTTCAAACCTTTCAAGAGGAACTACTACCAATCCTGGCAAGACTCTTTCATGAAATTGAAAAAACAGGAAAACTTCCAAATAGCTTTTGTGAAGCCAACATTACCTTGATACCTAAACCAGACAGAGATGCTACGAAAAAAGAAAATTACAGACCAATATCGCTGATGAATGCAGATGCAAAGATCTTCAACAAAATCCTGGCAAATAGGATTCAATGCCTCATTAAGAAGATCATCCACTACGATCAAGTAGGTTTCATTCCAGGAATGCAAGGCTGGTTTAACATCCGTAAATCTATCAACATAATACACAACATCAACAGCAAGAAAAATAAAAATCACATGATCATATCAATCGACGCAGAGAAAGCATTTGACAAGGTCCAACACCCATTCTTGATCAAAACTCTCAGCAAGATGGGAATGGAGGGAACCTTTCTCAATATAGTTAAGGCCATCTACCACAAGCCAGAGGCAAATATTGTCCTCAATGGAGAAAAACTGAAAGCCTTTCCTCTAAATTCTGGCACAAGACAAGGCTGTCCTCTCTCACCACTCCTATTCAACATAGCACTGGAAGTACTCGCTATAGTGATTAGGCAAGAAAAGGATATCAAGGGAATCCAGATAGGAAAGGAAGAAGTCAAGCTCTCACTGTTTGCAGATGACATGATACTCTACTTAGAAAACCCCAAAGACTCTATCAAAAAGCTTCTAGAAACAATAGACTCATATAGCAAGGTGGCAGGCTACAAAATTAACACACAAAAATCAATGGCCTTCCTATACACCAATACTAATAAGGAAGAAATGGACATTAAGAAAACAACTCCATTCACTATAGTGTCACACAAACTCAAATATCTTGGAATCAACTTGACTAAAAATGTGAAGGACCTATACAAGGAAAACTATAAAACTCTGCTCCAAGAAATAAGAGAGGACACGCGGAAATGGAAGCATATACCCTGCTCATGGATTGGCAGGATTAACATCATTAAAATGGCAATACTCCCCAAAGCACTGTACAGATTTAATGCGATCCCCCTAAAGATACCCATGACATTCTTCAAAGAAGTGGACCAGGCACTTTTGAAATTTATTTGGAACAATAAACACCCTCGAATAGCTAAAGCAATCATTGGGAAAAAGAATATGGGAGGAATTACTTTCCCCAACTTTAAACTTTACTACAAAGCAATAGTTATCAAAACAGCATGGTATTGGAATAAAGACAGGCCCTCAGATCAGTGGAATAAGCTTGAATACTCAGAGAATGTTCCCCAGACATACAATCATCTAATTTTTGATAAAGGAGCAAAAAATCCTAAATGGAACAAAGAAAGCCTCTTCAACAAGTGGTGTTGGCAAAACTGGGTAGCCACTTGCAAAAAATTGAACTTAGACCCCCAGCTAACATCATGTACGAAGGTAAAATCCAAATGGATTAAAGACCTCGATATCAGCCCCAAAACCATAAGATATATAGAACAATACGTAGGTAAAACACTCCAGGACATTGAGGCTAAAGGCATCTTCAAGGAAGAAACTGCACTCTCCAAGCAAGTGAAAGCAGAAATTAACAGATGGGAATATATTAAGCTGAGAAGCTTCTGCACCTCGAAGGAAATAGCGCCCAAGATACAAGAGCCACCCACTGAGTGGGAGAAACTATTCACCCAATACCCATCAGATAAGGGGCTAATCTCCAAAATATACAAGGCACTGACAGAACTTTACAAGAAAAAAACATCTAATCCCATCAAAAAATGGGGAGAAGAAATGAACAGACACTTTGACAAAGAAGAAATACAGATGGCCAAAAGACACATGAAAAAGTGCTCCACATCACTAATCATCAGGGAGATGCAAATCAAAACAACGATGAGATACCACCTCACACCACAGAGAATGGCACACATCACAAAGAATGAGAATAAACAGTGTTGGCGGGGATGTGGGGAGAAAGGAACTCTTATCCACTGCTGGTGGGAATGCCGTCTAGTTCAACCTTTATGGAAAGCGATATGGAGATTCCTCCAAAAACTAGAAATCGAGCTCCCATACGATCCAGCTATACCACTCCTAGGAATATACCCTAGGAACACAAAAATACAATACAAAAACCCCTTCCTTACACCTATATTCATTGCAGCACTATTTACCATAGCAAGACTCTGGAAACAACCAAGATGCCCTTCAACAGACGAATGGCTAAAGAAACTGTGGTACATATACACAATGGAATATTATGCAGCTGTCAGGAGAGATGAAGTCATGAAATTTTCCTATACATGGATGTACACGGAATCTATTATGCTGAGTGAAATAAGTCAGAGAGAGAGAGAAAAACGCAGAATGGTCTCACACATTTATGGGTTTTAAGAAAAATGAAAGACATTCTTGCAATAATAACTTTCAGACACAAAAGAGAAAAGAGCTGGAAGTTCCAGCTCACCTCAGGAAGCTCATCACAAAGAGTGATGAGTTTAGTTGGATAAATAACTACATTTTGAACTGTCCTAATAATGAGAATGTATGAGGGAAATTGAGAACCTGTTTAGAGTACAGGCGGGGGTCGGGTGGGGAGGAGGGAGACTTGGGACATTGGTGATGGGAATGTTGCACTGGTGATGGGTGGTGTTAAAAAAAAAAAAGAAATGGATCTGAAAAAGATCACCCCTCAAAAAAAAAAACATAATGGATTTACTCATGCAGAAAAGGAAAAAATCATGTTCAACTGTGAAAGTGACAAGTTCTTGAGTTGATTTTGTTTTTGAGTGAGAGTATACTTATATATTTTTTTCACTAAGACTGGAATTTAATATAGAACTTAACAATCTTAAGTTCCATCCTCAACTTTATTTATAGAAAATAGAGTTACTGCATACAGATTTTATAGCCATATGTTGGAAACTATGAATCTTTTCATAAAATTTGTTAAAAGTGATAGTAGGCTATCAAATACCTGACAGATAATCTTAAATAATTTTTTCCACGGGTGGGTGTTAAAACAACAAAACCAATAAAAAGTCTTTAGTTATAATTGATCATAGACATTGTTTTTCAAAAAAAAAAGCAGAGATACTTTGTTTTCAATGCCATAAATCTGATAAGAAGGAGAATAGATTTCATCTACCTTGACTGTAGTGGAATTGAATGATCCTTTCTGAAACATTTTATTGGGCTCAATTCTAAGGCTGCTTCCAGGCTTGGTAGGAAAGATAACTATGATCAATTAAAGATGGTGCATGACAGCACATGGGGGATGGCTTGGCATCCAGAATGAAACAGCATTAGGAAAAAAATAGCAAACATCACAGACTTACCAGATAAGCCCCCCACATCCATCTTCTTCAGATTCTTGGCCTCCAGAATGACAACTGTCAGTTTACCAGCAGTTGGAACATAGCGAAGTGAGAAGCAGATATCACCCAGTTTCTCTTGCTAGAAAAAGCAATGAGAAAGTACAAGTAATTTTGGAAAGTAAATGTGAATATAGTTAGTTTGTATATGCTGCAAATACCTTAGGAGGAAGCTTATGACAATAAGAATTTGAAAATGGTGAGATTTATTGACATTTACCCAGTGGTCTTTTATTCCCTAAGGTATCAAGAGTGATTGTAACCTGTTTCAGTTTTTAAATAGCTCATCTCTACTTTAACATTCATCAAAATATATCCATAATGCAACAGTTCTGGAAATGAGACCAAGATGACTGTTTTAGATATTCCACTCTAAATAACACTATAAAAGTGAGTAAAATATCATAACTTTATAGTAATGAAAAAAGTAAAGAAAAAACTTAATACATTATTTAGTAAAATATCAATCAACCTAAATGTTTTTTTTTTTTTTGGTTTTTGGGTCACACCTGGCAGTGCTCAGGGGTTATTCCTGGCTCCAGGCTCAGAAATTGCTCCTGGCAGGCACAGGGGACCATATGGGGCGCCGGGATTCGAACCGATGACCTCCTGCATGAAAGGCAAACGCCTTACCTCCATGCTATCTCTCCGGCCCTCAACCTAAATGTTGTCATTTTACATTTAATATAGGATTATGTGAAATGGAATCTTATTTCTTATGAAATTATATTTATTTATGAGAAATGATAGATATCTAGCAGTAGAAAGAAGCTAGTCAGAACATAATTCTTTTTCACTTTCAGTTTTACTCATTTCAAGTGAGGTCTAGTTTTATTTTTCCTTAATCTAAAAATTTAAAAAATCTAAGCTGCATGTTATAAAATTGAAATACATAAAAACAGAGAAAAAGCTTCTATAGCCTTTTACATTACTTTTGCATTATTTCAAGTATGCATCAGGAGATTCTAGGTTTTCTTATATAGGAAATTAAGATATATGACAAAACAGGGTTCACTATTAAACATTAATTGTTGGCTACTTCTGATCATGTGCCTCCTGCGGCTAATTCAGGTCTGTGTCTGGGCAATAACAGGGATCACTGGTCCCTCCCATCAAACGCAACTGGGGATGTCTGCAGGACCTTCCCTATGCCCCCTTCTCGGTTTCACCGTCAGTCCTCATTTTATGCCTCCCATGGCCATTTCACATTTGTGTCTGGGTGGGAAGAGGGACCCTCCAGCTCTTCCCGTCAACCCACCTTTTCCCAAACATTTTAATTTATATCATATAGTTATAGGAAAATTGGATCTAGCACTTCTTTGTCTTAGAAAATATACAGCTCAAAACCCATCTGAACAAACCACTGAACTAGTTTGCAATATTTTTACCATACTTATATAAGCTTGCTTGTTTAAAAAAATAACCTCTAAAGCAGAGATACGTCTAGCCACCTATTATACAAACAAGATTCTTGCTATATTTTCTACATTCACGCATTTTTCATAAAGTCTAGACAGACAATACTCCCTTTTAAAAATTATCTAGGTCATACATTTCTTTCACTATTGCAGATAATAGGAAGTTACTTCTAATGTGCTGAATTAACCCAGAGGGCCTGCTCATCCTTAGGAATTAATTTATATATCATAAGAATGTAGTGGAATAGGGGCCGGGAAGGTGGCGCTAGAGATAAGGTGTCTGCCTTGTAAGCGCTACCAAGGAACGGACCGCGGTTCGATCCCCCGGCGTCCCATATGTCCCCCCAAGCCAGGGGCGATTTCTGAGCACATAGCCAGGAGTAACCCCTGAGCGTCAAACGGGTGTGGCCCAAAAACCAAAAAAAAAAAAAAAAAAAAAAAAAAAGAATGTAGTGGAATAAATTACCTTTCATTGTTCTGAACATACAGATTGAAGTCAATATAACAGAAATTAATAGAAAGTGTGGACCAATTTATCTGAATTTTATGAGACAAGAGAAATGTAAATAAAAATATTGCTTAAAATATTCATTACAGGGATGGAAAGATAGGACAGCAGGTAGGGTGCGGTACTGCATATGGTTAACCTGGATTTGATCTCCTGCATCCCTATAATCCCCAGAACCGACCAAGAGTGATCCCTGAGTGTAGAGCTAGAAATAAGCCCTAAACATCCCTGGGTGTACTTCCCCAGTCCCACCCCCAAATACTCATTAGATGATTAGTTATTTGTAGACATTCAAGTTATTTGAGAGCTGGACCTGTTAATTCTAGAATTTCTGTTTTTTAGTATCAAACAGATATAAACTACTAGTTTCCTAGAAAAGGCAAGAAACATACTCAATTTAAATAAACTTTAAAACCTTTTAGCTAAATTTTCAAGTTGTAATTATTTGGGATACAAGTATATGCCTTTTATAATACTTTGAATACAGTGTTAAAGATTCCCAAAACACAGCCAAGGGAGATATGCAGAAAATAAGTAAGGTGTTTTCTTTGTGCCCAGAGAATCCAGTTTGATCCTTTGCCTTACCTATGGTCCATGGAGCACTGCCCTTTGGTTAATTCCTGAACACAGAGTCAGGAATTTTCCCTGAACACAGTTGGGTGTGGCCTTCCATTCAAAGAATCTTTTTTCAAAACAAAGGTTTAAGAATCAGGCAAGTTTGTTCTTTTAGATGCTGACTCAATATAATATATCCAAATAGAATTGTCATGAATTTTGAATATATTACAAATAGTTTTCATCAGATATTTGGGCAAAGATGATTTAATGATGGAGAGCGAGGTGAGGTAAAACAAATAAAAATACATTAGAGATATTCCATTAGAGAAAATGGAACAAATAAAAAATACATTGGAGATATTCACACGTAAAGAGATGTCAAGATGTGTGAACTGGAGTAGAGGAAACAAAGAAAAAGTTTTTCCAGGGAAGTTTATTTAGTTTAGTTAGTGCTCATAAAACAGAGGTGTTTAAAAGAACATTTCTTTCCACAGCACTTCCACCAAAAATATGCTCTTCATTTTTGCTCTAATATTTACTCCTCTTACCATAACTTTGTACCCATCAAAACCACTATCAACTCTACCTCAATTTTTAAGCTATAATCACCCCCACTATTAGCTTAACATAATTCTGTCCTGGGGCCCGGAGAGATAGCACAACGGTGTTTGCCTTGCAAGCAGCCGATCCAGGACCAAAGGTGGTTGATTCAAATCCCGGTGTCCCATATGGTCCCCCATGCCTGCCAGGAGCTATTTCTGAGCAGACAGCCAGGAGTAACCCCTGAGCATCACTGGGTGTGGCCCAAAAACCAAACCAAACCAAACCAAACAAAAAATAATTTTGTCCTATTTTTCTAAAATATCTGATGAAAAATATTTGTGGTCCCAATGTCTCAAAAGTCCAATGTTGTATGCATACTAATGCATGTTATGCAATGCAATGTTACTAATGCAATATTGTATGCAAACCAATCTTGGAAAGGTCCAAACTATCTTCTTGACTTTTCTTTTTGGTTTTTGGGCCACATCCAGTGACACTCAACAGATATTCCTGGCTATGGGCTCATAAATCACTACTGACTTGGGGGACCATCTGGGATGCTGGGGGATCAAACCACAGTCCATCCTAGATTAGTGTGTACAAGGCAGATGCCCTACTGCTTGTGCCACTGCTCTGGTCCCTATCTTCTTGACTTTTAAGACACTCTTTACTTTGCTCCTTGTTCCACTCAACTACCTAGACAAATGTCATTAGTTTGAATCTCATATTTTTAATCTCAAGAAAGATAGATAACTATCCTGATTTGCACAATACTGCTGGTTTTAGTTTTGTAAGCTACATAACCTTGGACACTTTGAGTGTTAGGAAGACCATGATTACTGGCACTCTAAGTCTAAATTGTCGTCATTCTTTGCCTAGAGATCTGAAATAGTCTCTTATGATTGGGGTTGGGGAGTCTCCCAAGGGTGTTCAGCAGGTTTGGGAGCCCTTCCAGTGATGTATGGTTGTTCTGTGTGAAATCTTAGGATGTGGTGTTGCATGGATTCTGAGGTTACTTGGGTCACTCTGGCTCAATTGTCATAGTTGGTGGTGTATGGAGGATTATATGTGCTGCAAAAGATTAAATGGGGTTGACTACATGCAAAGTTAGCTTTTTAATTGCTCCCTTGCTAGATCTCCAATTCTTATTGGCCTCTGCTTCTATTCTTGTTCTGTGCACAAAAGTCAGAGGTTTTATAAGACTGCTTCAAGTCTTTCAGTTTCTTCTCATTTCACTTAAAATATTCAATACTTTTTTCACAAAAAGGTCTTAGTTTAATTCCTCAATTTCATACCACTATTCATATAATTTTACATAGTCATTTTAAAAGAAGTCAGGCATATTTGCTTCAGGATCTTTGCATTTAATCTTTTTTGTCTGCAATATTTTGTCTCCCCCTCAGTAACAGCAGGGAGAATATCATTAGTCTCTAATGATACTAATAGTATCATACCAAGAGTATGATACTAGTTAATATCTCATACTAATATCATTAGTGGCTGTCTCTTATATTCTAACTCTTAAACTGAAGACTATTTTATGGCAATCCATGCTAAAGGAGTCCCAACTTCCAAATACATCCTGACCAGTCCTATTGTCCTGTCCTGTTCTTTTCTCTCTTTTTTTTTTGTCCTAGCACATCTTACCTCTGGAAGTTCTGTTAAGTTTGTGTAGATTTTCCTCATCACAATATCAGCTTTATGAGAAAAGAGAACTGTTTTGCTCATACTGTATCCCATATACTAGAACAGTGTCTGTCACATGTTAGAATTTCATGCATTTTTCTTGAGTAAATACTGAGCTTGCATTGTTGAATATGGTATCAGGTTGGTTTCCTCCTTCTCTATTCCCTAAGGGTGCTTTCCATGGAAACAGACCCAGATAGAAATTTGTAAGCTGTTGCAAGTAAGCCCCTGAAGAGTTTGACTGATGGAGGAATGGAGGATGAGGTCTTTCCCCTTCAGCTCGGAGCACGAGTCTGCCACCCTGTCTAGCCGATGGTTCTGAAGTGAAACGGCGGGTAAACAGCTCGCAGACAGTCAGGCTTGTGGAAATATTAGCTTTATTCGGTGGACAAGACTGAAGTCCAAAGCCTCAGCATCATTTCCTGCCAAAAAGCCCCTCGCCTTCCACAGACCCTTGTTTTTATCCCCCAGAATCAGGTACCACCCAATGGTGGGATCAGATACCACCCAATGGTGGAAGCAGAATCAGATACTACCCTAGGGTGGGGGCAGAATGCCAGGTCACACCCTAGGGTAGGGCACAATCACTGATCAGGGTAGGGTCAGTAACATAATAATCCCCTAAAATATTTACATACACAACAGTAAGCATATGATAGATGTGTATGTGACTTCTGGACTAAAAGGAAGTACTTGAAGCAGCAGAGAAGTTGGGCTGAGGTATTGTCACTCCATTGTCATCTAGCTCTTCAGAGACTCTGGATGCTAAAAAGGAATATAATTTTATGCTCCAGAATTCACCAATTGGACAAGCCTGACCAACATTTTGACCTTGAGTTGAGGGTAAATGGCAAACAACAATGACAACAACAACAACAACAAACAAACAAACCAAAAACCAAACCAACTGCAACCCAAACACAATAACGGGCTATAATTCATCAGTGGAATAAATGTCTTGGTCATGTACATGGTCCAAAATTGGGGTTTTTACCCTAGGAAACACAATATCCACATAAAGTACATCCTTTTCCATCCTAGGTTTTTGCTTAATTGAGAAATATGCCTGTAATTCATTAGTTTCTTCTGCATAATAAAAAGACTTTAAACCACTAAACTCTACCAACTCCCATTGTTCTAATAAAAAACTTATAATTCCAGAGACTTTTTTAGCAGAATTTCTTTTTGCCTTTGCAAAGCAGATGTGTTCAGCCTCTTATTCATACAGTAAGTACTATTTTGATTTATAAGGGTAATTGTAGTGTTCCTTTTAGGAACTAATTAATTACTAGAAAGATAGAATGTTTCTTCTTCTTTTAGTGATGGGAGCTTTGGAACATGTTCAGTGGTTTCAGTGCTTAGGGTTTCTCAGTGCTTAGGATTTCTCTTGGAAGTAGTTAGTGGATCATCTGCTGTGCCAAGTATTGAACTGCTTTCTGTAGGATGCATGGCAAGAACCGTACTGTCACTAGGGCTCTGAGGTAGACCATTTATAGTGTGATCCATCCTTGTTGCACATAGAAAACATGTATAGTGCATCCGCCACAGAATGAAACATACCAAAAAAACTTTCAGACTTCCTGTTTATTTGACCCAGGCTAATGGCTCTAGTTAAAGAGAAATGTGCCTTTCTTTACAGGGGATGGAGTTTGAAGATAGGATTGTGAACATTATTTGAGCAGAGTGACAGCACCTAGATGATGAACAGAAGATGCTGTACAGGAGTATGATGCTGGAAACATCTAATCAACTGGTTTCAAGGGATGAATGGAGCCCTTCAGCTATTGCCAACTCCTAAGCAATCACTTTAAAGCCAGTAGTAGATTGTCTAGATATAATTTTTCTAGTTATTTAATATATATGAGGCCTATTTACTCAACATTTCAGAAAGGCAGACTTTTTTCTTGCAGCACTTTTATATTTGCTCTAGACATTTGCAAGTTTTTAAATAATTGTTGATGGTTTTGAAGATGAGAACCTCACTAGGATTTTTGCTTTGTACATGGATAATGGTGCACTATACACAATGTCTGCAGGTTAAGGAGCCAGTCCACTAATAAATCTAGTTGGAGCTAAATTTCTTTTAGCCTAAGGCACAGATAGTCATATCAGTCCAATCATAAAACTCAACATGAAAACATTCCTGAAAATGTAGTTTTTATGAAACTCATTCTAAGGCCCTATAGGGCTGCAGTCAGTTGATGACTGCTTTTGCAGCATTATTATCTCATGAAGGGGCCTTATTAGTAGTAGGAATGCCAACTTTATGTATAATTTATTTTAGCCAATTGCCTTAATCACCAGGTGGAAATTGCCAGTTAGAGTTAGAAATTTCCAGCTGTGAGATGCAGAGAAATGAACCTGCTCTTTGTGACAATGGGGCTGACAATCAGAAAACACCTTTGTTCTCAACAACTGGGCAATTCCACTATTATTTTATTTTTAACCTGACTATACAGTGCCTGTTCAAACAACTGTTCAAACAATTCTTTCTATTTTTTAAAATATATTTTATTTTATTTAAACACCTTGGTTACATATATCATTGTGTTTGGGTTTCAATCATGTAAAGAACACCACTCATCACCAGTGCAACATTCCCATCACCAATGTCAAAAATTTCCCTCCTCCCCACCCAACCCCCACCTGTACTCTAGACAGGCTTTCCATTTCCCTAATACATTCTCATTATTAGTACAGTTCAGAATGTAGTTATTTGTCTAACTAAACTCATCACTCTTTGTGGTGAGCTTCATGAGGTGAGCTGGAACTGCCTGCTCTTTTCTCTTTTGTGTCTGAAAATTATTATTGCAAGAATGTCTTTCATTTTTTTTTAAGTCCATAAATGAGTGAGACCATTCTGCGTCTTTCTCTCTCTCTCTGACTTATTTCATTCAGCATAATAGATTCCATGTACATCATGTATAGGAACATTTCATGACTTCATCTCTCCTGACAGTTGCATAATATTCGATTGTGTATATGTACCAAAGTTTCTTTAGCCATTCGTCTGTTGAAGGGCATCTTGGTTGTTTCCAGAGTCTTGCTATGGTAAATAGTGCTGCGATGAATATAGGTGTAAGGAAGGGATTTTTGTATTGTATTTTTGTGTTCCTAGGGTATATTCCTAGGAGTGGTATAGCTGGATCACATGGGAGCTCGATTTCCAGTTTTTGGAGGAATCTCCATATCGCTTTCCATAAAGGTTAAACTAGGCGGCATTCCCACCAGCAGTGGATAAGAGTTCCTTTCTCCCCACATCCCCGCCAACACTGTTTATTCTCATTCTTTGTGATGTGTGCCAATCTCTGGGGTGTGAGGTGGTACCTCATCGTTGTTTTGATTTGCATTTCCCTGATGATTAGTGATGTGGAGCATTTTTTCATGTGTCTTTTGGCCATTTGTATTTCTTTGTCAAAGTGTCTATCCATTTCTTCTCCCCATTTTTTGATGGGATTAGATGTTTTTTTCTTGTAAATTTCTGTCTGTGCCTTGTATATTTTGGAGATTAGCCCCTTATCTGATGGGTATTGGGTGAATAGTTTCTTCCACTCAGTGGGTGGCTCTTGTATCCTGGGCGCTATTTCCTTTGAGGTGCAGAAGCTTCTCAGCTTAATATATTCCTTATGTTAATCTCTGCTTTCACTTGCTTGGAGAGTGCAGTTTCCTCCTTGAAGATGCCTGTAGTCTCAATGTTCTGGAGTGTTTTGCCTATGTGCTGTTCTGTTATCTTATGGTTTCAGGTCTGATATCGAGGTCTTTAATCCATTTGGATTTTACCTTCGTACATGATGTTAGATGGGTCTAAGTTCAATTTTTTGCAAGTGGCTAGCCAGTTGTGCCAACATAACTTGTTGAAGAGGCTTTCTTTGCTCCATTTAGGATTTCTTGCTCCTTTATCAAAAATTAGGTGATTGTATGTCTGAGAAACATTCTCTGAGTATTCAAGCCTATCCACTGATCTGAGGGCCTGTCTTTATTCCAATACCATGCTGTTTTGATAACTATTGTAGTAAAGTTTAAAGTTGGGGAAAGTAATTCCTCCCATATTATTTTTCCTAATGATTGCTTTAGCTATTCTAGGGTGTTTATTGTTCCAAATGAATTTCAAAAGTGCCTGATCCACTTCTTTGAAGAATGTCACAGGTATCTTTAGAGGGATCGTATTAAATCTGTACAATGCCTTGGGGAGTATTGCCATTTTGATGATGTTAATTCTGCCAATTCATGAGCAGGGTATGTGTTTCCATTTCTGCGTGTCCTCTCTTATTTCTTGAAGCAAAGTTTTATAGTTTTCTTTGTATAGGTCCTTCACGTTTTTAGTCAAGTTGATTCCAAGATATTTGAATTTGTGTGGCACTATTATGAATGGGGTTATTTTTTTAATGTTCATTTCTTCCTCAGTACTATTGGTGTATAGAAAGGCCATTGATTTTTGTGTGTTAATTTTGTAGCCTGCCACCTTGCTATATGAGTCTATTGTTTCTAGAAGCTTTATGGTAGAGCTTTAAGGTTTTCTAAGTAGAGTGTCATGTCATCTGCAAACAGCGAGAGCTTGACTTTTTCCTTTTCTATCTGGATTCCCTTGATATCTTTTTCTTGCCTAATCGCTATAGTGAGTACTTCCAGTGCTGTGTTAAATAGGAGTGGTGAGAGAGAACAGTCTTGTCTTGTGCCAGAATTTAGAGGGAAGGCTTTTAGTTTTTCTCCATTGAGGATAATATTTGCCATTGGCTTGTGGTAGATGGCCTTAACTATATTGAGAAAGGTTCCTTCCATTCCCATCTTGCTGAGAGTTTTGATGAAGAATGGGTGTTGGACCTTATCAAATACTTTCTCTGCATCTATTGATATAATCATGTGATTTTTATTTTTCTTGTTGTTGATGTTGTGTATTATGTTGATAGATTTACAGATGTTAAACCATCCTTGCATTCCTGGGATGAAACCTACTTGATCACAGTGGATGATTTTCTTAATGAGGCATTGAATCCTATTTGCCAGGATTTTGTTGAGGATCTTTGCATCTGCATTCATCAGGGATATTGGTCTGTAATTTTCTTTTTTGGTAGAATCTCTGTCTGGTTTAGGTATCAAGGTGATGTTGGCTTCATAAAAGCTATTTGGAAGTGTTTCTGTTTGTTCTATTTCATGAAAGAGTCTTGCCAGGATTGGTAGTAGTTTCTCTTGGAAAGTTTGAAAGAATTCATTAGTGAATCCATCTGGGCCTGGGCTTTTGTTTTTGGGCAGATATTTGATTACCATTTTAATTTCGTCAATAGTGATGGGGGTGTTTAGATATGCTACATCCTCTTCATTCAACCATGGAAGATTATAAGAGTCCAAGAATTTATCCATTTCTTCCAGTTTCTCATTGTTAGTGGCATAGAGTTTCTCAAAGTAGTTTCTGATTACCCTTTGAATGTTTGCCATATCAGTAGTGATCTCTCCTTTTTCATTCCTAATATGAGTTATCAAGTTTCTCTCTCTCTCTCTCTGTTAGTTTTGCCAGTGGTCTATCAATCTTGTTTATTTTTTCTAAAATCAACTTCTGCTTTGGTTGATCTTTGGGATTGTTTTTTCAGTTTCCACTTTGTTGATTTCTGCTCTCAGCTTTGTTATTTCCTTCTGTCTCCCTACTTTTGGTTCCTTTTGTTGAGCATTTTCTAGTTCTATGAGCTGCGTCATTAAGCTACTCAGGTAAGCCCCTTCTTCCTTCCTGATGTGTGCTTGCAAAGCTATAAATTTTCCTCTCAGTATAGCTTTTGCTGTGTCCCATAAGTTCTGATAGTTTGTCTTTAATATCATTTGTTTTCAGGAAAGTTTTGATTTCCTCTTTGATTTCATCTTGGACCGACTGGTTATTAAGTATGAGGCTGTTTAACTTCCAGGTGTTAAAGTTTTTCTTCTGTGTCCCTTTAGAATTCACATATAATTTCAGAGCCTTGTGGTCAGCAAAGGTAGTCTGGAAGATTTCTATCCTCCTGATATTATAGTGGTATGTTTTATGTGCCAGCATGTAGTCTATCCTGGAGAATGTCCCATGTACATTGGAGAAGAATGTGTATCCAGGTTTCTGGGGATGGAGTGTCCTATATATATCCACTTGGCCTCTTTTTTCCATTTCTCTTCTCAGGTCAAGTATATTCTTGTTGGGTTTCAGTCTGGTTGACCTATCCAGTGTTGACAAAGCCATGTTGAGTTTTCCACAATTACTGTGTTCTTATTGATATTATTTTTCAGATTTGTCAACAATTGTATTAAATATTTTGCTTAGGAGAGTGATTTCTTTCTGCTCTACATACCCCTTGATTAATATAAAATGTCCATCTTTGTCCCTTACAACCTTCCTGAGTATAAAGTTTGCATTATCTGATATTAGTATGGCCACTCCAGCTTTTTTATGGGTGTTGTTTGCTTGGATAATTTTCATCCAACCTTTTATTTAGAGTCTATGTTTGTTCTGACTATTCAGGTGCGTTTCTTGTAGTCAGCAGAAGGATTGAGGTTTTTGATCCATTTAGCCACTCTGTGTCTCTTAACTGGTGCATTTAGTCCATTGACATTGAGAGAAAGAATTGTCCTGGGATTTAATGCCATCTTTATATCGAAATTTGGTGTGTCTTTTGGTTAGTCTTGTCTTAACTTAGGTCTTTCAGTTTTTCTCTTAAGACTGGTTTTGAGTCTGTAAAGTTTCTGAGCTGTTTTTTGTCTGTGAAACCATGTATTCTTCCATCAAACCGGAAAGTGAGTTTTGCTGGGTACAGTATTCTAGGTGAAGCATTCATTTCATTGAGTTTTGTCACTATGTCCCACCACTGTTTTCTGGTCTTAAGTGTTTCTGGTGACAGGTCTTCTGTAAATCTCAAGGATGCTCCCTTGAATATAATTTCCCTTTTTGATCTTGCTGTTTTCAGAATTCAGTCTCTATGTGTGGGATTCGTCATTGTGACGAATGTGTCTTGGGGTGGTTTTTCTGGGGTCTCTTTTGGTTGGTACTCTTCAGGCATGCAGGATTTGATCACATATATTCTTTAGCTCTGGAAGTTTCTCTTTAATGATGTTCTTGACCGTTGATTCTTCCTGGAAATTTTCCTCCTGGGTTTCTGGGACTCCAGTGATTCTTAAGTTATTTCTGTTGAGCTTATCATAAACTTCTATTTTCATCTGTTCCCATTCTTTGACTAATTTTTCCAGTGTCTGTTCATTTGCTTTAAGTTTTTTTTCCAATCTCTCCCGCTGTATAAAGTTGTTATTTATCTCATCTTTCACAGCACCAATTCTATTCTCAGCTTCTGTTACCCTGGTCTAGAGCTTATCCATTTTGTCATTCAATTCGTTTACTAATTTTTTCAGGCTTGTTATTTGAACTGTTATTTCATTTTGGAGTTTTGTGATTTCTGTTTTCATATTTTCTTGGTTCTTATTATTGTTCTGTTCAACTCGATCCATGGTTTCCTTGAGTTCTTTGAGAATCTTCCATATTGCTTGTCTAAACTCCTTGTCCGAGAGATTAATTAGTTGGTTGGTTGTTTTCTGGTCATCAGAACTGTCATCTTCATTCTCTATGCATGATGCTGGCCTGCGTTGTTTCCCCATTGTCACACTTGTATTGTGGGTTTTTCTACGTGTTGTGGTGGTATTCATTGGCTATATGATGCAGGCAGCACACTCCTCTGGCTCCGCCCTTTATGGGTGGGTTGACTTGTCTCCAAGGAAGGGGTTTCCTCTGTGGATGAAGCCTCACACAGGATCAAATCTTAGGCATGAGCATACAGCAGAGAAGACAGTCTGGGGAGAAATGCTGGGCTTCAGTAATCCAGCACAGTTCTTAGTGTGATTTTTCTTCTTGTGTCAATGGCATTCTTTCTTTAGAAAGAGCGCTCAGCTGCGTAGCGAGGCTGCTCTGCTGGAGCATCTTTTCGGCCCACTCCCAAGAGGTTCAGGCGACAGGAAAGGAGACAGACACACACAGGCAGCACTCACAATTTCTCACGATTGGGCCCCACTGGGCAGGCATCCCACTATTATTTTTAAAGCAGACTCTGAAGTGTAGACACAATTAATGATTTAATAGATAACTACAGAAACAACTTTTTGAAAAGCACCGTGGACATAAAAATCAAGGTCCTCCTTTGTGGATAATGGGAAAGTTGATTTAAAGTGAATATTTGTTGGAGGACACCATCCATCACTGCATATGTAACAGCAGGGTTCAGCAATCCTCACAAACAGGAGCAAAATCACTTGTTCATCAGAAATGTTGTACCTTTCAGGGCGGCAAGGTGGCACTAGAGGTAAGGTGTCTGCCTTGCAAGCGCTAGCCAAGGAAAGATCCTGACCGAAGTTCGATCCCCCGACATCCCATATGGTCCCCCCAAGCCAGGGGCAATTTCTGAGCGCTTAGCCAGGAGTAACCCCTGAGCATCAAATGGGTGTGGCCTGAAAAACCAAAAAACCCAAAACAAAACAAACTACAAAAAAAGAAAGGTTGTACCTTTCAATGAGTATTTAAAAGGGATTTAAATTGACTTGATGCTGTGACATTTTCAAAGGGTATTTTCTATTTATAGTAGTATATATTTTTTTTGTTCAGTACATTAGCCAGAATTGATGAAAAAAGAAATTTTGCCTCTCTGAGGTTGGGAATCTAGAGGTGACATCCAAGTGGCAATTTCATAATTTCTCCACATGAAAATGAAGGCAATGTGCATGTTGTCTATTTATTAAAAAAATACTGGGGCTGAAGTGATAGGACTGTGGGTAATGAGCTTGCTTTGCACCTGGCTGACCCAGATTATATCCCTAGCATCCATGGACATATGCAGGAGCAATTCCTAAGCACAAAGCCAGGAACAAATACTGAACATTGCTAGAAATGACACCCCACCCAAGAAAGAAAACAAAAAACATTACTAAGATGCCCTTTTCTTGTAGGATAGAGTATAATGAAGTTTATAATTTTAATAAGAGGCTGGGTGGTTTTAAATATACCCCATAGCTAATAGTGTTTTTAAAATTACCTTCATTCCCACAACTACTTTAATCCCCCTGAAGTATTTGCCAAATCAGTATTTACATCTAATGAACCAGATGGTCACAGCATGAAATGTTGCTATAGATGTTTCCGGGCTAAAAAGACTGAATCTGGCCCAAATGTACAAACAGATGCGTGCTCAGTTCAGTTTGGTGAGGCAGAAGGTCATATACTTAAATGCTTCACTTGTCAGGACATTATATAAAACATTATCTTTGCATTACTTAAGTTTTAATTCATTTCTAATTAAAAATAGTTATTGAATGTTGCCAAAGCCTAGAGTCATGACAAATCTCCCAAAATTAGTCTAGGCTTTATGACTATCTTGATAAATAAGGTATGTTTTTAAGAAGTGGGTTTCTGCCCTCATACAGGGAGGCCCAACCCCACCACTAACAAAGTCCCTAGAAATTGAAAAAACCTCTAAACTTTGACACAGTGGTCCAATCTCTAATAGTTGATCTATTAGTTTCTTTACCTTACTTGTATTATTTTTACTTATATTTCTGTTCTCATATTATTTCTTGCTCTCTCCTCCTCTTTCTCTTAAGCTATACCTAAGCTAACTATTACATGTTTATATGTGGGCATGAGCCAGAAGACAGTGGTGGGATATTGTGACAAGACTGAATGAAATGAATGCCTCACCGAGAATACTGCATCTAGCCCGACTCAAGTTCAGGTTTGAAGGAAGGATACATAGCTTCATGGATAAACAACAGCTCAGAAACTTCACAGATGAAAAACCAACCTTAAAGGAAAAACTGAAATGTCTACTTTAAGACAAGAGAGACCAACAAACACAGAAAACTTATCTACAAAGATGACATCAAATCCTATGACAATAATCTCACTCAATGTCAATGGACTAAATTCACCAATTAAAAGACACATAGTGGCAAAATGGCTCAAAAAGATGAACCCAACCTTCTGCTGCCTACAAGAAACACACCTGAATAATCAGAACAAACATAGACTCAAAATCAAAGGCTGAAGGAAAATCATACAAACAAACAGCACCCTTAAAAAAGCTGGGTTGGCCATATTAATATCTGATGACACCAACTTTATCCTCAGAGAAGTGGTAAGGGACAAAGATGGACACTTTGTACTAATCAGTGGATATGTGCAACAGGAAGAAATCAGACTTTCAAACATATATGCACCCAATGAGAGACCAGCAAATTATCTAATACAATTATTGACAAATCTCAAAGAAGACATCAATAATAACACAATAATTGTGGGAGACCTCAACATGGCCCTGTCAACATTTGATAGGTCAACCAGACTGAAACCCAACAAAAACATACTAGCCCTGAAAAGAGAAATGGAAGAAAAAGGACTAGTAGACATATATTCCACCCAAAAAAACCTGGATACACATTCTTCTCCAATGTACATGGGTCATTCTCCAGGATAGAGCACATGCTGACACACAAAACATACCTTCATAAAATCAAGAGGATAGAAATCTTGCAGGCTACCTTTGCTGACCACAAGGCTCTGAAATTAGATGTGAACTACAAAGGGACACAGAAGAAAAACTTTAACAATTGGAAATTAAACAGCTTGCTACTGAACAACCAGTGGGTCTGAGATGAAATCAAAGAGGAAATCAAAACTTTCCTGGAAACAAATGATAATGAAGACACACAAATTGCCAGAATCTATGGGACACAGCAAAAGCGGTCCTGAGAGGAAAATATATAGCTTTGCAAGCACACATCAGGAAGGAAAAAGGGGCATACCTGAATAACTTAATGACGCAGCTCACAAAATCAGAAAATGATCAACAAAAAGAACCAAAAATAGGGAGACAGAAGGAAATAACAAAGCTGAAAGCAGAAATCAGTGAAATGGAAACCCAAAAAAACAATCTGAAAGATCAATGAAAGCAGAAGTTGGTTCTTTGAAAAAAGAAACAAGATTGATAGAACATTGGCAAAATTCACAAAGAAAGAGAGAGAAACCTGATAACCCGTATTAGAAATGAAAAGGGATGAACCAGGGAAGCTAACTACAAAACACCCCAGGTCATTTATCACATCAACTGGAAGCAATCCTTTACCAGGGAACACGCTACCACTGCTCTGACATTGACCTGCTCAAAAGAGACTTCCCTCAACACTAAGAAGACTTGACAACAACAACCTGCTTATGGGACAGGGCTCTCTTCATTGCCCTTTTTATTTGTGAGGTGAAACTAGAGGATGCTCTATACCATCCTGACTTCAATTTAGGATATGCGGATTCCAGGATCTTCAATACAGAAACATGATACCAACAACAGAGACTGTAAAAAATAAAAGTGTATTGGCACTACAAACAATGACTTAGATTGGACAAACTAGTTTGCCTGGAGCCTAGAGTTGGTCTTCTGCCAGGAAACTTCAGGGGTAGGGTCTCCTTGTATTTAGGCCAAGGCTTTTCTTTTCCATGTCCATCATATTTTGGTGGGCCTATGCAAACAATAGCTGCAACTCTAACACCATTTATATGGTGCTTCTTTGACTCTAATCCTTAAAAAAACCCACTTAAACTTTTGTGATTAACTTAAACTAACATGCATGGGCAAGGAAATGTAAGAAAATACTATTCCTTCAATGTTTAAGGAGTTACATAAGTTTTATAGCCTTAGATTGCTTTGTGTACTGCTAAGAAATGTTATAATGTACTACAATTTGGGAACTTGAGGGACAAAGTAATTGTACATGGGTTCTATTTTATTTTTCTTAATGTATTTTGGCTGAAAGCTCAAAATTAATGTATCAGCAAGAGGTTTTCTTCTAAGAATTCTGTTTATGGGTGATTGTCCTTCCCCTGTAACTTTACCTTTTCCTCTTTCTTTGCATCTTTATTCTCATAATTAAAAATAAATTTATAAAAAAATTAAAAAATTAAAAAAAAAGAAATGATAAGGGGAGATCACGACAGATATTTCAGAGATCCAAAGGGTAATCAGAGACTACTTTGAGAAACTTTATGCTACAAAACATGAGTACCTGGAAGAAATGGATAAATTCCTGGACATGTATAACCTTCCACGGTTAAGTAAGGAGAATGTAGCATATCTAAACATCCCCATCAGTATGGAGGAAATTGAAACTGTAATCAAACATCTGCCTAAAAAGAAAAGCCCAGGCCCAGATGGATTTACTAATGAATTCTTTCAAACCTTTCTTTTCTTTTCTTTTTTTTTTTTTTTGGAGGGGAGGTTTTGGGACACACCCAGCGGTGCTCAGGGGTTACTCCTGGCTGTCTGCTCAAAAATAGCTCCTGGCAGGCACGGGGGACCATATGGGACACCGGGATTCGAATCAACCACCTTAGGTCCTGGATCGGCTGCTTGCAAGACAAACACCACTGTGCTATCTCTCCAGGCCCTCTTTCAAACCTTTCAAAAGGAGCTTCTACCAATCCTAGCCAGGCTCTTCCATGAAATTGAAAAAACGGGACACTCCCAAACAGCTTTTATGAAGCCAACATCACCTTGATACTAAAACTAGACAGAGATACTGCCAAAAAAGAAAATTACAGACCAATATCCCTGATGAATGCAGATGCAAAGATCTTCAACAAAATCCTGGCAAATAGGATCCAATGCATCATCAAGAAGATCATACACTATGACCAAGTAGGTTTCATCCCAGGAATGCAAGGATGGTTTAACATCCGTAAATCTATCAGCATAATACAAAACATCAACAACAAGAAAAATAAAAATCACATGATCATATCAATAGATGCAGAGAAAGCATTTGATAAGGTCCAACACCCATTCTTGATCAAAACTCTCAGCAAGATGGGAATGAAAGGAACCTTTCTCAATCTAGTTGAAGCCATCTACCACAAGCCAATGGCAAATATTATCCTCAATGGAGAAAAACCAAAAGCCTTCCCTCTAAATTCTGGTACAAGACAAGGCTGTCCGCTCTCACCATTCCTCTTCTACATAGTACTGGAAGTGCTTGCTATAGCGATCAAGCAAGAAAAATATATCAAGGAAATTCAAATAGGAAAGGAAGAAGTCAAGCTCTCACATTTTTGCAGGTGACATGATACTCTACTTAGAAAAATCCTAAAGACTTTACCAAAAAGCTTCTAGAAACAATAGATTCATATAGATATGTGGCAGGCTACAAAATTAACACACAGAAATCAATGGCCTTTTTATACACCAATAATAATAGGAAGAAATGGATGTTAAGAAGGCAATCCCATTCAAATTAGTGCCACACAAACTCAAATATCTTGGAGTTAACTTGACCAAAGACATGAAGGACCTATACAAAGAAAACTATAAAGCCCTGCTCCAAGAAATAAGAGAGGATACGCAGAAATGGAAACACATACCCTGCTCATGGATTGTCAGGATTAACATAATCAAAATGGCAATACTCCCCAAAGCATTATAAAGATTTAATGCGATCCCTCTAAAAACACCCATGACATTCTTCAAAGAAGTGGATCAAACACTGAAGAAGTTCATCTGGAACAATAAATACCCTCAAATACCTAAAGCACTCCTAGGGAAAAGGAATATGGGAGGCATTTCTTTTCCCAACTTTAAACTTTAAACTTTAAACAAAGCAATAGTTATCAAAACAGCATGATATTGGAATAAGGACAGACCCTCAGACCAGTGGAATAGGCTTGAGTTCTCAGAGAATGTTCCATAGACATACAAGCACCTAATTTTTGACAAAGGAGCAAGAAATCCTAAGTGGAGAAGGGAAAACCTCTTCAACAAGTGGTGCTGGCAGAACTGGTTAGCCACTTGCAAAAAAAGCAAACATAGACCCCCAGTTAACATCATGTACGAAGGTAAAATCCAAGTGGATTAAAAACCTTGATATCAGACCTGATACCATAAGGTATATAGAACAACACATAGGTAAAACACTCCATGACATTGAGACTAAAGGCATCTTCAAGGAGGAAACTGCACTTTCCAAACAAGTGGAGGCAGATAAACAGATGGGAATACGTTGAGAAGCTTCTGACCTCAAAAGAAATAGCGCCTAGGATACAAGAGCCCCCCACAGAGTGGGAGAAACTATTCACCCAATACCCATCAGATAAGGGACTAATCTCCAAAATATACAGGGCACTGACAGAACTTTACAAGAAAAATCATCTAATCCCATCAAAAAATGGGGAGAAGAAATGAACAGACACTTTGACAAAGAAGAAATACTAATGGCCAAAAGCACATGAAAAAATGCTCCTCATCACTAATCATCAGGGAGATGCAAATCAAAAAATGATGAGATACCATCTCACACCACAGAGATTGGCACACATCACAAAGAACGAGAACAATCAGTGCTGGCGGGGATGTGAAGAGAAAGGAACTCTTATCCACTGCTGGTGGGAATGCTTTCTAGGCCAACCTCTATGGAAAGCGATATGGAGATTCCTCCAAAATCGGGAAATTAAGCTCCCATTCGACCCAGCTATTCCACTCCTAGGGATATACACTAGGAATACAAGAATACAATACAAAAACCCCTTCCTCACACCTATATTTATTGCAGCACTTTTCACAATAGCCAGGCTCTGGAAACAACCAAGATGCCCTTCAACAGATGAATGGTTAAAGAAACTGTGGTACATATACATAATGGAATATTATGCAGCTGTCAGGAGAGATGAAGTCATAAAATTGTCCTATACATGGATATACATGGAATCTATCATGATGAGTGAAATAAGTCAGAGGAAGAGAGATAGACGCAGAATAGTCTCACTCATCTATGGGTTTTAAGAAAAATAAAAGTCATTTTTTGCAATAATCCTGAGACAATGAGAGGAGGGCTGGAACTTCCAGCTCACTTCATGAAGCTCACCACAAAGAGTGATGAGTGCAGTTATTGAAATAACTACACTGAGAACTACCATAACCATGTGAATGAATGAGGGAACTGGAAAGCCTGTCTAGAGTATAGGTGGGGGTGAGGTGGGTTGGAGGGAGATTTGGGACATTGGTGGTGGGAATGTTGCACTGGTGAAGGGGAGTGTTTTGTACATGATGAAATCTAGTCACAATCATATATGTAATCAATATGTTTAAATAAAGATATTATAAAAATAAAATAAATTTACGCAAAAGAAAAAATCATTCTTCAACAGCCCTCTGTCAGATATTTATGCTCTTTTTCATAGTTAAATGATCCTATTTCTTCATGTTACACTAATTTCTCTCTCCACCATTTTATTGTTTTTTTTTTTTTTTTTTGGTTTTTGGGTTACACCCGGCAGTGCTCAGGGGTTATTCCTGGCTCCAGGCTCAGAAATTGCTCCTGGCAGGCACGGGGGACCATATGGGGCGCCGGGATTCGAACCAATGACCTTCTGCATGAAAGGCAAACGCCTTACCTCCATGCTATCTCTCCGGCCCCCTCCACCATTTTATTGTTGCCCAGACCTCTCTCCATCATTTTATTGAAGTGACTCTCGCTAAGATTCCAAATGACATTTATTTTATTAAGACATAAATATTTTGGGGAGGGGGTTCTCATTATACTGAATGCTCAGAAAAATTGGTTGACTTCCTTCACTTTGCATAGATTCTGCTCTACAAATCTTTCTCTTTTCTTGGGGGGTGAGAGCTTGGGCTCACCTGGTGGTACTTAGTATTCTTTTTTTTTTAAGTTCCCAATCTAAAAATACTACTAATTTACTTAGTTTTATTACTTTGGTATCTTAAACCTCAAGCTTTAGTGATATACAATTACAAATTTGGACCTAATGTTTTTTTTTTTTCTGACGACACCTAGCAGTGCTCAGGCTTACTCTTTTTATTTTAAATATCTTTATTTAAACACCATGTTTACAAACATAATTGTAGTTGAGTTTCAGTCATAAAAAGAACACCCCCCTTCACCAGTGCAACATTCCCATCACCAATGCTCCCATCTCCCCACCCACACACACCACCTGTATTCAAGACAGGCTTTCTAGTTCCCTCACATATTGACATTGCTATGATTGGCCTCTAATTGCTAGTGTAGTTTTTTTCTCTAACTGCACTCACCTCTCTATGGTAAGCTTCATATGGTGAGGCAGTCCTTCTGGCCCTCATCTCTGGGAATTATTTCAATAATGTCTTTTCTTTTTCTTTTTTTTTTGGGGGGGGGGTACACCTGGTGATGCTCAGGGGTTACTCCTGGCTATGTGCTCAGAAATTGCTCCTGACTTGGGGGATGCTATGGAACACCAGGGGATAGAACCCAGGTCCATCCTGGGTCAGCCACATATAAGGCAAACACCCTACTGCTGTGCTATTACTCCAGTCCCCATCTTTTATTTATCTTAAAACCCATAGATGAGGGACCGGATAGATAGCATGGAGATAAGGCATTTGCCTTGCATGCAGAAGGACGGTGGTTCAAATTCCGGCATCCCATATGGTCCCCTGATCCTGCAAGGAGCGATTTCTGAGCATAGAGCCAGGAGTAACTTCTGAGTACTGCCGGGTGTGACCCCCCCAAAAAAAACTCATAGATGTGTGAGACTATTCTGTGTATCTCTCTCTCCCTCTGACTTATTTCACTTAGCATAATAGATTCCATGTACATCCATGTATAGGAAAATTTCATGACTTTATCTCTCCTGACAGCTGCATAATATTCCATTATCTTTATGTACCACAATTTCTTTAGCCATTCATCTGTTAAAGGGTATCTTGGTTGTTTCCAGAGTCTGGCTATTGTAAATAGTGCTGCAAATGAATATAGGTATGAGAAAGGGGGTTTTGTGGTTTTGTATTGTATTTTTGAGTTCCTAGGGTATATCCCTAGGAGTGGTATAGCTGAATCATATGGGAGCTCCATTTCCAGTTTTTTGAAAAATCTCCGTATTGGTTTTCATAAGGGCTGAACTAGACGGCATTCCCACCAGCAGTGAATGAGAGTTCCTTTCTCCCCACATCCTTGCCAGCACTGATTGTTCTTCAGAGTATTCTTGACTCAGTGCTGTGAGCCTTCCTAGTAGTGCTCAGTGAAAATCTACCACCGAGGATTGAAACTAGGTTGCCACAAGCTATTCAAGCTCCTTGTACTGTCACTTTATGACTGTTTTATTTACTTTCTTTTCTTTCTTTCTTTCTTTCTTTCTTTCTTTCTTTCTTTCTTTCTTTCTTTCTTTCTTTCTTTCTTTCTTTCTTTCTTTCTTTCTTTCTTTCTTTCTTTCTTTCTTTCTTTCTTTCTTTCTTTCTTTCTTTCTTTCTTTTTTAGCTATCCAATCTTGGTCTTCTTTCTAAGGTTTGGTTCTAGCATGTTTCTTTTCTTTTCTTTTTTTTCATAAATTGATATTTCCCCAGCCTCTGGGTTTCCTATTATCTACAAGTCATTTCCAAAATGTGTCTTCACTTTCAATTTTATCTGAGGCCCTGAATCTTATATATTTATTTGTAATAATTTTTTTGTTTTTTGATTTTTGTTTTTTTGTTTTGGTCACACCGGTGGCACTCAGGGGTTACTCCAGGCTCAGGGACCATGTAGGATGCCAGGATTCAAACCACCGTCTGCCCTGCATAGGCCGTGTGCAGGGCAAACACCCTACCACTATGCTATCTCTCCGGCTCCCACCTATTTGTAATTTTAACTTCAGACACGCATTAGATAAATGCAAGTGTCCAAAATTGAATTCATGATCATTTTCATAAACCTGGATTGGGTAATTTTAGTAAATGGTATCAGCATCTGATTAGTCATCAACAGAAAATTCACCATTATCACTGACTTCTTTAGAGTCCTAATTTTACCTATCAAAATCTCTCAGTGGATTACAGTGTTTTCATCCATATCTGACAGACCTTTACTATTCCAAGATTTTTCACCATCTCCATCAATAATCTCTCATGTGAAGTATTCCAGTAATTTAAATGTTCTTACTTCTAAAATAGAGCAGCAACAACCTTTTAATGAATAAATCTATTTAATATCCCTAAGTATCGGTCTTTTCTCTACGGGGATTAAGACCCAGCCTAGTCTGCTATTCTTCAAAGTCTGCTTCCTGCTTACTTCTCAGTCTGTGTCCTGTTCCCTTCTCCATCTGTTCTAGTCTCTGTTTTCTTGATCTCCTTAGCAGTATCATGATACCTGTATTTCCAAAGAAGTCACATAGACAATATTTCTTTTGCTTAACACATTTTATTAATTTTTGTCTTTACCCCTTTCCTTTGATATTTGTGCTTCTCTATCAGCCTTCACCTTAAAATTCATTTATTCAGAGAAGCCTTCTTTGATACAAATCTTCCTCTAATGTATTCTTTAGTAAGAGCTGTCTGTATTCTTTAGAAATATTGATTTTAGCAATCACATATCATAGGTACATAAATTAATTATAATCATGAATGATTATAATTCATGATAATTTGTATCATGTATGTTACATTATGTGATAGTTATAAAATATAATAATTTGTATAATAATCATGTATTTGTATGATTATTAGATACCATCTCACTTATGAATCTGTTATTGTGTCCATCTAATCCTTTTCTCTTATATAAAGGACATGGCATATGAGAAATGATTAATCCCTATTTATAGAGCCAAGGAATAAATACATGTTTATAGTGAAGGCTGGCAAAGACTACTCTATGTTGTCAAAAATCCATCTTCTGAGTTGGAGAGATAACCTGGATTTTAGGGATGTGCTTTGCATGTAGCTGACTCTCCACCATTGCCCAAGCACCTCCAGGAGAAATTTTAAAACACAAAACCTAGAGTTGACCCTGAGCATCATCTGGTATAGCCCAGAGCCTTTCATCATCCTACAATGCCTGCATTGGGTTCTAGCTCACACTATATGATTGGAAGACAGATGTTCCACTGCAATGCCCAATCTTCATCATTTCCTCTCTTCTGATGACAGTGACTCAGAAGATGGCAGCTATGCTCTTGAGGTGACCAATGAAGCAGCCACTGTTAGTAACCACTGTAAATAACCACTGTTACTTAGGGAGCAAGAAATGAATTCCTGTGTTGTTTACTATAGTCTTATAAATTTAGGTCCATTAGTTACCGGAATCTAGCCTGACAAAATTAATACAAATAAGTGAGCGAATTCTAAAAAGTTTATTTTGTTGTTGAATTTTTGGCCACCTCAGTCATCCTCAAGAATTACTCCTGGCTCTTCTCTCAGGAATAACTCCTGGAAGTATTTGGGGATAAACACATGGGATGTCTGTGATTGAACCTGGTTGGCTGTCAGATCTATCTATATGGCCCTTTAAAAAAGTTTTTTAAAAGTATCCTAAATATTACATTTCACATTCTATAGTTTGTAGAAAACAAACAGTGCTTGGTTCTAAGCTTCATTGATTTAGATGACCAAATTCTTACTTTGTATTTTCAAAGTCAGATATGGTGTAGATTATAGGGAACAGAGGATGACACTTGTTTTTGCCCTTGAAGAAACATATTTTGTGGTGAGTAGAACACAAAGTAAGTGCCATTATAGAATAATCCAGTTAGAGAGACAGAGGAAATTGCTGTAGTTCATTGCATATGCAAATTCTGAGTAGAGAGTAGTAACCTTTCCAGAAATGTCTATGGCAAGCTGCTGTAGTGAACAATGGTCCTGAAATTTTATATTCATCTCCTTTCATTAATGCTTTAAATCTCCAGGAGTCCTTTTTCTTTTGCCCCCCCCCCCTACTGGGTGAATAGTAATTCATCATAGTAGTTGTTGACAGTTGCTTGGGCTATGTAACCATATATTATCTCTATGGACATAGTAATAAATGAGGTAGTAAGTGAGCATGACCCCCCCAAATTTTCAGTGTCTTAATTAGTAGAGGCCTAACTGGTAATCTAGATAAATCATTGACTTCATGAGGACAATTAAGAGAAAGATAATTACAGAAAACTATTTATGGAGAGTGTTGAAAGACAAATCTTTAGTTGCTTTATACTCCTTATATTCCCTTTTTGTTAATTATAAGTCTTTAATTTTGGGGGGTCAGATTGTATACAAAATATTCTATTTTCTTGACTTCCCATGACTTTAGGGCAAAGTGGTGGCTTCTTGCAAATAACTATTGGTTTA